>NC_139349.1:25938395-26255895 GCF_055883805.1 Amblyomma maculatum | reverse complement strand
GATAACGAATAAAAAAGTGAAAGAAAAGCAGCGGTGGTACAATCAAACTAGTTCAACTACACTTAGCGGGAACATGGCTCTGCGTAGCCGCGAAACGAAGCAGTACTTAAAGTATCCAAACTCTTGCGCCGCTCAACAACGATTCATGATCGGTTTATCTACATAATAGCGCAAATAACTGCATGGTCAAGTGCAGCCTTGTTCACGCTGAATGCGACAGACACTGTGCATGCTATATCCTGTAATATGGAAGTGTAAGGCGCTGGTGAACTCTCAAATCATCGTTCATGTAATAAGAATGGCTTCGCCAAAGTGGCGCAGTGGTTAGGGCGCTCGACAATTGTGCCCAAGGATGCGGGATCGAATCTGAGCTTCGCAACCGCTTTTCGATAAAGGTGAAAAGCAAGGCGCCAGTGTGCTTTGGGACATCAGTGCCATTTCGACCCCAAGGGGTCAAAATTCCCTGAGTCCTCTCTTACGGCGCGTCTGTCAATGACTGAGTCATTTTGAGACGTTAAACCCTACAAACAAAACCAAATGTAATGTGAAAGCCTGAAAGAAGTAGAATATTGAAGACCCGCCATTGTAGGTGAACTTGTAGAGTACTGCATAGGAAATTCGGACATCGGTGTTCAACCTTTGACGGCATGTGGTTATTTGTTCTCGTGCTTACTAATTAATTATCTGACACAACTGCCATTATTAACTGCACTACTATATCACCGCTGTATCGCAAAAACATCCCCCAATTCTATTTGTTTCTCCGACTTCTATCTTTCTGCAAATAAAAAGTCCATGTGTGCCGTGCACATGCGTTTGCATGAACCATCTGTACTTGCTAGACAACCGTTTGAGCGGGATTCATCGTATGTGAAATGTGGATTTAATAGTTCGTTAACGTCTAGCGCTGCCAGTAATTCGGGCACAGCAGGGTCGAATTGTCAGCCGCAGGGCACAGCTTCAAGCACGAGAGATGGGCGCCGGAGCCAAGCGATGGTGATGGCGATGCCGCAGCGTTTTCCGTTCCTTGTCTTCTTTACATTTCCCCCACGTGAAGAAGTCGCCATCCTGGCGACTCAGGGAGAAGAGACGACCAGAGGGTTGTAATATGGCTTGAGGCGGCTAACGTGGACAATCTCGCGGCCGCGACGGCGGTGGTCGGAAGAAGGGGTGACTGGCTCGATGACGTAGTTCACAGGGGATGTGCGTTCCAAGACTCGATAAGGTCCGTGGTATTTGGTGTCTATTTGTTGGTGGCAGGAACGCATAGCCAAACGAAGCTGTCGGCCTGGAACGTGGGAGCAGGGGTATCGGTATCATGCTGATCTTTGCGATAGCCTTGAGTGTTGGAGGTAAACGTGCGAGCTAGCTGACGGCATTCCTCGGCCTTCTGTACAATGTCTGACAAAGCACTGTACTCAGAGGCATCTGGATGGTATGGCAAAATTGTGTCCAGAGTACAAGATGGTTCACGGCCGTATAAGAGAAAGAAGGGCGAAAAACCAGTTGTTGCTTGGGTGGCAGTGTTGTACGCGAACGTTACGAATGGCAGTACTTGGTCCCAGTTGGAGCTTCCAGATTCAGATGTAACATACATTGCGAGCATGTCCCCAAGCGTACGGTTGAAGCGCTCCGTGAGGCCGTTTGTTTGCGGGTGGCACGCAGTTGTAGCTCGATGTATCGATTTACAAGACGACAGGAGCTCTTGGACTACTTCGGAAAGAAAGACACGACCTCTATCACTCAGTAGCTCGCGGGGGGCGCCATGTCGAAGAATGAAGTGGTGCAGAAGAAAATGGGCTACCTCTCGGGCTGTCGCCGCGGGAAGTGCAGCAGTCTCGGCGTAACGGGTCAGGTGGTCGACGGCGACGATGACCCATCGATTACCAGCGGCACTGCATGGTAGCGGACCATAAAGGTCGATTCCCACGCGATCAAACGGGCGAGCTGGACACGGTAAAGGCTGAAGAGGGCCAGCAGGGTGGCGAGAAATCTTGCGTTGTTGACAGGCTGTACAAGAGCGAATGTAGCGACGTACGAAATTGTACATTCCCCGCCAGTAGTACCTTTGACGAATTCGATCATAGGTTTTGAGGACGCCGGCATGAGCGCTTTGCGGGTCACTGTGATGGTGGGCACAAACCTCGGAGCGGAGGTGGCGCGGAATGACAAGAAGCCAGTTCTGCCGTCTGAGTTGTAGTTCCTTCCCGAAGGCCGTCCCGAATGGCGAAATGGGAGGCCTGTCGGCGGAGTGCCCGAGGATGCGTAGCCGCGGAAGTAGTGCCAAGGATATCTAGCAGGCTAGAAACCCAAGGATCTTGTCGTTGCTCGAAAGGCATATCCTCAATGGTGAGTGCTGACAAGGATGCTTGAGGAGGGGACGATGAGTTAGGCGAGCACACCGGTGACCGAGAAAGAGCGTCGGCCTCAGAGTGCTTGCGGCCAGAGCGGTACACTACACGGATGTCGTATTCCTGAAGCCTGAGAGCCCAGCGCCCGAGACGGCCAGACGGATCCTTGAGAGACGCGAGCCAGCAGAGAGCGTGATGATCTGTAACTACCTCGAAGGAGTGCCCGTATAAGTAAGGGCGGAACTTCGTTACAGACCACACGATTGCTAAGCACTCCTTTTCGGTAACGGAGTAGTTGGACTCGGCTTTGGTGAGAGCACGGCTGGCGTAGGCGACAACGTATTCGGAGAAGCCAGGCTTGCGCTGGGCGAGGACGGCGCCGAGGCCGACACCACTGGCATCGGTGTGAAGTTCTGTAGGTGCAGTAGGGTCGTAATGGCGAAGAATTGGCGGTGACGTCAGAACATTGCGCAGTGTCGCGAATGCATCATCGCAGGCTGGCGACCAAGAGGAGAGGTTAGGGGTGCTTTTCAAGAGCTGTGTAAGGGGGGCTATGATGGTTGCGAAATTTCGAACAAAACGACGAAAGTACGAGCAGAGGCCCACGAAGCTTCGCAGTTGTTTCAAAGTGGTCGGTTTCGGAAAGTCAGCGACAGCGCGCAGCTTCTCAGGATCAGGCAGAACTCCATCTTTACACACAACATGTCCGAGTATTGTGAGCTGGCGGGCACCAAAGCGGCACTTTTTGAGGTTCAGTTGAAGACCGGCGCGGGTTAGGCAGGTGAAGACCTGGCGAAGTCGAGTAAGATGGGTCGGGAAGACGGTTGAAAAGATGACGATATCATCAAGGTAGCATAAACAGATGTTCCATTTCAGGCCGCGCAGTACAGTGTCCATCATTCTTTCAAATGTGGCTGGGGCGTTACAGAGTCCGAATGGCATAACATTAAATTCGTATAGTCCGTCTGGAGTAATAAAGGCGGTCTTAGGACGATCCGCCTCTGCCATTGGCACCTGCCAGTACCCAGAGCGTAAATCGAGCGAGGAAAAGAATTATGCGCCTTGCAAGCAGTCTAGGGCATCGTCGATTCGTGGGAGGGGGTACACATCACGACGAGTGATTTTGTTGAGACGGCGATAATCAACACAAAATCGTATGGAGCCATCCTTCTTTTTAACTAGGACCACAGGAGACGACCATGGGCTACAAGACTCTAATTACTCCGCGTTGGAGCATGTCGTCGACTTGTTGGGCAATAACACGGCGCTCAGTCGGTGACACACGATACGGCCGCTGATGGAGAGGTGGATGAGCGCCAGTGTCGATGAGGTGGGAAATGGTCGTCGTGCGGCCCAAGGAAGATTGCGGGATGTCGAAGGAGGAGCGGAATTGGTGTAGAAGGTCAAGAAGTTGCTCGCGTGGGCGCGGCTCTAGAGCGCTGTCCATAGAATGGTCAAAAACGTCCCGTTGTAGCGGATCGAAAGCCACACGAGTTGGGGTCATGGCGTCAACTTGGCAAACAGGGAATGACTCATCATCAAAGGCGAACAGAAGGTCCACGGGCTCGATGCGGCCAAGGCACTCCCCTTCGATCAACATAGTGGGAGACGCAAGAGGATTGGCTACCAGAAGTGTGCTAGCGCCGTTGTTCATGTCAATGACGGCAAACGGCAGCGGTAAGTGGCGGCGGCAGCAGACAACGTCAGAGGGCACAAAGAGGACTGTCGCGGCGGTGGCAAAAGAGGCAGTGAGGGGAACCAGAACAGCACTAACGGGTGGGATGGTTGTGTCATGAGCTACGAGGAGTTTGGTCGCAAAACGAGGACACGGCTCGTGGAGCAGGGCATCAGACGGTGCATCACTCGATTCAATGAGCTCTACTTGAGGACTGGCGCAGTCAATGATAGCATGATGCTGGGACAGGAAATCCCAGCCGAGAATGACGTCATGAGAACATGTGGGGAGAACGACGAATTCGATGATGTACAAGGCTGCAGCAATGACGACGCGAGCAGTGCAGATAGCTGTCGGCTGTATACTGTGAGCGGATGCGGTACGAAGCGATAGTCCCTCAAGAGGCGTAGTCACTTTTCGGAGGGAGCGGCAGAGTTTTTGGCTGATAACTGATACAGCGGCACCGGTGTCGACGAGCGCAAGAGTATGAACACCTTCAACGATGACAGCAGTAACATTCGCGGGATTAAGACGAGGACTTTGAAATTCTGTCGAATACGCAGTTCGTGCCTCGCGAACTGCGGCGGTTAGTTTTCCGGCTGAGTAGCGGGTCGTCGGCGCATTGGTGAAATGGAGCGGCGACGTGGTGATGGCGAACGACGAGGCAGGAAGTCCGGAGAGTCAGGGGGTGCTGTTTGAGGACCCGATGGGACGGGGAACTGGGGGGCCAAATAAGGTGGCGCAGGCCGCGCAGCAAAGGCCATATTTATTCGGCGCCGGCAGTAGCGTGTAGTGTGCCCAGGGATGCCGCAGTGGTAGCAAATAGGCCTGTTGTCTGCAGTGCGCCATGGAGATGGTGTCTGACGCAAGGGGGGAGCAAACGCTGTTGGTGCCGAACGCACAGGGGGCGAAGCATAGGCATATGCTGGCTCAGGAGGTGGACTTGAAGTAACTTCGGCATACGTGCGACGCAATACATGAGGAGGAGCCGGCGCGAATGCTGGAGCGTAGCTCAGTGGCGCAACGCCGGACGATGAAATTGTGGTCGTGGGGAACGGCATTGAGGGTGCGACCGGAGCTGATTGAGGAACAGAATTAGGAAGGACTTCAGATACATGCTGCTGGATTGCACGGCGAAGCTCCGGAACAAGGCCAGTTGGTGACGACTCCTTAACATATGGCTGCAGGGACAGTTGTCGCGCGACCTCCTGACGTACAAAAACCTTGATGTCTTCAGAGAGGCTAGATGACTCCCTCTCCGCGGCTAGTCCAGCAAGTGATGCTTGAGGCTGGCGAATCAAAACACGCTCCTTGCGAAGTTCGTCGTAGCTTTGACAGAGGTCATAGATTTCCTTGACTGTCGTGGGGCCTTTGGCGACGAGCATGTTGAAAGCGCCGTCATCAATTCCTATGAGGATATGACGTATCTTAACGGCCTCGGTCATGGTCGGGTCAACGCGACGACACATATCAACAATGTCCTCAATGTAACTGGTAAACGTTTCACCGGGCAGCTGCAGTCGCGACCGAAGACGCTGTTCCGCGCGGAGTTTTCGGACGGCGGGGCGGCCAAAGACATCAGAAAATTCCGTCTTGAAACTCGCCCAGGTAGTAAAGTCCGACTCGTGGTTTCGAAACCACAGAGCGACGTCGCTCAAGTGAAAGATGACATTGTTGAGCTTACGGTTGTCGTCCCAGTTATTGTGACGGCTGACCCGTTCGTAAGTGGTAAGCCAATCGTCGACGTCGTCATCGCTGCTTCCACTGAAGGTAGCGGGGTCCCGTTGACGAACAGCACCTGTGCAGGTGACGGGCGGAGGTAGGTGCAATGAAGTCGGCTCCGTCATTGGTGTAGTCAACGTTCTGCTGCGAAGTTCCAGGGCGAGATTGGTACAGGGAACCTCAGATTGACCTCCACCAAGTGAAATGTGGATTTAATAGTTCGTTAACGTCTAGCGCTGCCAGTAATTCGGGCACAGCAGGGTCGAATTGTCAGCCGCAGGGCACAGCTTCAAGCACGAGAGATGGGCGCCGGAGCCAAGCGATGGTGATGGCGATGCTGCAGCGTTTTCCGTTCCTTGTCTTCTTTACATATGGTTTATCGCGAATGCAGTGCAACAGCATGGAATAGCTGTAAAGTATTTTTTATCTTTATGGCTCGTCAGGTAGTGAAATTCCTAGGACAAGTTGAAATTTAAAATATGTAGAGAAACTATGACGACAACAAAGTTATACATGTGGTTATAGTATGACTGTAAAGATGAGAGAATAATTTGGAGCAAATTGTATTTATTGCTTGCAGCACACCTTCAACATCAGTGCGTCCGGTGTCAGAATTCATTAGTTTTACATAAATGTAAACTCTTTAGCGACATTTCCTGCAGTCTCATTTTCATTAGTGAAATGTTAGAAGAAAAAACTCTAGGAGGTGCTTCAGACCAAGTGAGCAATAAGGCGAGTAATGTACTCTGGCTAATCCCAATATTGGTATTTGCCGGATGCACCATCGTTTAAACGTTGGTATGCATTAAGGGAGAAGAAAATAAGGCGATAACCTTTTAGGCTAGTTCTACTGCCGAGTTGATTTGACGAAACTGTTTTAGGCACACTTTGAGGCAATTTATTACTCGTCTTGCCGTTATCAGATAAGAAAAGGACTTGGCACACGAATATGCCACCTTCGAAGGTCACACAAAACACATAAATTTACCGTAAACTAGCCCAAGCCTCCGGCAAGACCCTCCTCCGTCCAAAGGGGAGAAGAGTTTTTTATTCAAGATGATGGTGCTACCCGGACAAGGGACGCGACGCGCCATGAAGATAGTCTCGGTCACGGAGCAGCTGCGCTCACCTCGAACGAGAAGCTTAGTTCGATGCAATTGCATCGGTTCAGACAAGCCCTGCCTCTCCCCTTCCCTCACCCTCCTATATGTCACAGCTCAGGAAAGCGGCTACTTCGGTGCCAGATTCGAATCCAGCATCTCCACTTTGCGGTGAAGGCGCGCGCTCATTGCGCCGCTAGTACTTCGTACCTGCCGGCAGGGTGTGCGGCTGTAGTCTAAGCGAGGCTGTGTGCTGCTGCACTTCCTCCTTCCTTGTCGGCGTTGCGCGTCCATAATCTGCCGCGTCCCGCTCCCTTTCATATCCTCCATCGAGGCACAAGACTGGCGGCCAATACGTTGCTATGTATTCGGCAAACTCGCTAAGCAAGGGGTATTACGAACTGTTTCGCATGACCCCAGCGTGGAGTAGTGGTTTGCGCGCTTGGATGGGGATCGGAGGGATAGTGCTGGCGATTATCGGTGAAGAAAGATTTTTCCTTAACTGTCAGTTCATCCGGATATTTCATGCGGACATTTCCGTAGCCTATGAACTTAGAAAGACTCCTTCATATCTGGATAAATACTGAACCATCAAGAGTCGGGGTAAATATAAGGGACACAGTTTAACACGAGGAGCGACAAAGAGAGTTACGGAGTAACGCTCGTCCGTTTACTTTTCATTTATTTAGCACAAAACCTTTTTAAGCACTTCCTACTCACTTCCATTTTACTTAAAGGGCAAGGTGAAAGCAAGGCACTCCTTTATGCTTAGTGCATCGCAAGAAGCGTTGTAGCAGTATATTTTTTTTTCTGGCATAGCCTTGGAATGTCTTGTTAAGCTCCCTCCCATGTACATGTCGGAACCTATATACATCCCTCTGGAATTCACAAAGGTGGGCTCATATATGGATAACTAAATACCTCGCAAAATTTTGGATAATCGATCGGCAGTTACCCAGAAAAAAACACACTAGTGTAAACTACCAGAAAGCATTTAGGATAGCGAGTGCCTTAGTGTGAGCGCTGTAATGAGCAGGGCCAAGAAAAATTGACAAAATGGCTAAGGTGAGCGTCAGAGGGAAGAATGACAACTTTTAAAATAAAGAGACTAAACCAGAGCATTCCCTATTCCAATGTATCTTTATATTCATTCATGAAGTTGGCAGCACGCGAAAAAAAAAAAAAAAAAAACGTAAGAACTAAACCATATTCACTATTCAGATCACATTGATTGTTTTCCGAAATAGCAGCGCTGTTAGCTACACAGCACTGCTATTTCGGAACCCTACCCCGGTGCCGAACTCATCGCGCTTCATTTGGGTATATGCTTAATGTCCAAACTTTAACAAAAAATTAAAGAGCACTGCAGAACCTCCATTGGAGTAGTTAAAAAGCACGGATGCTGCTGGTGATGGCTTCTGGTTACTTCTAGTGCCTTAATTCACTTACCCATTTGTATTTGTTTACCCATTTTAGTATTTGGTACTTTACTTTCAAATTGCGCGCCAATCCCTTCCTATGCCCTTTTTCGGCTCTACTTCCTATTTCGTGACATCACATCTTGTGCGTCAAATTAGTTCACTCCTCGTTTAGAGAGAGAGAGAAAGAAGGCTTTATTTAAACCGACGTGGACCTCTATTTTAGTCTCTGGTACTTTGAAATTGCTCGCCAATTCCTTCCTATGTCCTTTTTCGGCTCTACTTCCGGTTGCTTGACGTCACATCCACTACGTTAGCCCTTTCTGCCTTTACGCTTTCACTCCCGTCTTCCTCCCTTCCCTTATGGGGTGGTTCAGGTGTCCACAGGACGTGTGACAGATAGCGCGCCTTTCCTCTGAACCAGTTATTCTAACTAATTACCTAATTAACTTATTGGTCTAATTATATTTCGGAAGCAACATCACGTCACCTTCTATCAATACAAAACACCCATTAACATCTACCCCTTCTCAATTACTCACAACCGCTGCGGCAAGAATTTGCAGACGCGTTCTGCGGTCAGAAATCTGTGAACATAGCGAAGTAAGGCTTTCGCAATAATATCTTTTATCTCTGTTTCAAAATAGTTGATGATGACAGAGAACTTCATCCGCAGTGAATAAGAATGAAGTGCAACATCAATATCAGGCAGAGTTAATGGTGTTAGCACTGCACTGAAAAGCCAGTCTTCTGGATTGCCCAATATATGAATGAATGAAGCCCTTATGTTATTGAAGGGATGGCTCTCGGCCGGTGTTTTGTGTAATTACGAAATTATTAGGAATGGAAGTGCAGCTTCTCGCTTCACGGTTCTGCAAGCTGCTTTTCCTTGCTTGCCATGCTGCTGATCAGCACGTTGTAAGTCGACCTCTCGTACAATACTCGAAGCAGGCCGCGTATATAAAGCCATGCTTTGAGCATCTAAGGTCAGATGTATAGTTCCCCCCTTTTCTTGCACATTTCTTATGGAATAATATTTTTATTTCAAGACCTAGAGCCAAGCGTTGATAGCAGCAATGCCGGTAAGTACATAACGAGCATATCTCAGGCCGCTCCAAGAAATCTTCAAAAATAACCAAGGAAAGCCGTTCTTTCTTTTCTTCGTTCAACTTCCTAATGGCGAATTGTGAGTGTAAGCAAAACAGCGTCCGGTTACCTTGGGAGCTTCTGAACTGAAGCAAACTTTTTTTAGTAAGCGCGCACCGAAATTCGAGATATAAAACGCAGCATGGTATAAATAACCGTTTGAGCCATCTTAACTGACAACAATAGGAATAAAAACCTTGCAGAAACAGGCAGAAATTGGACTCAACCAAAGCGTTATGGCAAGTGTAGGCTATTCCCACGTAGGTGTACACTTACTCGGGCATACTCTTAGGTACATTTGCGCAAATGGGTGACATTTTTTAACCTATCATTGCGCATATTGAACTAAAACGTTTTTGTAAGGTGTGCCGCTGCGTATTTTAGTGGTTGTAGTATGACATTTGGCGAAAGAAACACATCAGTTTTAACTGAGAAAAACAACTAGAATACCGATCACCGCAAAGACCATAACGACGTATTTTCGTAACAACATGCTTCGCTAACGTTGTCTCTAACGAGCATTAGAAACAAAAGAAAAGCATTCGTGAATTCAGTGCCAGAAACCAGCAAAATGCCATTGTTGATTCGTTTCGTGAATTGCTTGCCTTCATTGAGCCCTGGAAGCGTCATTACAAGGTGCCTTCATTAGACTGGGAAATGCGAGCCGTCGTTTCCTTTTTGTCCGGACGCACTCAAGCCGAAGTATGTAATTACGGTGCTAATGAAGTCCGACGTCGCAATGAAGCCAAGGCTGAGTGGAACACACACAGTTTGCATTTACCCTGGTTTCCTCCTCGTACAAAATTGAGACGAGTCACGATGCTCTTTCTTCCTCTTTCGTTTCGGATCGACTGGTATTGAATTCTGTATACTTTCGTATGAACAGCTCAGCATAGTCCAGCTCGCAAATAAGCTGAAAGCAATGTCTGGAGCAGCAGCATCGATAGCATGACTGCACTAATCGCGTAAACAGGACTCCTTGTTGTGCCAGCCTGAGAAACAATGTAGCTGCAAGCCCCAGTTTCCCCTCCATCATCTCTTTTCTGCATGAGCAAAAAGCTGGATAATTGCTGATGGCTTTTTGTGTTACGTTGCTTAAAAATTGGTATTGTTTTTTGTTTGCTGCCTTGAGTTGTAAACTGCACAAAAAACGAAAATAAATATTTTTATCGTGTGGTCCAGAAAGTGCAGTATATTGTCTCACCGTGTGTCTCGCTGTGTCCCTGTCTGTTTAGCGCTATGTTGCAAGAAAACCGTCACCAACTCGCCCAAGCTTTCATCCTGACAGTATATTAGCGTTTTATTGAGTTCGCCACTTAAAGTTACTTAATTAGTGCACTAATAAACGCTGTTAAGGCAGAAAGCTGAGATTGATGTGTCATCGTTAATTAAAGCGGATGTAACGACGACACAAACATAGAAGACAGAAGGACGAGCGCTAAATATCACGTGAAGTTTCACTGCGAAAGAAAAGTTCAAAAATAAAAGAAAATGTTCCTAATGAACAATTTGCCACATCTTGATTAGTTTTGCTTGCAGTGTTATATTCGGCACGCGCACGCACCACCACAGTACATTTATATACCTTTCTAACGCAGTTAAACCTCACGTGATCATCAGTGCTCGTCCTGTCTTCATATTTGTCTGTGTCCTCGTTAGACGTGCTAGTAAATTTGATAATAATAATAATAAACACAAATAAGGAGGGGTTGCATAGCTACTACAGTTATCTCCAAGAAATAAATTGCTCACCTCTAAAGATTACCGCAAAAACGTTTTTCTTAATGAACCGGTGCGCGCGGTTTAACATAAAAATATGCTTATCATAGGCCTCACAATAGTGTTCCACCCTAAAATAAACCGCCTGAGTTTCATTGTTTAGTACTGATATCGCATAGCACATAGGAATCTAAATGTTTCCAATACTAGAGCCTGAGTCCTTTCACGCCGTAGCCGAACATTATATCCAACACTCTAAAGCAACATGCATTCATACAGTACATGGACGTAGTGGAAAAATAAATATGGTGTGCCATTGAAACATACTTCAAAGGGTAAGATTACCAAAAAGGAACAAACTATTCATCAAGAACACAAGCGACCCTTGAGTTGTTAAGGCGCAGTCCTTTACAGCCCGGATTATTCATTGCCGAACACAGACGGCATCATTGCACCTTGTTTCATCATTGCTATGATTTTCTGTGAGATTTTTCTTTTTTTCTGTGTGTTTGCTTTTTGATCCGATGTTGACTTGTTTCCGTAGCTGACAATGCTTATATTTGCTTTTATGTATACCTCCCCACTGTAATGCCGATTGGCGTTGTGCGTAAATAAATAAATTAAATTTTCTTGATTGAAACGCTTGCTTTCTGCGTATGATCGGTGTTGAAATGAGGCTGAGCATATTTTCCATCGCACCGATAGCGTGCGATCATGAGAGAAGCAATGACGAAAACCGCTCTTATTAAGGCGAAGGCCTCACTTGTATCATGTGTAGCGTGGATGGAAGCGTCGGCAGAAATTTCCGCTCGCAGTAACACCTAGAGAAAAATCTGCTTCCATCATCCATCAAATCCCCAATCGAGTGCATAAACAGCGCACTAACTCACGCCGGGCTCGTGAGAAATAGATCGTAAATTTCCTTGTCTAGCGTGAGGATAATAGTAGCGATGACTATGGCGAGGCAGTTAGGGAAAACGGTTCCGTATAAAGTGGCGTTCGTCATTTCCGTTCTTCAGCAGAGTTGGCTGTAATTTGTTTTTCATTTGGCGCAATGTGTTTTGTGCCTTATGCACTAAAGTAACGTAACCGCGAAAAGTGCTCATACTTTACGATAACTCCTTGCATCACTTAAGAAATATTTAGGCTCCTGGATTCAATTAAGGCCAGGGAGTGTTTTAGCTACATATAACCAAAGCATATTATGAAAAGAAATGCATAGTGATCTCAGGCAGGCGTCAATTCCTTCGAGGTAGCTTTGCTCTCGTCAAGTGTCTATTCCAGTATCGCGTTCTAATTCAAGGGTCTTTACGAACTATGCATATGAAGCCTTGCGGTAATGTAGAGCTAGAAGTTGCATTTACTCAGTAGAATTTCTAACTATAAAGAAGACGTGCGGTGTGCACGGTTAATTAATCGTAGCTGCGTAAAACCTGCCATGTTTCCCAAGCATACAGCTTTCCATGTGGACATTAAAAATTAAGCACGGACAATTAGTCCAGCTCACGAGTAAAAAGCGAAAATATTGCAGTCTAATGGGCAAGATATTTTCCAGTAAATCAACTTTCGATTTCTTGCTTCAAAAGCACATGATTGGAGGAGCGCAGGGCTTGGTTCGAACCCTGGTCGCAAGTTAGCCTTTCACTTGACCTGCACAAGTACGCAATATGAAACTATAAATCACGTAACTCACCTAGAACGATCTACGACAAAAGGTTGCTTGACAACTTTGATGCGAATGCCGGGAAATCTGGCTCTGCAAGCAAGCCGGTGAGTGGCCAGGATTTACAGTCAAGCGACATTTCCTAAATTGTCTGAAGTGATTTTGGCCTCAGTCACACATAGGGCTTAATGCATTGAGCGCTGCATTACAGATGCTCGGCTTGCTGTGTGCCTCACGATGCCACCTCATGACTTCACCCTACCTTTCTTATTTTCAGGTAAGTATAAATTTTCTAAATTTTTAAATACAGATTACTATGGTGAAGTTTTGTCAGTGCTGCGTTTTTTTTTTTTTTTTTTTTTATACGCGTTAAGTGGAGTGCTTGGAATGGTATTTATCTTCTCTTTTGTTGTTCAGTTCTTCAGTACCATATGTACACGTTAGAGACCTTTCCCAGTCGAAAAAACTACAGAACTGTGTCAAAAATACCACGAAATATCCTGTGGTTCTGTCGTAACCATCAGATTTTTCTGTAGTTCTGTAGTTTTTCTGTAGTATTTTTCTGTTGTCTGTAGTTCTGTAGCACTTATCTGTTGGTAACTACAGAAATTTCTGATGTTACTACAGATTGTTCTGTTGTCACAACAGGTTTCCCGTTAAAACCAAACAGAAATTCTGTCGTAACATCAGAAAATGTTCTGTAGTTTTTTCCGACTGGGTTAGTTATTAACTGTATTAAACGGTTTCAGCGAGGAGCTCGTTTTATTAATGCCTGTATTTCTACTGCCGTTTTATGAATGCATAGTGTTTAGGCGCCAAGATGGTTTTTTTTTTACATGGCACAAACATTCAGCCAAAGCAACAAGCACAATTCCACCTTGCCAAATTTTAAAAAAGAAAGAAATATAAATATAACAAGATTGCAGGTTGTGCAACGTATGCCTTGTAAATGGAGTTTTATACGATAAAAAAAGAAAACATCTGTTAGAGAAACATTTTCAGTTGTAAACACTCGCTTATTTAACAGGGGACGTACGCCAATTTTTAAGGCTTCCCCGGGACCTGATGCCTTAGAGCGAATTGTTGCACCAGTGTTCTCAGCCCGAAAGAAACATTTAAGGAAATTAGCCTAATGACATCACGCAGAAAGTGGCAGTGATAACTTTGTCTTCACCGCAATGGTATTTAAACAGAACAGGTGCGGAAAATGTCAAGCGAAATTCTGACGTGTTGCAAAACTGATCTTGGAGGCTGAGCAGTTCCGGCAGGAAATCAATGAACTCCTAAGTATTCAGCGGACGACCAAGCCCTTCTCTGCGAGTTACGAAACGTAATTTACTTGAAAAGTTATATAGGTGCGTCGGCTATCGGTACAGTTAGAGGTAGTGGGCACGTTCGGCTTTCGCCTGGCGTCAGATTGAAGCCGTGCGAGAGCAAATGCGACTGATATACATGCGCACGGCGACATCACGAAAGCAGAATGCGCCTACTACGTGACATGGATTACCATTGGTTTCGATTTGCACATAGGGTTTAATATCCCCGAAAGCGACTCGATATTGTGTATGCCGTAATGGAGGGTTCTCGAAATTTTAACCACCTTGTTAAGGTGTACTGACATCGTACAGCACACGGGCGCCTGTTTTTTGTTTTTGTTTTTTTTTTTTTTTTGCCGTTAAATGTGGCCGCCGATGAAATCAATCTCACGTCCATGTGATCAGCATCATAACGCTCTAACCACTGAGCCCCAGTGTCAGGAAAAAACGACAACTTTGGTCGTTAAGTACTTTTTGCTTTATTTTTCAATATGCATGTTCATGTCCTTGTTTGGATGGATCTTGTACATTATATTGTCATTTTTCCTTACCAATGAACTGTCCGTGCGGTTTCTCTAGTACAAAAATACCTCAAGACTGCTGCTTGCTATGGGGCAGGCAATCACACTTTTCTCCCTAATATACCGTTTTGTACCAGGTAACCCTAGCATCTCATAACCGCGAGATACATTATTGTCACATGTAAGAGGCCAATTACAGAGGCGTTTTGCGAAAGCAAAGAAGACGACGACGACGATAAGGATTACGTGGACCAACGAAGGATTAAGAAGATGTATAAGTAGTCGGCGACTTGTCAAGCGCTGATTGGTGAACAGAAGACGATGAAGACGACGATAAGGATGACGTGTATTAACGTGGAGGTTATAAATAGGCGCGATATGGAGAGGCAAGACGCGGGGGGAGCCAGAGAAGCGGAGGCTCCGGGAGTTGAGGGAGGCCTTGGCCGGGAGTGAGCAACGCCGGCTGCTGTACCTGTGGCCTCATGTTCTACGGCACTGCACCGTAGACTCACTGCTGTTCTCGAACCGGTTCCGGGGATTGAGCGACTACTCAGCCACCTGCTACGTCCAGGGGCACCTCTAAAGCTCGTACCACCGTCCACCCGCATCGCCCATGTGGTTGACCTCAACGCCGCCGCGAACGCCAACGTTGCCTCAGCCCACGCTTCAATGGGAGGTCGTCTGTTGCGGCCAACAAGACCAGCTCATAGCACGCCGAGCGCCACTTCGACGCCGACAGCAAAAAGAAATGCTTCGCTCGATTTCGTAAAACAACCATCCTGAAAAAACAAAAGAACCAACTGACGCGCGAAATTATTGAGGCTGCCTTCATCTTAGCCCTTAGGGAAGGTTATGTCAGCACCCCTTCGATCTCACTATCTAAATAAGAAATCAACTTCATCTCTGATTTTATCTGACTTCACCTGGTTTTTAGAGGCACCCTTCATACCTTGCTGTTTTTCGTTCTAGCCGTGTTAATTGCTGGCGCTGATCCCTCGAACCGCTAATCTTTTCACAGTTTTCTCACCTTGCCAAGTTCTAACATCATTGCGCCCTAAACCCTCTTTTCCATACTTTTTTCTATTTCACATTTCTGCTTTACGTCATGGAATCCATTGTCTTATCGGTTTTAGCGATGATGCCTCTCTTATTTTTTATGTCCTGAAAAACTTGTTATTACCAATTCGATCGCGTGTCCTGACTGTCACGTCACATTCATTATTCCCCTGCTGGCCTTTTACCCGGCGTGTGTATATAAGTGCACGCTTCATCTTGAAATAAAGTTGAAAGCTCAGCGCTTGTTCCTATGCCTTTATTTCTTCCTAATTGTGTGTGCGCGGCTGATACAAATGGATCGAAATCAACTTGCCCGGCAGATCGTGTTATTCAATTATAAGCAGGTATGGCAGAAATAGGTAAAGAGAAGGCGAGTTATATCTTGATATTTTCATGCACGTTATACGGCAAGATTGATTATTACTACCAGCAGCGAGCAAACTAAGCAAGCGAACAAGAACGTACTATCAACATTTGCTGCTGCAAAATATCGCGAAAAAGATTTACTTGCCTAAACAGCTTTCTCTTTATTGAATTCACTTTTTTCGTAAGTCAGTAACAGCAGTTCATAATAAGTCTATGGTACTGGGATGATATACCTTGATGACTTGATCCCAGCGAGAAGACTTTCACATTCGCCTTATGCATTCAGAAAAGTTCCAGAATAAGAAATATACATTACGTGTGAATTTCCGGATCGGTAAACTGTTGAAAATTTATCTTCATGTAATCACACACGGTAGTGAGCCTACGTACAATGAAGTGTTCCCTCTTTGTTAATAAAAAATCTATCGGTCTATAGCAAAAATAAGATATAATTACCTGTTGCAAGTGCGCTCAGGTTGCAACAGTGCGTAATTTATCAAAGCGCTTTGCTAGTTTTCAAAAATCGCGCTTTGTAACAAAAGTAGAAACAACATTGAAAGAAAGAGAGTGAAAAGAAGGCTGCACTGATTTTCAGTACTAATGAAAAACAATAAAGGAGCTTAAGATATTTTATCGGCAGCATACTGTGATGTTTTCAAAGTCCCGAAGATTCGCAGGTTACGTGGTAAGCCATGGGGCTGGATGGCGGGTTAATTCATACCATGTGGTGTTCTTGAGCATGCTCGTCCAATGAAATACTACAGCCGTGGCTAGTATCGAACCCATGTCTTTAGTATAAGCCGTCGAACGAAAACAATAGAAGCAAGGCTGAATGGTGAGCCTGTCGGTAATTTATATTCAAAGAGTAAACTAGCCAAAAAAAAGACGCAAACATGAAAGCAAACTTCACAGGACGCGCGCTGGTTGATGTGGTTTTTAATTTCACAAAACGACTCAGGCTGAGAAACGCCGTACTGGCTGGCTGGCGAGTAATTTGGACTACCTGGCGTTCTTTAGCATGCACTAACATCGCACAGCACACGGGCGCCTTGGCTTTCGCCTCCACCGAAAAGTTGCCGCCGCAATCGGGATTCAATTCCGCACTCTTAGGCCCAGTAGTCGAGCACCCTAACCACTGCACCACTATAGCGGGACCAAATGAAAAAGACACTTAGTTACTGGACAGGTTAAAATACTTCAAAGCAAAACCTTTGACAGCCCATTGATCAAAAGAGCCATCCGTGATGTTGGCATTTTCGCGGTACCTACGCAGTGATTACGGCGCTCGACTACTGTGCCCAAGGACGCGGGATCGAATCCCGGACTCGGCGGCTGCTTTTAGATGGAGGCGAAAAGCAAGGCGCCCGTGTGCTGTGCGATGTCAGTGTACGTTAAAGAACCCCAGGTGATCGAAATTTGCGGAGTCCTCCACTACGGCGTTTCTCATAGCCTCAGTCGCTTCGGGATGTTAAACCCAAGAAACCAAACCAAACTTAAAGCCAGTTGTTCGTCAGCAGCAGTATAAGGACAGCTGGCGCATAGGTAAAGGGCAAGATGTTGCTCATCGAAGCATGCGTGCGAGGGAAGTAGTTCTCTGGTGTAAGGTCTTCACCCTGCGCTCGCGTCCAAGCAAGTACCTCCAGGAGCTTTCCTGTGTGTTCTTCCCGGCCCTCACGCATTGTTATCCGCATGGTAAGCGGGCAGGGGTCTCCAAACGTACGCAGACAGCGACGACGTGCGCCGACGGCTGTGCGAGGCGCACCGTGGGAAAAGGAGCTTCTTGGTGTAGGCGCAAATGTCTGCGTTTCACCCGTCAAAGCGCATTGCTTATCGTGTGGTTATTCAACGTGCTCAATGAAATACCGACGTGGAACGTCGACTACGAGAGGCCGAGGCGATGCACAATGTCGCCAGCAAGACGCAAAGATTTGGCAACAAGCGGCAGAGGCAAAATACGGCAAATGTGATGAGGGCGAAGACTTGAGACAAAGAAAAGCAGCTGTAATCTTTTCACATTATCGCACTTAAGAAGCATTAAATGTATCTACCTAGCTTTTCTTCCCAAGATATAACTTTTTAAGTAAACAAAAACTTCAGCTCAGGCCAGAGATAAATAGAATGTAAGTGTCGCAATGAGTGTTTTTTTTTTATTTAATGTTAATATTGCTGGCAAAAAAAAAGGTCAGTGTTTACGCTGGCATATTACGAACAATCACTTGGAATCGGGTCTTTCTAGCAGTTCACAGCATTTGCCTGGGCCACCGTAATACCCGCCGTGGGCCCTCACAGTTCTCTAGAGCAAAGTTGCTATAAAGGGCAATTCATAAAATAACAGTTTTTAATCAAGGTCGTGCCTCGAATAGAAACCAGAGAAGACCAGTAGCTTTCACTACATCTGGATCTGCCATTTTTTGTTCTTCAATGCGCTATCGCAGTGCGGATGTTAAAGCTTTCTATTCATGACCGTCTTGGGGCCGAGAAACTCCGCGGGCCTTCTGCGCTGCGAGTATTTACTGTTTCGAAACAAATGAAGACGGAGTTCACTATTTATTTTATACGAGAGTGTACAAGGGGAACATCCTTTGACACCTGACGCTAGGATGAGGGAACTTCTGGCCCCGCTTCATTTCACGCTCGCAATGTTCGTTGCTATGCTGTGAAAGAAATCTTTTATTGCTTTGAGGTTGTTGGGTGTTGCTATTTAAAAATGAAGAACGGTGTGTTGCGCCTTGGCTGAGCCGTGGCTGAGCCGAGAAACTTCGAAATTAAACCGTTAGAAAGCATTTTTTGTATTCCCCTGGACCCAGAAAAGAAATATTAGATATGAATACTGCTTCTATCAATCACAACGCTTCTGTCAGAGTGAAATGCTGTCGGTAAAAGCTTTATTGCGTGTTCCCATCAAAAAGAGAGGAGGGGCGACATTAAGACGAGGCCGACTAACACGCAAAGGGGCTATTGCTGCACTCTGACTAATAAATAAAGTACACTTCACAGTTGCGTGTTAAATTTTACGCGACGCGTATACTGCTCCTGCGATAGAAAAGATGGCCAATGCCTTCATCTTAGTTCATATTGAGAAAAATGGTGGTCACAGAAAATACTCACATGACTTCGCATTTTTTGTGCAGCTCTCAGGATGGCGTAATACCATTTCTCTCCCCATATAGTCTCCATCGTTTAGTGCAGATGTAGGCTATGTTCTGATGGTACTCGAACATACGACATATGTATCTCAATACGTGTACGAGTTCTTTGAGAAGTGAGACAAATATTAAGCCTTCTTCTCCCCAAATCAAACATATTTCAAGCATAAATAGAAAATATAAAAGTATTAGCTTAATGAAAATGCCGTGTTAAAGGCGCTTCGCGTCATTCTTTTGAGATAAAGCTCGAGTGTCGATCGAAATTTTTCCTCACAAGCGAAAGCAATAAAACGCGGTCTTCATGTACTTTATGTCATTGGCAATTTTTAAACCGTTATCTCCAGTGCTCACATTTGCCAAGGTCACGTTACGTCAAAAAATGACCTTGAACTCTCGCGCTGTGAAAGAATGTTGCCACTGCTCGGTTTCGAACCCGCACCAGAACGAACAGGGGTTTAGCTTCCTTAGTCAAGGCATGCGAGCACTATGCTACCGTACTTTTTTTTCAACTTGGTATTCATTACATTGAAACGTTGATCTGATGCTGTTTTTTATTAAGCTTTCGCCACAGCCGATCTCGCCACAGGTAAACCTGCCCCACTGTCTCGCGCTCTACAGTGCATATTATCATCTTCGTGAAGTTTCATCTGCGCCACTCCTTCATAGGCGGCATGACAACATTGCCACTGACAACACGTGCATTGTTGCAAGCTCCGTGAACATCATCGTGAAAAAACATTTGTGAAGATACACTGCAGCGGCTCGGTTTCGAATCTGTGCCAGAAAGAAAAGGTCAAAATCTCAGGCCCTGGCCCGGCAGGAATAGGCCATAATTTCTAAATAAATCTGAGCTAATGCTCGATATCCATGTTCAGTGGCATTGAACGGCTTCAGGATTTTTATAAACTAGGCAGATCCCTAAGAAGCTTTCCCTAAGCTCAATATGGGCACACACCGCTAATTGTATTACCTTTTCTCACAGTGCGCACCAGCATTATCTACTAGCTATGATGTTTCAATGCATGCAAGCCATGCACTGACAGATAACGCATGCGGGTTTTAGGGATAAACAGCCGGGTCTAAATATTTTGCGTTATATATACGTGACAATCTGCCCTACCGAGCAATATCTCTCACTTGAAAGTTCGAACAGCGGTCATGTTTATCTCTATCGGCAGTGAAGTGCGAAGGATATCATTAACTAGACATTTATGTCAGTTATTTCTTTTCGGCAGCCAAGCCAATGAGGCCGTTGCAAGCTATCGTAATTTTCAATGTTTACTAATAGCGGCTGCGAAGCTTCCTATATTCATATATGCTCATTTTCGAGCTATCAATAAGTGCGTATCATTACATATTTTAATACTCTGATGGGGAAGGAGATCTGCGACTCTTAAGAAAATTTCCTCCTAAGTGTAATGTGGAGGCATATACATTAATACTCCCCCGTTAGACACCTGTATTATGCAAGCCATGCTTAAGGTGCAACAATTTTTTTTATCAAAATTTAACCAACGGGTGCAGACTGCTTTTCTGAAGCTACGGTACTTGGCAACACGCAGCAACGCGCGATCTGCTATGTGAACGATAGGAACTACAAAGTGAGGAAACCGCAACTAACTTAGAAAAGACCTTAATTACGAGGCTGTGGTTGGTATGCGTGCACAACACATAAACTGCACCGCATCACGTAACAGTCACCGAAACGTAAAAATGGCACGAAATATCGTGAGAAACGCTGTCTGATATTTTTTACCCCCATGTGCTGGCGGAATGGTCACACAAAACGCTTTTTAAGAAAAGAGCTGCGCTCAAGAAACAAATCTGCGAGAACTGCATCACTATGTCCTCCATTGCATTGCCAGAAAGTTGGGCTGAAGTCCTTCAAGGAAACGAGTATGAAGATATCGTTACAGGCTTTTTTGTTAGTTTGTTGTACCTCAGAAAAGTGCTTATCCAATGATCTGCATTCACGAAGTATTTCGTCCCCGGGGCATACAAGCCCGAAGCTTATTAACGAAATGCAATAGGACGCTAGCGCTTCTCTCGGCCCTCTTCAAATTTTTTGCACTGTTATTGCGCTTTAGGCCATGCTATAGTTGATTTGCATAGATTATTACGTAATTGTATATAAATATATTCGCACATTCTGATTTCTCACCTCAACCCGTAAAAGAGAGAATAATTATACAGTGCGGCTATGCTTAAACTTGTTGGCATCATAAGGGTCCATGTTTTTAGTTAACAGTTATGTATCCTTTATTGCGCTTCTCTTGAGCAGGTAAACGTTTTAGACACTCTGATTCTGCGGCCAAGATTTATTAACGATCACAATTTTGTTACCATGACCGGAAGCGAAAGCGGACACTTTCTTGTTAGTTGCGCCAGTAGTGAAAATTTATCCCAAATAACAGCCCTGACATTAGCGCGGATTGCAATCATTGTATCTAAAGTTCGTATTATGCGGGTCCTCATTTACAGGCAACAGTAAAAATATTCGGTGGTTTCAGCTTTTTGGGTGCGTCCGGTAATTCATAATACGTGCCATTAGAGCTCGCTTCAAGTGGTCTTGCGCAGTCACGTGCTTCTCGTTAGATATGCAGTGTTACCAACTTGCTATAGGAACACGATATAACAATTATGACGTAACAACCACGTATTGAAGCTTGTGTTTGAACGTGCGGCTTCCTCGTAATCGTTTTCCTTAAACTGTCGCCAGTAGGAGAATTCTCGTGCATCGCACATTATTATTTTCATAGATGCACGGCTTTGCTACGTGAATTATACTATCCACAAGGACGAAATCATTCCAGACGACATCAGATATAGTCAGCACCACGTCGACGACGAATTGCCCCACACCCACATGCAACCGAAAACGTGGTTGTTTGACAGCGTATCAGATGGTTTCTTATTCATGGCATTTGCCTTACGGAAGCAATTCTTGATGCAGGCCGCAGCCAAATTTGCGGACGCTGCGTTTTCGCTCCTAAGTTGGCGACAGTCAACGACAAAAACATCCGAAATGCGGTGTTGCAACTTGGTCAGTCAATCGCAATCAGTGCGTGCTGGTAGAAGGTATTGAGCACTTGAATTGTGCCTATATGTCAAGTGGCTAGCCTGGCTTTCCCCTTTTTTTGACAGAACACCGTAGTTATCACAATAATCGAGAAAGTACTTTGTGTGCCCCGAGATGATGCCAAGATCGAGGAATACCATTTTATTTGGTTTTCTTGACACATCATAATCACCATAAGCCTGACGATATCCACTGCAAAGTGAAGGCCTCTGCCATATTCCTCCAATTAACCCGCTCCTGTGTTAGCTGCATCCACTTGTCCCCTGCGAACTTCTTAACCTCATCCACCCGCCTAACTTTCTTTCGCTCCTTGCTACGCTTTCCTTCCCATGGAATCCAGTTAGTTACCCTAGGCGACCATCGGTTATCTTCTCTTCACACTAGATGTCCTGCCCACGCAAATTTCTTCTGCTTGACTTCCACTAGAATGTCAGTAACTTGAGTTATTTCTCTTACCCACTTGCACGTTTCCTATCTCTTGACGTTACCCCTACCATTTTTCATTCCATAGCCCTCTGAGTTGTCCTCAACTTAAGTAGAACCCTCTTCGTTAACCTCCATGTTCCAGCGCCATAGGTGAGTACAGGTAAGATGCAACTTTTGTATACTTTCATCTTGAGCGATACAGATAAGCTGCTAGCCATAGTCTACGAGTGCTTTCCAAATGCGCTCCATTTCATACTTATTCTCCTTGTTACTTCCCTTTCATAGTTTGGATCTGCGCTTACTACCTGTTCTAAGTAGACATATTAGCCTACTACTTCCAGTGCTTCGCTACCTAGCGTAAACTTCTGTTCCTTCCCGAGGCTGTTCAGCATTACCTTAGTATTGATTTTCAAGCCTACTTTTCTACTTTTCCTGTATCGGTCCCCTTGATGCATGCTTGAGCTCAACAAGCTGGTCCACGAACAGCTCGCACTTCTTGTTCTGTAAACAAATACCCAAGAGCACACTTATCGAGCAGAAGAAAAAAGTAACAGGGGCACCATCCAGGGATCCTTGTATTTGTTGGTTTCGAGAACGTCGTTTTCAAACTGAAACAACGTACCTGCCTCCCAGTGAAAAACCGCCGCCTGCCCTAGCTGTCGTTACCACACGTGCAAAAAACGACGGCAGGCAAAATATGGGCGTCGCCTCTCGGTACGGGCCTGTTTTTGGCGGCACATACGGCGAAACGCTTCGTCCAGCATTCCATATATAAGGTTACTGTTTTTTTTTTTCGTTTCGGTGCAGTTGCGGTCTTTCCGTTCAAAAGAGCAGCGTCAAGGAGGCGTGGAGACGCTCGTCTACATCCGCTCCCGCAGCCAATGTCTGTTTTCGTCTCCAGAGCCGAGTATGGAGTGCCACCTTGTTCGGTGCAATTGATGTTTGAAGACAGTGACGTTCATTATATTGAAGTGCAGTGTTGTTTCTCTCATATCTATGTGGGTAACAGAACAACCCTCGTTTTTAACAGCTCAGTCGCATCTAAAAATACTGCCGTCAATACTTGAAACCTAGATTACCGCTTTCACATTAAGAGTAATCCATCCCCAAGGAAGCATTCTTTTATTTCTTGCCCTGCTGCTCTTTCCATCTCCCTGGCCTTTCTTCTTCGAAGCAAGCAAAAGCGTATAAAAGCCCTGCCACTAATGATCGTATTGCATTGGCGATGACAAGTCCCTTTGTGTAAATGTTAGCTTGTGAAGTGTGTCTCCTTATCCACCATTGTTCGGTTCTCTTGTAAACTGCCGTTATAACTAGGATATATGTATTTGAAGAAATATTTCAGCGGTCTGCGAACACTCGAAAATTTCAAAAATGAATCGTTGGTATGCGCTCAGTACTTGCTCCTATTAAATCTGGACGCAGTTCTCTCTACATTTTGAATAACCGAAAGGCCATCAAAACAGAAAAAAATCTTTATATTCAGGAATGACGAAGTCTTTTGATGTTCTTTTTGCCGCCACTGCTTGGCAGTGCTCACCGCAAACAACGCAGTGACGGGGACATGCCATGGTCCCGAACGGCTGGGAAACGGTATTGTTCGACTGATTCTTTTTTCATGCATTAACTGGGCATGCGTGCGGCTTTACAGTGCTTCATCTATTCCAGAAATTGATTTTAGGTACTACTGCATGGATCTGGTTTTTTGACCCGTCTCTAGGACCACAAGGGGAAATTTGAAAGACACTGGGTAGAAGCAAGGAATAAAAAAATAAACATAGGCGTGCAAAAGTCAATATGCGAAATCATGGTGGCTTTCTTTGAACCTCTGTATCCAGGCAAGCTGGTACAACATGCAGTAGAGTGTTCCACCTACCCCAACCTCATTAACAAAACTTCAAGTTTCTAGAAGCAAGGAATTTGCATGGGGCGCTTCTCCTTCTTGCATGGGAGCTTCTCCTTAAGCTCTATTGCGTTCGTTGGCTTAATGAACCGCTCAAGTGTTAGCTTTTCCAAGACAAACGAAAGCTTCTCTGATCTCATGCGTGATATCTCCACAATATGCGGACAGAACCTCTCATCCTGAACTGACACCTAAGAAGAAAAAAAAAAAAACAGTGCCACGACTGCTGCAACTGCACCAGAACAAATGTACTTCGCAGGCCCACACGTGAGAGCATTAAATATATATATATATATATATATATATATATATATATATATATATATATGAAGGAAAGAAGCCAACAGTCGGCGAGGCCAAGGAAAGCGTTGGGGATGGTAATTTATGTCTTTTTTTTAATGTTTAATTGGATAATCACAGAAATTAGTAATGTAATCTATTTAAGGGGAAAGATAATTAGACACAAAGTAGAAGAAACAACGTGCAAAGAGCACCGGACGCGTTATTCGGAGGTCGTGGGTTCGGATCCCACCATCGGCACGTTGTTTTTTCTTCTTCTTTCTTCTTCTACTTTGTGTCTAATTATCTTTCCCCTTAAATAGATTACATTACTAATTTCTGTGATTATCCAAGTAAACATTAAAAAAAAAGACATAAATTACCATCCCCAACGCTTTCCTTGGCCTCGCCGACTGTTGGCTTCTTTCCTTCATGTATTATAACGAGCACCCTCATTTCCCCTTGATTGATCTGCTATATATATATATATATATATATATATATATATATATATATATATATATATATATATATATATATATATATATATATATATATATATATATATATATATATATATATATATATATATATATATATATACATAGGTTGCGAGAACATAACGTACTAGACTGCTAAAATAGTATACGCTTGTTTAAGTATACGCTTCATTAAAGGAAACATTTTTTAGTTTTCATTTCACTCGACGTTTCGATCGGAGACCGATCTTATATATATATATACACAATTTTACACAAGCACTGTCAACCGTATTTTACTGGCGAAATGTGAATAAAATTCGTTTAATAATTCTAAGAATTCAATATGCTGGACCCAGTCACGTGCTGGATCGAAATAAATTGATAACTTCGTAATACCGTACAATAGATTTCTTAGTGTTCTCTCACTGGTCGTGCGTTAATATTTCTGTGACAAACTACCGTCCTGCTTGTACATATGCTATGCAGGCATACCACCATTAGAAAATCATATCATATATCGCCATTATTTTCAATCAGATGTGTATTGTTCACTGAACGCAGTATCAGTATTGTTCACTGAACGCAAGCGGTGTTCTAGAGGTACGTGATGCTACACGGCCACTAGTACCAATGCTGGAAGACGACTTGAAAAAAACGTTCGTCCGTGTCCACGCAAACGTTCTTATTTCCCTGCTAGAGCACCTCAATTTTAGAAAGATAATTTAAAATGGACTAAACCGGCTTACAGTGAATGCATAACATGCCATGTGAACAATAAGATTGGAAATACTTTCGGGTCGAAAGGTCGTGCGGCGAAAGTGCTCTCTTTCACCATTGTTATTGCACATCTGTATTGAACCATTCTGCTTAAGTGCTCTCCACAACTACCGTCTTACATCATTTCGACTGCGCAGAGAAAAAGCTCGTGTTCTGGCATGCGCTGAGGATGTTGCTGTTTTCTGCTCTAATCATGGAAGCATTTTCAAAAGTGTCAGAAAAGTGAGAGCTTTGAGAAAATACTATCAATTAGGAAAAGTGCTTGAGATTTTGGCCCATTAAATGGCCTCGAACCCAGTGTGCCTTCGCCAAAGTATCGTGGACAACCACCCCACCTAGGTATTTAGGTATCCTTATAAGGTTACAAAATTAAGAGAATAAACAGCACAATTTGGTAGATCTAACCTCTCGGTGCCTTCGTCAACATATCGTTTAAAACTCCACCTGAGTACTCAGGTGTCCCTTTTGAATTGTACGCTGATATCAGTTTATAGGCGAAAAAGGTCTGCATAATTAGGAGAACAAAACGCCAGATTTCGGTGGATTTAACCTATCTGTGTTTCGATGTGCTAAATTTTGCCATTTTTTCTTGGTCAGCAAGATATGGCACGTGACGCAAGTGCTGCACTATCCCCGTCTAAATTACAAAAGTTGCGTGAAGTGTTTGCAGTGTTTGCGTCGACGTCTACTTGGGAAAGGACAAGTCGAACAAGCCTGTTTCGAACCGCATGAGCTGGCGCTGTCGTTTTATGCCACTGGTTTGTAACGCAGTCAGTTCAACTCTTTACTTTCACTATGGATACCAAGGATAGGTTTTTACATGCTGTTATCCAGTAGATTGGCTTAGCTTTTAAGATTTAGCGTGTCAAGGCGAATCAGGATGTGAGAGGCGCCGTAGAGGAGGGCTCCAGAAAATTCGTTCACCTGAGGTTGTCTATCACTGACATAGCACAGTACATGGACGCCTTGCTTTCTGCCTACTTCGAAAGGCAGGCGGTGTGGCCAGGATTCGATCATGCATCCTTGGGCAGAGCTGTAAAGCAGACTGCCAAATGTACAACAGCGGCGGGGCGTTATTCCTTTCAGTGGAGACTGTTCTGCTACAGTTTGTCATCATAATTTATTGCATTCAATGAACTGCGTCTTGTGTATTTAAAATCAGTTACACAAGCTCGTCATTTTCTTCTTACACGACTTGATCTGATTGTTTCATATTCTTCCTCTAGATAGGTTTACCTATGGGTGTTATAGTTTTATAGATATATTTGACTAATGTTTCCCTTCCTTATTGCACAGGACCATGTACAGACAGGCCCCGCTCAAAATGTGCTAGAGAGTTTCAAAAAGTACATTACTCCTGCAACACTCCACCGGGAATATCGCGTCCGGTGCTCTTCCACCGGACGCGATATTCGGAGGTCGTGGGTTCGGTTCCCACCATCGGCACGTTGTTTTTTCTTCTACTTTGTGTGTAATTATCTTTCCCCTAAACAGATTACATTATTAATTTATGTGCTTATCCAAGTAAACATTACAAAAAATAATAATAATAAAAAAAAAAGACAAAGTACCATCCCCAACGCTTTCCTTAGCCTCGCCGACTGTTGGCTTCTTTCCTTCATGTATTATAACAAGTACCCTCATTTCCCCTTAATTGATCTGCTTGTAGCTTACGGGGGTCTCGGTTCTGGCAGTCTTGAAGCCATAGGTAGCGTAACAGGGCTCTAGCACAGCTGTCGCCCTCGCTCTTGATCACGTTCTACGCGACGCTGGCGGTAACAAAGGACGTTCCACGTTCGCCGCTATGGCTGAGGGTGGCGCTGGTGAACACTCTCAAGGTTCGTATACAGACAACATAAATACCCAAGCAAGTAGCAGGGGAGACAGCGGCCGATGTAGCTCAGTTGGAAGAGCACCGGACGCGATATTCGGAGGTCGTGGGTTCGGTTCCCACCATCGGTACGTTGTTTTTTCTTCTACTTTGTGTTTAATTATCGTTCCCCTAAACAGATTACATTATTAATTTCTGTGCTTATCCAAGTAAACATTACAAAAAATAATAATAATAAAAAAGATAAAGTACCATCCCCAACGCTTTCCTTAGCCTCGCCGACTGTTGACTTCTTTCCTTCATATATATATATATATATATATATATATATATATATATATATATATATATATATATATATATATATATATATATATATATATATATATATATATATATATATATATATATATATATATATAATATATATATATATAGTATATATATATATATATATATATATATATATAAAGAATGCTAAGTGCTCATATATATACATATATGAGCACTTAGCATTCTTTTTAACTGCCGGGATGCAGTTTTCTTCCGGTACATCCTCCAAAAGGCTCTTAGCAAATATTATCTGCTTGACCCACACGTCATTATGTATCTCTTGACTGAAACCGAGGACGGTATTCTGTTGACCTTGTAGCTTTTTCGGGCTTCAAAGGTATGCAGCGCTTTACAATAATTGGATTGATTGTTTCAGCTGTACGCTTTATTTACATCACTTAGGGGAGAGAAGAGCGTTGAAAATGAGGAGGAGGAGTAGGAAGATGAGGAGGAAAGGCAGGGAGGTTAACCCGTAAAAGAAACCGGTTTGTTACCCTGCACTGGGGCAAAGGGGTGAGTGGATATAAAAGTTGGGAGAGATGGATGGGTGAAGTTAGTACAGTCAAATCACAGATATGTCACATCACATCACGTCACAGTCATATCACGTAACATAACAGCGAAATCATAGTCTTTCGATTAGACCTGTGCCTAATCGATTAGGCCTGTGCCTGTGCCTGGGAGGCCTTCACCGCAGACAATAACGTCTAATAAAGACTAAATTTCACGCGCAAGGTAATCTGCCTAAATTTTTCTTGGTCTCTTAATAACTCCCAAACATTACTGTTCATTACGTTAATAGGCTAAAAGGAACAGTGTGTCGAGGAAGCTAAATAGCAGGCGGAGGAGCCTGAGCCTTCCAGGAAACACGGGCGAAAAAGACAGCAAGGGGAATGACGGCCATAACCCTACCAGAATTAATCCCAAAACAATGACAAGACGTTGCCGGAGAAACACGATGCGATGAGAGGAGACAAATTCTAGGGAGACAAGACATCCCCATTAGCTGGCGTCTGGCGACCCTCTGTGCTCACGTTACTTGTACCCGACTCCTTGTACTCGCTCTTTATAAGAGGTGACACGGGGTACGCTGTATATAAAGCTTTCCCAGGAATAGCTATATAAAAACCTGCTTGTCGAGAACTTCATTAGTGTGTGTAATGTGTCGCGACGGTAAGGCAAATAATGCCACCAAGGTCTTTAACAGCTTTCTCACTGACGCCAAATTCTTTCCTAAAGCAGATAAGCTTTCTGAGACACATCTTGACTATTTTTTTTATCAAAGCATCCTGTAAAAAGAAATGAAAAGTAACTCTTAGCGCACCGCTGAAACCTGTTTCAGGTTTTAACCTGCGACCAAAACTGTTTTTCGTGTTGCCGTGAGTGGCCTCATAGATTATCACCGTACCGTGCAAATGGGATCTAGATAACTGAGGGAAAATAAAGAGTGCACCGCACTTATTACTGCAGATCGTTCACGACGTTCGCGTTAAGCACGTACTCGTACCATACTCAGAAGTTCGAGTTCAAGTAAAAACATTATGTGAGACACTTTATCTCCACCTATGAGGATATGAAGCGAAAGCGTAGGCGGCAACCTGACGTATAAAGCCCCGCTCTAACAAAGCCGTATGAAAGTGCATGCGTGACCTAGGACTAGTGTTCTCTCGGCATTCAAGAGCACTGGAAGGTTGATTCTAATTACACCCTCCCATACCTGAAATGAGTAACCCGAGTTGGCAGCTTCTCCCAGCTTCCTATTATTACGTTGTCTGATCAAACTAACACCCTTGCGTAATCAGTGTCCGGTCATGCCAGATGCCAACTAGCATCTGCCAGCGCCATGCTCCTTATTTTTTCCCGCACAACGCCGACGTCTACAATGCCGACGCCTTAGTTTAACGCAATCGCTTTAAAAAAGCAAGTTGGCTAAGATACAAGATTTCCTTCTTGATGTAAAAGTGTCTATAAATAATAAATTCACAACGTGCAAACAAAACGCGAATACATAAAAATGAAAACTAGAACACAGGGCGCTCCCGCTCTCCGTTTTTACTGTTTGCTCTTCCTGCTCCCCGTTATGTTTCAGCATTCTGAAAATGCATTCCTAAAGCGTCAACGAGAAGCATAAATTCAACACCATATTATCAGCGGGTACTTCAAAGGCTGCTCTCGGCGAGATATAGACGCTTAATTTTCGTAATGTTATAAAATGCTATAGTTAACACACGCACAACGCTTTTGCGCGCTACTGCCCGCAGTTGACTTGCTTATGCTGACACACATATAGGTATATTGACCACATTGAGACCCACGAACGAACCAGGTGTTTTAGGGCGGTAGACAGTGCTTGCTTTAAGTTTGGTCTACAATATATAAAAAAAAAAAAAACAGGATTCATGGCAAGCCTTCTTACGGTGTGAAATTAACTTGAAAGGGATGAGGTTTGGAGCAATTCAGTTTCTGAGATCCTTTCATGTGCTATGCCAATTTGCAAAGAAAATACGCGATAATTGTCTGTTTAAGGCTCACGGGTGTGTGCAGAAATTGGGCGTCCGCGCGAGGTGCCCACCCCTGCTAGCACTTGAACGAATAAAGAAAGGAAAAAAGTATCGTTTTATTAGATCGAGGAAGATAACATGAACCTAGAAGCCAAGTTGTAAAGCTGTTGAATAATCAGTTAATTAATTAGATCCACAATGTCAACATTTTGTCGAAATAGCGCCAGATGTCGATAGTGTCAAGGCACGTGAAAACAGCTCGTACGTCTAAATAGTACAGAAAACGTCAAAATTAAATTGTAAATGCCTGGTTTGTGTCGATTTAGATTATTGCGTATAATTAAGAGCAATTAATACTTGCGATCTAAGAAATGCGTAAAATGTGGGTTAAAACAAACGAGGAAATTTCAATGATGAAGTCACATCCGGTGGAAGGACGTCGATGTATTGTGAGATCTCACAAAATGAGTAAATAACGCCGGATTTATGTCGAACTAGAGAGAAACAGTTGGAAAAATAAAAACGAAAATCGGCACAAATAAAATCAATGCAAGCAGAAAGAAAGCAAATAATTTTAAAAGAGACAAATGAGAGCAAACGCGCCAAATGAGTATAGAGTCGCATAAGGGCTGTCGCCTTACCGCACTTAAAAAGTATCTAAGTAGCTCCAACAAATGTTTTTGATTTTGAAAAGGTCTTTTTTTTTAGGTAAATAAGAACTTTCATTTTTCAGTATACCTTGGCTCTGCCTGATGTAATGCAGTGCAAGGTGACAACACATCGATCACGCGCTTCATGAAGAAGCGACGGGAATTTAGCTTGTCGTAAGAACCTGCTATTATTCCTGCGATGTTAGCACCTAGTAAATGCCTTTTTTGTATTTGCACTAAGAAGAGTGTAATATCCATTTCTTGGCCCGCACGAGGTTACACAGTTTCCACCTCTATCATGAGACGAATGAGTAGGTAGTAAATTGAGCTTCAACAATATTATGTTTGTATTAGAAATATTCACCCATTTCATTAGAACCTACGCCTTCATAGTAAATAAAATATTGAGACTCACTTTAATATCACCAATACCATAATTCGTTACGTACATCCTAAATTCGCACTTACCTTGGTTAGGTAAATCTCAAATTTTCTGACATTGGGAAATTTCCGAGTTCGGTCATTAAAACTTCTAAAAAGTTTTTATTCTTTAGCACGTAATATAATTTTATTATGGTTCAACGTACACCATAATTTGTTCTAATAGTTACTTTATATTTTCTTCGAATAGTTACATTTAGTGTACGACCAACAGCGAAGCATCCTAGGAGTTGAACGCCGTAGTTGCATTCTACTTAGTCCTGGATTCGTTCATCTAAAATGCTGCTGCTATTCAAACTGCGTTGTTCACCAGCCTCACCAAACAGCGGGACATTTTTTGTTTCTTTAGTCTTTATCTAGTCACTTTTTCTACTCTATTGGGCACTGCTCGTAGTGGCAGGAGTAGTATAAAATTAGTCTTTAACATAAATATTCCTTTTTCCCGCGACGTCATCCCTTCATTTTAAGGACAACGTGTCTTGATTCTTTCTTCACATGCCCCTATAATTGGTGACCATTATTTTATTTGAAACACATTTCGACGACTGTGCGCACCATTCCGGCTGTAATCATAGATAAAAAATTCATCTGGCACCGTGAGCTTTAAGCGTGACATGTCGCAATGCAACGTGTGATTTGTCTCAGTGCAGTCCAAGAAAAAAATTGCGCGGCTAGCACAAGTAAATCTGAAAGCTGCAGGGTTAGTGTATACCACATTTGTACCGCGGTGCAGTTAAAGGTGGCAGCTTCATTTCGAAGGCCCCGAAAATCCTCTCGAGTCCTGTGCAGAGCTCCAACACGTTCAAAGAACAACTTGCAGGCGCTCTGAATCTCCTGGCAATTTACTTCATAGTAAAGAACTGCTTGCCTGGCTTGCGTAAGTCTGCATCTTGCCAATTCCATTATCGAACTTCTGTTGTGTCCCAGTGGAATAACTTCAAGACAACACGTGGCTTACAGTGTCGATGTTTATTTGCAGGGTCATCTTGTAATCTTGTCGAGCGCTGTGATAATATTGCAGATAAATAAATTGAAAGAGGAGAAGCCCATTTCATGTGTTATGCAATGTCCCTGGCTCAGCAGAACTGAAAGGTATCTTCATCTGAAAAGAACACCAAGAACCTCTCTGCTGCACTGCGGTTCTCACGAGATTTATGTGCATCAGCGCTGTTTTTATAGGCAGCTTATTTCTAGAGCAGCAAACAGCTATTTGGAGGTGTTTTGTGAATCATCGGATAACTCAGTAGAAACGGGAACTAGAAGTCATGGTGTTAAAAAGTGTTAACCTTGAAGAGATCTTCTAGAAGGCTCTCATGTTGAGAGGAACGTAATTAAACAATCATTTTTTCCAGCTTTGTGAAATATCTATGTTCGGGAATTTGTGTTAAAGCTTGAATTTATGATACTAAGATCGCCATGTTTATAACAAAAAAAAAAAAACGAACTTTGGATGAACATGCGAGTAAAGTCAGGTTCCTCGGGTTGTTTTCCAGGTCTTCTGCACCTGTTCGAGATGCTCATTCATTCGGCCGGCGACGTGTAGTTCACACCAACAGTGAGACAAAAAATGATGAACTTGCGCTAACAGAGCGACACTTAACTTTCTATAACAATAAGAACACGAAGCACAGAAAAGTATTTACAAACGACAGGGAGGCGCAGCACGGTGGCCGGGATTGTGCGATTGGCTGCGCTTCCATCTGGAGATTTCTCGGCTTTCCATCTGAGCCGCTTTCTCCCACGTGCACGCCGAAACATTTGAACATGGACCATCGCCGTCTTATGCTCTTTACTACACGAGAATTACTGTTCTTTTTGTCCATCACAACAAAAAACTTATAAAATGCCACTGCCTTACGTCCACTAGCACCGAGTCCGCGTGCACAGTTTCTATTCATAGTCCCTTCTGGGCATACATGACAAATTCACGACAGATCACAGGTCTTGCCACACAAATTTCACAATCACCTTTCTCGTGCCCGGTAACTGTACTGCATGCAAACCTTTCGCGACTCGTGCCAGTTCCTGCACATATTAAACTTCGCAAACGTGCTGTCCGTGCAACCCTGCTTGATCCTTTTGTTCGTCCCTCGCCGTAAACAAGAACACACACGTCCATGCACAGGCTAACGGAGCCGCTCACGATCGCCGGCGTAACGCGGCTCAGGGTTGCCTGGGGGTTTCTTTTTATCCTGATCTCTGAAGCCAGGGAGGTGGGAAGTATTCTGTGGCCGGCCTAGTTTTGCATTTATGCTGCCTACTGAGCGCTCAAATAGCGCGGCCCGTTCGCTAGGTCGCAGTGCATCTCTAGGTTCCGATTGCAAGAGACTGCTAATTCCACGCGTATCTTTGGATCTGACCTTAGTACTTCCAAACGCTACCAAAACTGCTCCCGGGCAAACAACATTAGCGGCTGTGAACGTCTCATCGTTCATGCCAGCGATCTCATCACGCGTGATAGTGGTCACTAAATCATCGGCTGTGACGCCCAGTTCTTTAATTGCCATTAAAGGTTTTTCTGAAGCGATTTCCGGGAAGGATGGGCAGTAATTATTGTCCAGCAACGACACAAATGGTCTGACAAGCAGGCAGGTTTGTAATTAATGCTGGCAACCGCAATTTTTCCTGAAATACAACCAAATTTTAGAACTAGCGACCATAAGTTCCTTATATGATGAAAAACAATAAGTGTATTGTTGTCAAATGCTGGCATTAAATCTGAGCGCTCCTTGTCTTCAGAAATGAGTTTTCGTTCCCCACATGTAAAAGGCAATGTGCTATGCTAGACCGAACAAGTGTAAGGAAGATAATTCAAACACTTGCTCATGTACTGTTTCGCGCCACCATATTTAACATGAAAACGAAATAATAAAAAGTATATAGCCCAGATTTCTTCTTACCTCGTACGCTGCACAGACGCGCTGTAGAGAGGAAGAAAACAAAAATGCAAAATCTCGGCATACTGAATTGTTTAATATATTAAACATTGATCATGGAGGTTCCGCAGTAAACGTAAACTTGAAACCAAAATTAAATAGTAGCAAAAACAAAAATATTTTTGCACGCCAGTTTACCAGCAGCCATCTATCAAATGAATTGATTAGCTCAAATTTTCAAGTAGATAATACTGTATGTGTTTTTTTTCGGTTTTCCATGCATCGGAAAAGAATGAGAAAAATACAAGAAAAAGCGTTTTCAATTTTAACCCTCTCATATATACTTAGAAATGCTTGGGTCACATTGGCGAAGGTGTAAAGTGCGTTGCACATGGATTTATATCGATCTGGGAGTCAATGTGCCAAAAAAATAAAATGTGACCTACAAAAATTTTTAAAAACACCTATTTGTTTAGGCATTGTGCAGGCAAGGCCGAGTGACAAGGTTAAGGGGCACTCTACTTGTTGCGAGAACATTGTGTAAGCTCCAGTAGCCAATATACCGAACCCGGCTTGTCCCCTTGTTCTAGAGAATAACGGCGCGGTGGCGACCAGCAGACCTGAAAAACAACTGACAAATTTAGCAGCCAATGAACGTATAGCAAATGGAGTGCGTCTCAAATGATTAGGTGAGGTTCAAGATATCATGTACCACTTATGCATTTTGGTAAAAATATCAATGCCAAATTCGTCTTCCTTTCAGTGGTTATTAAGATAATTGTGTAATGAATTAGAACGTTAAACACTTGATTGTGCGTTTTCCGTACTAGTGCATGAAATGATAACATATTTTTGTAGATACAAGGCGCAGGAATAGACAAAACGAACACGAAATGGACACGGACACAGCGCTACTTCAGCTGGTGATTTATTGCACGATCTCGCCTTTTATAGCAACGTGCAAAGATCGGAGCAGACAAGAAATAAAAGAAAAGCAGTTAGCGTAACTCTGTGACGATAACCTTGCTACTAGTCATAAAATACACCTAGCCCAATAGCCGATTCTTCAGATAACACCTTCCCCAACATAAATCCTCATTTATTATTTCCTCGCTTTGTGCACAAAACAAAATGAAACTGTTAATCATTTTTTTATTATCTGGAGCCCTTTTCTCTACTCATGGGGTTAAAGTAAAGGATACCAGAGTAAACTAGTCTACCTTTATTACACGCAAAAATAAATTTAGCAGATGTATCTCGTTTTCATGTTTATTTTTCTAGCCCACCGCGGTGGTACTGTGTTTAGGGCGCTCAATATCTGCGAACAAGAATGCGTGATCGATTACCGGTCGCTGAGGCCGCTTTTCAATGGAGGCGAAAACCAAGGCGTCCGTGTGCAGTGCGATGGCAGTGCAAGTTAAAGAGCCCCAGGTGGCTGAAATTGTCGTAGTCCTCCACCTGTCGGCTTCAACTTCAATTAACGAATGTTAGATTACTGTGTAGTTAGTTACTATCCTCTTAGGTTGGTGTAAGTTCGATCCTATTGGCTGCCAGTACGCGTCCCGATCATTATCGTATTGTGGTTCTCGTTTGTGCTCGCACGTGTCAGAATGCACCGGGAAATCGGCCCTTTGTTAAGCGGTTTGTACATTCATTTTTCAATACACCTCCTACCATTGTTATTCGAACATTAACCAAGACACAAACGAAAGAGAGATGATTCTTCGAAATCATCAACACTTTCGCGGTGCGCAGAGCTATAAATATAAAAATAACTTTATTGGTTGATGGAGTCTCAATAAAACAACGCGCCCTTACGTTCGATTTAGAGCGGTTTATGTTTGGCCTAAGATCATTCAGCACAAACTAAATCAATAAACTCAAAAATCACTTTAACGGACAGAATACAGCGTACAGTGCAGTTTTGTTGCCCTTAAAAGGTCAGTCGTTATAGAACAGTCCGGAGAGATCAGAATGGCAGCATACGCACTTTTAGTGCAAGCAAATGAAAACAAATTGAAGGGGTCATGTCATTTTCATGTTGATTCGTTCCTACTAATCCTTACCCCCTCTCGGTATTTCGCACATAACTCGCGTCAGTAAATTCCCACATGACCAGCGAAAAGAAAAACAAACGTGAGAACCACAGACAGTCTTCTTCACAACACTTCATTGAAGGGCGCCCCATCCTCAAATCTTGCTCTGCATTACAGGAACTGTCCGCTTAACAACCAACTGAATTGTTCTAAAAATTCATGTGTTCCCCTTTTTAATGAAACAAAAATTTTGTACAAACACAAAGATAAACTAACAAGGGATATCAGTGAAGCCTTTCATATTCATAAAAATCATGACTCCTGTGTAAGCACCCCTTCTGTATCTGTTCATGACTGTGATCTAATCTATCTTGATTCAAAAGACTGAGGTATCTGTTTGGCGATTGGTGTCGCACATGCGTTATTGGTTGTGAAAAGAGTATATTTTGCGTGTTTCTTTCTAATAAACTGCAGTTGATAGTCAGCGCAGGTGTTGTCTTCTTCCTTGTCCTTCGTCTCCGCGCTGTTATTCCTTAAAAGTTTGTTCCAACTAGTTCAACTTTCCGTGTTATTGTGTTTTTGAGAAAGCAATCACAAATTCTCTTTTGCATAAAAAAATACAGGTCTCAACTATGCATCATTCGCCGTGGGTTGTGTAGGTTGGCCTTAGTGCACTGTTTATGCCTTTATACTTTGTATTGTTAACAGCATTACCAACGTAAATTACGCATGGCTTCGTGAATATGCAGTTTATTCATAGAACCCAACAATCTGCAAATCTCAGGGACTGTCGTCAGCCAGATACACGAATAAACGACGGTCTAAAAATTCTCTTTCCTATTAATATTTACCCTAAGAACTCATCTAAAAATCCCGTTTTTGTGTCTAGCTTATGGACTTATTTTCTAAAGAATAGCTACCGCTGTGTGGGAGCCGCTGCCTCTAAAAATAAAAGAAAAACAATGGCAGGGCTTTGAAGCACTTACACCGAGTAGGACGTGCGAAAGCTTTTGCACCGATGGAAGTTGGTGGAGACGACGGTATGGAATGCACAGGCGAGAGTGTGTTGCAGTCTGCATGCGGATATATCCGCGTTTTCGCATACAGCGAGATGTAGTGCTTCTTATCCACAAAATATTCATGGCTTCAAATCCGCTCCACTAAAAAGCTTTTTTTTAAGTGTGAAAACACAGCAAGCGGACATGAAATGGCTAGACGATTTTGCCAGGCTCGATCTAAGTTCTAACCTGGTTAGTCCCACAATAGTAAAAATGAGCTTCCGCAAACTGTTGGACGAAGATGAAGAAACACATAGGACGATAGGTAAACACATGTCAATCGTCGTACGTGTGCGTTCTATGTCTTCGTCCAAGTGTTTAGGCTAAATTCACATTTTTTTTTACGTTTAATGTAAAGACCCAACTAGCCCAACAACCCGCACTTTTGCACTGTGGTCAGATCATGGCATGTGAAAGGGCTATTAGAATTACTCGCTTCGGAGTGCATGCACAGTGAATTCACAATTTGGCGGCCCAATCAGAAGTTAGGCACTGGAAAGATCGTTGCGCGGCTTTCACGATTGCAAGTGTGCACCAATAAATGGCTTAAAAAATCAGTTGAATCATTTCCTAAGTTGGCTAAGCTAATAGAGCGCATTTCTTAGTCTCAGCATTAAAATACCTCACTACAGCTCAATCAAAACATGGAGGATTTTTATTTAATGAATAGAACCAAAAAGCTATACTATACAGAGAGAAAGCTAAGCTTGTATTGAACTGTAAAAATGGTGTTTAACTTACAGTTTGTTAGCGAGGAACAGGCAGAAACTATCATACGTATTACCTCTTGGTCTACCCTTAACGAAGTTATATACCTCCGAGGCGAACTAGCGTAATGATGGAGAGCAGATGCTGTCTCGCATATAACTATTTTCGTTAACCTGGACTTCTCTTCGCTCCCACTGACAGATTAAGGCGTCGAGCGTTATAGCCTTGCAATCACCGTACTTGGCGAATGTTAAGGCCGTGTTCGTTACTGAAATCCACGCTGGCTGGCCAGTCCACTTTCGAAGTACATATAATTTGCGGAGAGGAAAGGGGAGCGGGAGGGTGTTCACGTGAAACCGGCTTTATTCGTTACGCAGGTCATTTCCTTCATACAATACTTTCGTAAGCCTGGATGCTTCAGTGAATGCAGGAGCATTTGGATCTATATCGCCTGTGGTGGATGGAGTTCGAGGCCAACAAACCATGACGCTGGTTACGAAAGCATAAAATGCGCGCATTTCAAGGTAGAGCTCTTGAGCGCTTGATGCTCTGCACACGACGCGGCTCAGGTCATCCATCATAGGCTTGTTGTCGAGATATCTGTCGTCAGCGCTTTCAGCAAGGAGGTGTCTTTACCCGCCGTTACGTAATACGCAACGAGTACACTGCACTCAGCCACAGTTGCGCCATTTCACTGCGAAGTAACCTCCATGCGGATCAGAAAAATGAATAATGAATGATGAAATGAACGACGACTTACAGCGGACGTCTTTCCTTTGTGATTTGCACACTTTATCGAATAAATTATATGGTGTTTTTTTTTTTTCGGAGTGAATTTTTTTTAATGACTAAATTTTATGTACTGTCTTTGTCCAGCACACCATTTTTTGCACATCGCATTGTTCGCCTGTGGGATATCAGTACCGGCTTTGTTTAAACTTTTTCTTACTTCATTCTATCCAATATTCGTGCTTTTCACTCTAATGATGACCAGCTTTCTTTGCACTCGCACTTCCAACATTCTCGTCACAAAAAGTTAAGCTTGAATTTTTGGAAAAAATGTTGGCCACTTGTGGCACATATGATTGGCGAACAAGAGATGTGTTTTGGGGTTGTGTAAACTAAAAAAGCCACTTCCTAAATAGACTGTTTTTCAAGAAACAATCTCTGAAGCATGGGTGACAACTTATTAAGCCTGAACTTCAACAATCCTGCCTTAGTAAACTAAATGAAGAAAGCAGTTTCCTTCATTTTTTTTTTGTACGAAAAGAGTTACATCCTGTTGAAGACATATTGTGATGTCATAATTCACTCATTCTTTCTATCTACGCGCTAGAAGCCTCACAGTTAGCGAGCGCAGACGTCAGCGAAAGCTACAATAATCCCTGCGGCTCTAACTGAGGCATTTTGCTCAGCAATGCACAATGAGCGATATTTTCAAACATTTATGCCATCTCATTCCTATTATTCTAGGCAAGATATACACAGTATGCGTAAGGACTTGGTGAAAACGTATTGAAAAAGTAGGAAACTCAGAATGTGCAATTGCATTCTTCCCGCCCTAACAGTCAACAACATTTGCACATGCCAACTATTGCGAGTTGATAGCCTGAAGCCGTTGAAGTTTACAGGTTGCCCGTATTGCTGACCAGTATGTGCGGTCTTTGTGCTAAGATTGCCAAGCAATGTAGACCGCACTTGCGTGCAGTGGATACGTATAAAATTTCGGTTTTGGTGGCCTGTCTGGCTGACAACTCAGTTGCAATATCAACTTAACGTATTTCGATATACGCAGCGTGGTTTAAAAAAGAAGCACAGAAATACTTGTTCTAAAAGCATGCAGCGTTTATTTGAAATTTGTACTACTTTTGCGACGTCATAGGGGAAAGCGAGAGCTAACTATTAAGTCTTTCTAAAACATGCAGACCATGCGGTTTACTGCAGCATCAAGAAGTAGAATTAGTGTAGCAAATCAGAGGTCAAAATATTCAATAGGGATAACAATGCACCCCACATTCGCGTGTTCTTAGGACCCATTCATACCTGCGAGTCGCAAATAGGGGAGATTGGCTGTCGCAAGCGTCCAGAGGGCGGCTCAGAATGAGAGACTTGCATGAGTGACCCTCGGGTCGTATTCCTGAAGTAGGTTCGTTCAGAACGAGACTTGTCAATTTTGAGAGTTCCCCAGCAATGAGAAGCCGGATGTAAAACTAACATATTATAATGCTACTGGCGAAGACGAGGTATTGTGTGGCAGAAGAGAAGAAAGAGGAAAAAGGAATGAAGAAGCGGTGGTGATTTGGAGATAGTAGGCCTCACCTTGTGCTGCTCCTATCTGCATTGTAGATAAGCACCCCTTTAAAATTTCATCGTACCAATATGGTCACTTCAGCTGCACCACTGATTTGGCAGTGGTTTGGGACCAGCAATCCCGAAGCCTGAAAATCGAGAAACATGCGACTGGCCGGTGACTGTTTCTTTTCGGTCAATGTAGCCATTTCAGACAGCCGACTTTAGACTAAAAGCGTCGCACAAAATCTGCGAGTCGCAAGTGTAAACGGCCCTTCGTTCGTCGTGCAAAACAATCTACGATTACTGATAAGAAATGGGAAGAAATTTCTCAAATGCTGCGAATAGCTTCTTCTTAGCACATAAAGAACTTGATTGCATAACCTACTCAATGCGCAGAAAGATACTGATAAGAAGAAGCGTCATGAGTAAAAAAATTAAAAAAAGCAAAAGCAACAAAACCAATGGCAGCTGAAAAGATGCATGCAATCTGAACAAGAAACTACGGGATCGCGAATTGGGAAATGTAACAAATAAAAAAAAACCAAGTGAGTGCTCTCTATCCCCCGAATTCGGAAAAATTGAGTGGCAGTTCCGCACAGCCATCGTTTCTGCATTATTTCTTTCGACACATGTACATCTTTTTTTCTTCTACTTGAAGGCTTGGATTTGGAGTTTCAACCGCGCGTTCCATTTTTCATGTGCTTTTTTCTCTCTGAGTTCGCACGCAAAACGAGTGACAGATTTGACAGCCGGCTTTTTAATAATACGCCCTAAAATGTCACTTGTGACAAAGAAGGCAATCTATTCGGTTGATTTAACCGCAATGAATCAATCGTAGTTTTTTTTCTCAACATTTTTGGCTGGAGCGCGGTGTCAAAACCAGTGTTCGATTGCACTTGCGAGCAGGTTACTCAACTTCAAAAATACGCATATAAAGGAAGTCCTGCAAGCAATAGCCAAGCACTCATTCCTCGCCTCCACCGATCCATTATACAGGGCTGAAATCTCCAGCTTCATTTACGCCCTGCAGTGGCAGTTCTTAGGGGCTTATAGATCACTTTATTGTCTACCCAACTCACTCAACCTTCTGTATTACGCAACCTTCTGCATTCTTTTCTTTTCGAATTCCAGCTTGAAGAAAATGAAATTGAGATGAAAAAGCAATTGTAACATATAGCTATTTGGACATCAACAAAAAACATCCATCATCATTTCTCAACGATAATGTATACTACACATCAGCCTAGGCCGAACTGGTGACCAACTAAAGTTTCTAATAAAGAAATGAAATTTGAGGACGATTACGATACTTCCTAACGCAGAAATTGTGCGCAGTTGTTCAGGCGTTTTTGCTATATTGTGAGGCAGAGAATTGAAGGGTACTTATATGAATGTCTCGGCAGTTACAAGCACTCGATTTTTATCAGGAGGCAAACATAATTTTTGACATCAGAAATTATTTTTAGCTCGTGGCTCTCTTTCACTTGGTTGCACCGGCAACGGCACAAATGGCGACGCTGCGCAACCGCCAAAAAAAACATGGTAACAATCATGACCGAATGAGTTCCACTTTAAATGTACTATCTCGTTCAACAGTTTCAACAGAACATTTCTAGAGTAAATGGTCATACGGCTGAAAATGGCCCCAGTTTTTCTGAGGATATTTCCCGGCTCGCCTGCATAAGTCTTGAGTAAAAGCAAATTTTTACGGCAGTTGCTTTATTCTTTCTTAAGAATTTGCTACCTTTTGCTGGCATTTCTGAAATAAAAAACGAGGCTTTCGCAATAAACCATCAGAGTAAACGTCGCACAGATAGCTTAGGTTCACTTTTAACACCAAATCAAATCAAATATTGTTGTCCTAGAAACGAATACATACTCGAGCTAAAAAACACTTATACGGATTCACGAAAGTCTCGAAATCTATAAAATTAAAAATTAACGTCGAACCGTATGAAATAATAGACTTCGTTATCGATGCTGCAGGAAATGTGAAAACTTTAAACGAAGTATAACTGGACAACACATAACGGAATGAAACGCAGAAATTGTTTATTATTAAGAAGAATGAAATAATTCTTCTCAGTAATAAACATTTTCTGCTCTTCATTCTCATCTGCGTCGTTCGTCCACATCTATCCGGAACCCAACTTCAGGAGAGTGCAACAGTAAAAATGTTGGGTTTAACAATTCATGAGTGAGGAACGGAAACCGCATGGCTGCCTCGCCATAAATAACAGGCGTTACAGACTATGAGTCTGATCGGACGCATTGCTCAAAATTGGGCGGTGTCCGCTCAGAGGTTGCACGATAGTTGGTGCGGGTAGTTGTGCAACCGCGCCTTGTTTACCAAGCCGAATTTCAACATTTGACAAGTACCCAATGGGTCGCCTTGAAGCTATAAATCGAAAGGCAATGAGAGTTCTCACCAGTCTTCCTTGCATCACACCAACCATGGCGCTCCAAGAAATCGCACAGCTGAACACAATAGATCAATTGGTGCGGGAACGACATGATGCCCGCAGGCTTATGGCCCACCTCTTTCATGCAACGTGCGCTCTCAGGGCTTATGCTTCGTCGCATTCAATTCTATCACTACCACTGCCAGTTTTTCCTCCTCGGAGTTTTGTACAGCCTTGTCCACTTCTAGCTATAACACATTCACTGCTTTCAAAGCGTCATTGCATCCACCCGGCCCCGCATAGAGCTTAGTGGCAGGCCACGTGAAGCAACACGCCCGGGTCCTGTGCTTGCATCGCTTTGCATCTATATGTGCCTGCTTAGGGCGCAATGTTGCTTTAAAAGCAATGACTGTGTTATAGATAGAAGTGAATGACCCTGTGCATCTGAATGATAACAAGCCAACTGATTTAGTAGGACCAAAAACACAGGTATGGGCATCGTCGCTTATGGAACAAGACGCCCGCTTGCCACAAGGTTCCCTCGTAATTTGCGTCGACGTAAGCATCCAGACCTGCGAAGTGACAACTGCAGTTCACTGCCTTTGCAAGTCTGCCCTAAATAAGACATCAATTTTTCAATTACCGGAACCTCGCATCTTAGTTTTGTGCGAAGCTGCTAACAGGCGCTTCGCTCTGTGATCGCAATTCCCATGCTTCCCAAGTCCCGTATTGTTATACGCACTGAAGCCCTACAGGTGACAAAACTACTTAGACGCGTCAGTAGCAGCAAACAAATCTGCCAAAACATACACAGTCTAGCGGCACGCATACTGCAGCCAATTCGAATGGAATGGATTCCGCATGACCTAAGTTCTCGAAGCCATGCGGATTCCGCAACCCGCCTTACCACTTCAACCTCGTCCTGTCCAAATCTCCTAAGATGGGATAATGCTATCCTCCTTTTAACGAGAAAGGAGCAACTCCGATGCCGTACATGTGCTCTCATACCTCTTTTGCGGTAATCCTCCCCCGCGGTCTAATCCGTTCAAAGAAGGAGGCGCTTCGCAGGATTCGAGTTGGGGTAGCCCTAACACCTGCAGTGACTTGAAAGTGGCCTAAGTTTCGAGATTTCTATCCCCTCCCTGTGTGCACCGCCTGCAAGTCCCGAGATACACAAGCCGACATTCGTCACCTACTGCGGGAATGTCCAGTGCTGAAGCCGACACGGATCCGGCACCTGGTGGCAGCTGGCCTCTCCCCCCTTCTAGACTTCATTACACCAGCCAACATTTTTTTAATTTATTCTTTTTTTTTTTCATTTTATCTTTTTTTTTCCTTCATCCTTCATAACATTCCTCTTATGCCCCGAGGCAATGAGCATCGCAAAAGGATAAATAATTAGAATAATTCATGTTATATTAATATTAATAAAAGAATCTGTAATAAAAATCCCGTGCAATGACGCAAAAGTTTGTAAAGACATCAACACTAATTATTTATATTTAACAGCAAATATCAGCCATCATGCCACTGTTCTTGAGATTTAACCAGGTAGGTCAAGTCTCGAAATAATGGTAAATTTAAGTTTGCATACCTAAAAGCCGCAACCCAATCCGTGGTAAAAACTTCCTAAGCTTTGCGATCCTCACTCTCACACAGTTACGTTTGCCCAATATTCGTAATGTCATATCATTCAAGAATTCCTTCAGCTTGAGTAACATTATCGAAATTAGTATACTGACGGTGAAACAGCCGCCAGCTAATATGGCGGGTTGTTGTGTAATTGCCAGCCTAAAAACTGTTGGCGTGTGGTTGCTTAATGGGTTTGGACATCGGTTCCTCGCTGCTCTGCAGAATGTGAAGGTGCCACGCCTTTTGCACCGTCAATGCGTCATTCTTGTGGAATGTATTTCATTTGCTTCCGTTTCCATTTCATTTGGAATAATCCCCGCGTTTTCTTTGCTGCTGTGTGGGGACAACACCTTGGTTCGCCAACAGCAAAAAGAGGCAGGTTGCTTCCATTAAAAGAAATCTAATATTGTGTCCTGCAATCTTTTACATGCATGTATGTGCTAATATGCAATAGAAGTGAGGCATTTTCTAAATATTGTTTCATGTAAAAATTTCTTTTTTTTTCCAAGCGCTACTGTTCATGCTGTTCGAACGGTATTAAAGCGTTTAAAAGGCACAGTTCAGGAATGGGAGGTGTTCACGTGTTTTCACCACTAACATGCATTGGCATCGATTAGCCTCTTACCCGGTCAAACGTGGTCGGAAATTATTTGTGAGTTGCACAGCCCTTGCACAACCTGTTGACTTACGGGCACTACTTCGAGACGCCCCAAGAGTCATCGTTCTGCGCATTGCTCGCCTTACCAATTGCTTCGAGCACGAGAAAGAGCGATGTACTATTATGCAGGCCGAGCCGGCTTATTCATCTGCTTAATTTAATTATTTTGATTACGTGATGTCGCGAAAGAGCAGCTCCTGTACAAGATTTCTCATATTAAGTACTGCCCGCATTGTGCAAAGCATTTGTTTATTTTTATAGCTGCAGCGAGTTTTCTAGCTTTTATCACGACGAAACCTTTGCAAATATCACCGTCAGAAATACATCATAACCTGACGGCGCGCAGTTACAAAACTGATGCTACTAAACTGAGGCAGAAAGAAAACGTATCTACGGAGGCAAGTAAGCAATTTTCTTAAGAATCGGCGTGTGGACAGCTCATAGCTTGCCTGCATGCACACTTAAAACTGTCATGTAGTTTTAGTAACTTTCTCCATGAGTAATTCCTTTATAATAAATGTAGAATGAGCATTCAGGGCCTTGCTAATGCCACCATGTTATGAAAACCAGTGCCCTGCGCTGTAATTCGCGCGGCATTCACTGATGCCGTTAATGATCAATGTGTCGCAGATTTTTCAGGCGGCATTTGTATTGGCGAAATTTATATATTTGCGACTTAAAGGGGCCAAAAAAATCTCATACCACCTATATCTTCACGTGGTAGTGACAAGGCCGAAGTCACAAAAGAAACGACAGGGGTAATAACACTGAAATCAACTCTTTATTTGGGCTGGCTTGCGCTTGCAAAAGAACTGAGCAACTCGGAGGCGGTGATAGCAGTAAATGCGCTCGTCGGTTGTCGAACAAAGAATGCCCACTGCACTCGTCAAGACTCAATTTAAAGGCGACGAAGAAACAACTAGATAAAGCCGCAGACTATGACTAGCATAACCTGGAACATTGTAGAAACACACGTCAGTGGTCGGAATCTTCGAGATACCTCTCGGCGCACCTTGCACGACAAGGAAAATGATAAAGCTGCGTATCGTGACAACGAGCGTGAACAAAGAATTACAGGGTTTATCCGTGCGCAATAATAAGAGCGATAAGAACGCTTTTCAGCGGCAGTTAAAAAAGAACAAATAAAGATTAGAATGATTCACTACAATATTTTAAGGCGAAAGCCTTTAATCGCACATCGTTGTCGTCAGCAAAAGTGTCAATTGGATGATGTGGGGATGACATCATAGAGATCTCGACCAATCACAGGGCACTATCGTTTGGCAGGCACTGCCAACTCGGGCCTCTCCTTTCATATGAGAAGATGATATCAGCATCAGCCTGCCAAGACCCTTGCATTCACGTTATACCTAGGCGACGCAGACACGCTCATACGGCTTGGTTAAAGCGGGCCTTTACTTTATATGTTGTCTTGTAGCTTACGTTATCGATCGTACCGGTTCAGACGTCCGTGGGGCGCCTTTCATTTGTCCCTTCCTCGAACGCAACATCACAGCCTGTAGAAGCAGATGAGGTAAAACCATGAATCAGCGAAGTTTCGAACAAAGGCTTTCGCCTTATCGCACTTTAATGATCCAAAGGGCCACACAAATTTCTTTTCTGAATTGTGGTCTTTTACGTTTCTTTTCTATCTGAAGGTTCCCTTTGCTACATTACTTATGCCCGCTTCCCTGGCAGTACTGAATTTGCCGCTTATTTGGTTTCTCATTGAAACAAACCAAATTTCAACTGTGCCATGTGCATTAAATCATTACAGTTTGTGCTATTCACTTAAACCCGTCGAGAAAATAGTGCATGTGTACTGTATAGCGAGCTAATTAATTTTTGTTTTGAATACTTATTCACAGCCATTTTATCTATAATTATTGCTCGCGTCACTTTAAAAGAACTTATTAGTCGCTTGAGCACTCAGTGCCACCTCCTATTCGGGATTAATGACATCAAAGAGCAGTGTGGTATAATGCAAAGATTCCAGGGCTTCTTGACCACCATCGTTTCCAAATGCATGGCAGTCTCTACAATGCAGGTATTACCTAAAATTCCAGAAATATATTCTGTGCTAAAAGAAAACGCAGTTGAACACGACTGTAATTCGGCTGTACTGACGCCACGGTCGAGAGTATAAATCCAGGCATGTGCAAACCTATTCGAATAGAGGAAATATGAAAACAAAGGACCGATTTAAGCTCAAAGGCTTAAAAGTATGTAAACGACCGGGGCCTTATAGGTTCTGCCTTAAACTATGGTGAGCAAAAAGGCTCTGCATCTATGCCCGGAATGCGGAAAGCCACGCTCTCTCTATCTCTAGCTACTTAGCACACTTGCAAAGGCTTACTTTGACCAAGATTCTCATGTTAATGACTAAGCAAAGGGAATTCCTTGATGCAACCAGCAGTCGCCACTCTCCAAACTACTACGGATGTCGTTCTCCCTCTACTCCAACGGCCAACAAGGCTCGGAGGTGGCTTGCAAGAAACAGCACGCATAATGGCGTGCACAGCCGTGCAGCCGCATGCACGTGGTCTTCGCACACTCAAGGAAGAGCGCCATGGAATGGGAGGTTTGGTTCGGTTTATGGGGTTAACATCCCAAAGAAACTCAGATTATTAGAGAGGCCGTTGTCGAGGGCTCCGCAAATTAAGAATACCTGCGGTTCTAAACATGCGCTGACAATGTACAGCCAAGGCCGGATTATCCAGGGTGCAAAGGGTTAAATTAAACCGGGCCCACCTTTCTCAGGGGCACCCCGAGAGCTGAAAAAAAAAAATGACAGACTTCGAAGGTCGGTCCAAAAAATGGTCAAATTATCATCTTCGTTATTTTCTATGGTTAAAATTACGGCTTAGGTATTGCAATGTCAAATGCTTCAAGGGCTGCAAAGCTAGCCTCATATTTTGCCAGTCAAAATACAAAACTTTGTGAAATGAACGGCGGCGCGACAAGGACACTAAAAAGAAAGGGACACCACTTGAGCCTGTTAGTGTCCTTGTTGCGCCGCCGCTCATTTCATAATTCACCAACTCATTCCTCAGGCCATTATTCTACAAAACTTTGTGCTCTCCCAAACGGCTAAAAAAAGAGAAACGAAACAGTCTTAGGTGATTTTAGCAGGTTTAAGTTAGGTTCATCTGGTCTCTGTTGGTACTAAACAAGCATTAACTGGTTTCAGATGCCTGCCAGCTGGAAGTAAACTGGTCCCACTTGGTGGTAGTCAAGTGGAATCAACGATGCCTAGCTGGCTTTCAGTTGGGAGTCGGCTCATACCAGCTGGTAAACCAACTGACCTCTATCATTAATGTTGTTCTTGTCAGTTGTGAGGTTTGAGCGTAAGTAGTGAAAGCTGTGACGAAAGCAATAAATTATTGGTTAGAGACTATGATTTCCCATAGCTGACAGCCGCGTCAGGGATTTGTAGTTGCGGTGAGTAGAGACGCGAGATTCTCATGTAGCTCAACGTTGAAGATCTCACCAAGAGTATTTCCCAGTAAAAGGCTCGAAAACGCTGATATAACTGCAAATGCCTATATTTACTTGCTTAAAGGTGGAATGAAAAAACAAATCCGACATTCTATTTCAATACACACCCAATTTAAATTTTAATTCATGCGAAATATTTAAACACATTTTCTTCGTTGCGTAAACCTGTAATGTTTCTTCAAAGAAAAAAGGCTTTCTTGTAGACGCGATACTACGGCGTAAGTTATTGCCTTATTCAGAATCTGCATGGGGAGGCGGCAGAGGTACAATTAACACTGTCCTAAAACTTATTAAAGCGTAAATTAAATTTCCACCCTATTTTGAGTGCGTACCGTATCTTTACCGACCACCATCTACGGTGGAAGCCGTTTCTCGGTGGAATGAGCTGCATAGGATACCTTGTAAAATGTAAATTTATTTTGTAAATTGAAAGTGCCATATATGCAAAAGTACTGCCTTCTGTTTTAAAAGTAGAAGTTATGTGCATATTCATATGCACTGGCTTTGTAAACGTGCACAGTCTCTATAAGTGCAAATATATATTACAGATTACTAGAACGTGCTAAAACCTTAGTTTTAGGCCAGTTCAGTAGCGATCTCATTTTATACAGGCGATACCATTTCAATAGCTTTAGCTCTCTGCATTAGGACAGAGTAATTTGGAGTAATAAACATTTTTTTCTGAACTCTACGTCACCATAGAGAGCATAATATTTCAGTTTCTGTATAAACACTACCTTCTACGAGCTTCAATTCGTCCTGCTGGATAAATTCACAAAACTATTAGATGACAGGTAGATTACTTACGGTGCGATTTTTCGAACAGCTTATAGACAAGACCCATCTCTACTTCGTCTGTGCAAACACGCACCCTATCGTCCTGCGCTATTGAAAAAGCCAAGAAGATATCTACTCGATAAATTTATTTTTCATAAGTTCGCATTCCTATTTTTGAACGAGTATGTGTGTGTTTTGCAATGTTCTAGATGCTGGGCTGTTTTTGTTCTCTACGGGAAGGTATATGCTCAGACGATGTACATAAGCAGTCCGCAGATTCTTCGAGCAAATATGGTGTGTGTTCTCTGTAGGAAATTCGAAAGCAAGTCAAGTCTTAAGCATGACAGCAGGGTCGACAATATAGGGTAGGAGAGAGGGGGGGGGGGAGGATTAATAGGGGCCGTCTAATTTCTTTATTTTAAATCAGGCTTTCGTCACAGTTAATCCGGCCCTGCGTACAGCACGCGGCCAGCTTGCTTTTTCGTGTCCATCAAAAAGCTGTCACCGCGGATTCGATCCCACATTTTTGGGCACAGCAGTCGATCGAGAATCCTAAGCACTGCACCACTGCGGCAGTGCAGGATTGGGAGAGAATTGGTGAGCACGAACGTCAGCTAATGCCATAAACAGGTCTCGCAGGTTTCAGAGCACTTTGCACACGTCGGCCGACGGAGGTCCTTGAAAACATCTGCTCTCCACTGACGATGCGACAACTTTAGATATTTAAAATTAGTTAATTCACGCAAATGATAACTGAAATTGTGGCCGCCACTGTGACTTAGTAATAATGGCATTTCTGCAGCTGAGCAAGACAACACAGGTTCCATCCCGATCGCGGCGTCTACATTTCGACGGAGGCGGATCGCAAGGTTTCTTTGTACTGTTTAATGTGAACACAGGCTTTAGAATTACGAGGGGTCGAAATGATCCGGAATTCTTCATTACGGTGTCACTCATACAAATAATAGGCTCGGAATGTTTTACCACCATATTTAAATTATGCTTTTCGCTTATATATTTCTTGTTTTTGTAAACTGCTGCATGCGTGCGAAGTGACGCATCACGCGGCTATGCATTCAGATTTCGGATTGAACGTGCGAGTGCGTTTGTGCTCTTGATTCCAGACAGTTGCGTTTTCATGGAAGTTGGTGAATACGAAAACACACGGGGAGAGGAAGTGCGGATTTAGCACGGGATGCACCGATGCCGCAGTAGCATAAGCAAGAGGGCAGCCAATGTCTTTTGCTCACTTCGCCGTATGTTGAAACTCCGCTCGCGGCAATGAAATATTATTGGCATGTTTTGTTTATAAATACTGACCACGTGGTATGTGACGTGCCACCGTAACGTTGCCGGAGGGTCTTCATGGCCTGAACGGTTTCCAAACAGGGCCACCTATGAAACTTTTGACGCAGCTCACATTGAAAAACAATGTCGCACAAACTCAATCAATGCTAAACGTTTCTAGGCGCATGGCGTGAATGAAACAGATGTTTCATTCTAGCTATAGCTCATGTGTTACTTCGGGTGAATGATTGCAATATGTAAATAAAGACATACAAACATTTAATAGAGAGCTTTAGCTTAGTGTGTGACAGCGGAAATAAATGAAATTACGTTGGCGTATCGCAAGCGATGTTTTCACAGAGTTTCAGTATTGGACGCGAGCGCCATAACTGAAACGAACGGCGCTAGCATCGGCCTAGGGGAGCAAGTGGGATCATGTAACTCCTCTACTGCTGCTGGAGCAGACTCTCGATTGAATTTGTGCGTTTTAAAAGCTAATAGTCGCATTTATTTCTGTAGTTTGCGTTGATTTAGAGTACCAGCCTTGCATTTTTTGATCTTGCATCGTTACTGAGGCCGCTGAAGTTTATTTAAGCTGTTGCTACTGTCTGTTACTGCTCTGTACCCGGACCTAAGCGAGGTAACCCGACGAATGCTTCCATTGCTACTCGAAACATAAGCTCACAGAACCTTTTTTAATGGAGCAAAACAGCGAGTGATCATTCTCATGATGTGCGCAGCAGACATTTCAGCGAGCGAGATTTCGGCCATAGAGCTGGCGCTAAAAGTTCAGTGAGCGGGAGAAGAAACGGCGCGCGCGTTTTAATTTGCGCTTATCACTTGAGAAGCTAACGATACTATTGCTGGAAGGATGGAAACGATGCTGGCTTCTTCATGTAGCAGTACCCTCCCAAAGAAAGGAGGGATCGTGCGAAGGCCAGAGGGTCTCAAATTATTCTAAATGAACGTTTTGACATGTAAGTTTCACTATGCATGGTGAGTTTTCCCAGGCAGCCGCTCCAGTACTGTAGTAATTTCAAATGAGAGTCCGTGAATAGACGAAAGATAGAGCATTGCATGCATTTTTTGACGTTGCATGCATGTTGAGAGCATTGCATGCAAATAATATTATGTTCAGGGATGTTTGGAGCCATTGAAACCGGAACCATCATTTATGCCACCAAAAACCTCAAGAAATGCCTAGGCAACTAAAACTACGTGCAAGAAGATACGTGAACCTAGTGGCGTCATCTAGGTAAAGTGATCAAAAAAAGCACCCCCCCCCCCCCCCCCCCCCCGCGACCCCCAACAAGTATGCCTTTCTCAGATGAGGAGGAATGCTGGACATATTTTTGTTGTTTAATTTAGATATTCCTATGAAATACTGGAAGTTACCAAAACACCGTCCGAAAGGTTCAGTCCTGTTTTTTATTACGTTCATATCGGCTGTCCTTCGTTCTGAGCAGTTCTAGATGGTAGCATAGCAGATGGCGCTGCATTAGGCTTCAGAGACCGGAATCGAGAGTTTATCTCGAAAATTGTGCCCATAGATAGCCTCACCTTGGTCGTAAGAACAAGATCAGTCATAGCGAGAAGCAGCAACGTCAGGGAGTATTGTTAAAAGTACTGAACTGGACCACAAGGAGTTATTATTAATCTGAGGCGAGCAGCTCTCGCTTGGAAGGACGGCGGCATTTCTTTAGGCTAAGTAAGGAAACTCCGCTGCACTAAATGCTAAATTCTGATAATTGCGCGCATTGCGCAAAGAATGCCTACACGAAGATTATTATCACATAAACGTCTCAAGAACATTGCACCGTATAGCAACCTACTCTACTACTGCTACTCTTCATTAACGCATTAACTACTCTCAGTTAACGCAAACACGGGCTACGTGGTGGGGCTTCACGACAACCGATTATGGCGGCACCTGGCGGATGCTGGGCTCCCATGGGTACCTGTATTAGAGCCCTATCAGGCTGAGGCTTAACAATCAGGCCCGAATAAAACAAGAGCATCCCCGTGCAATACTTTTGTACCTTCCAGCGAAGTACTCCTTGCCAACCAGTTTATGAACAGAGGGGTTGTATAATTCCAATCAAAATAGATGGTAAATTATTTTTGTTTTGTTTCAAAAGCGCTGTTCATGATTTATTTTGACATTCCGACCTCAATATTAGGCTAGCGATCAATACTGTATAAAAATTTTACAAGCGTTCTTAATATTAAGTGAGTTTACAGATTCAAGAGTTTTAAAGCCACCTCAATATCCATTGTTTGAAGAATGGTAAATTCAACCCAACTGTGGGGTAGAGTTGTCATGTGGGCTCTGATGTCGAGAACAAATCATTTCGCCTTCATTTATGTACTGCGCAAGGCATGCAAGCGCATTTTATTACGATATTTTCTTAGGGCGAGAAAGAAATCAAAGGTAAAGATGGCCGAGGCTACAATGCTCACGCAGTTATTCTTGCTCCACCAGACGGAAGGGCGGATTTTGAGGGATACGCCAATGGGATGTGACAGTCCGAAAACTCAATGCACGGGCTCTCATATGCGCACACAAAACGCAGAGTTAAAGTTATAGAGAATATATTCCGCTCAATGCGTAACAACCAAAACAAATTCGGACCTGCTAGATTCAACAAGATTCAAGTGAATAGAAAAGTGCGAAAGCTCTTTGCTACCTTTGCCAGAGACGAACAGAAAAGAAAAAGCTCTTAGGTTTTCTACTCTTTTAAATCCCTGAACCATTCTTCTGAAGAGCCCAGATTCAAAATAGACAGGTCGAGAATTGACGTGTACTGTTTTTTATCACTTTTCATCTTCACCATGGAACAAAGAAATACAGAAACTTATGCGGCTATTTCTCGCTGTTTTTTTTTTCTTCAGTGTTTATTCGCAAATGATCTAAATAAGCTTACCGATAAGAAGCCGTTTTGAGAACATGAGCACAAAGCTTCAGTCAGAAAGATGTCCTCTCGCGTTAAAATCATCCGGAGGAAGCCACTTTCTGCTGAGTGAAATATTCGGATAGAAGAACGTTTATGCTCTATTTCATTTGCGTCAAAGAATGATTTTTTCTATCACACTTCACCACAGCGGCAACGTCAATGAAGAAACGTCACTGCCTATAGTGCACTGAAGAAAAAAAGAAGTGTTTCTTTTATTTTTATTGTTTCATTTATTATTAACGAACATTCTAAAATGTGAATTCTCTCCGTGCCTTTCTATCACAAGTTGTTTTTACAGATCAGACGAAAATTTCATCGTGCAAAGAAAATGTCAAGCCTGATTAGCGGCTAAACCATAAAAAACAGATCCAGTGTTGCCAACTAAAAAAGGATAGAGAAAACCCCCCATACGAAGCCCCATGACCTGCTAAAGCTGCTAAATTCCATATATGCATAACGGAAGCTAATACTCACGCATTTTGTCCTCTACTCAGTTTCTAAATAATTTACATATTATTGGTATAAAAATAACAAAAAGTTCCTATTTTATTACCATACTAGATCGAAACATCGAACAATGTATACATAAATTTCCAGTAATATCCCACCGGCATTCAATATGTTTCAATTAAAGTTGCCAACGCTCTTCTTGCTTACCTGATTCTCAAAGTGTGAACTGTGGCCACTTTCCCTCGCATAAAGATGTCGTCTACTAAATATTGGTGCGCCGAGCAGTCTGATAATGATCGTACGCTCTAACCGCGCCTTCTAGGCGGAGTTCTTGCGATTCTACCAACGTACACTTTCATATCGTGCCGATCTTTCGGATTAACTCCAGAGGCAGCATTTTCCTGTCTTCGTAGTCCGTCTCGATTAGCTCTGACGGGGTTCATTATCGCTGTTCACATTAGGATCATAGTTTACATTCGATAATTTTGAGTTGATTGAACATTCATCGAACCCCTGCTTTCGGCCAGAGCTGCAACAGCATAGAGAGAGCAAAGTCGGCCAGATCGAAGGAAAGATTATTGTTGAAAGCATTACTGCATCTGTTCACTCTGTCCAATAATTCATCAATGCACCCACAGTTTCCCCAACTGTCGCGAGCGGACCTCTTCCATTACAGTTGAATGCCAGTCATATTGTTTCTCAGGCAGATTCATTAACTACGTTATATATAGGCACCGATGACACTTTAACTGCACAAGGAACGTCCATTTGCACTTGGAACTCGAAACTTAGGGACCTAAACCCACTCTTTCCTAAACTTCTGCACATAATAGACAGGTTGCTTTTGGCCCCATCGAAAGCCCGGGAAAGGTACACATACGAATCCATTAAAATGCAGCTTAAATTCAAGGCGTATTTTAATACTTAGAATGATCGCCACATTGGTATTCCAGTGATTTAATGCAATCACACGAACGTTCTTAGTAGAAACAATTATAATTTTAATAAGTGTGGTCCAATCTAAATAAAAGTTGTACAAATAAAAAAAAACGCCAAAAACATCCCTAAACGTCCCTACTTCCATAATACAATATTTTTGCCCACTAATGAGTGTAACAACCTGCAAACTACAGCGTGGAAATCACTAACTTTGTTATACTGAACAAATCACGTGCCTTTGTTGTGTCTTAGTGCTTTGAAAGGCTGTGTTTCGAGTGACCAGTTTTTAATATGCTGATTATGCTGTCTAGATACAATCACCTTCAAATTTATAGCCAGTACGTTATGAGATCATGCCGTTTGGTGACAATGCGGTATGACTTTTCAGTCTCCAGTTTTTTAGCAAGCAACAAAATATCTTGCATTTGCCTATAGTTTACATTTACAGCAACAGTGAGGAGATTAACAGAGAACAATGGCAGCTAAAAGCAAATGAATATATTGTTTGAGCAATTGTTTGCCTTGAAAACATAAATGATTTCACTAGATATGTTGTCTTTTTTTGCCTATGAGTACGACTACTTAAGACTACATGTTGTGTCAACACTCAGGACTTATGACTGGGAATGTAAGCAATAGAAGGTATATCATACAGCTTATAAGTGATGATATTGATTCACTGCGAGACACTTCGCGAGAAATAAATAACAATTTTCCTCTGCACCTGCAAGGAAAGGGGAATTGAAGACCATTTCATTTATGCTGTTAGTCTAGAATTTGAAACTTATGAAGTCCAAAGGCTTCAACGATTATGTAAATGTTGCATGCAGCCCGAGACGTTCGCTTGAACTTGGGGATAAAGTATGTAGCACACGACTCCTAGTCTTTGAGGTCACATAGGCAGCATACAAGCCACTGCCATACAATACAATAGAAAAAAATTAATTTTCGGAACTACATTATTTTATGAAAAACAAACCTGAGCTAAGAACTGCTTTTAACAACTTGACATACACCCTGGCACAAAGCAACATGATTCAAAACAGTGAAATAAGGCACCAAAGCAGCCATTACAAAGAAGTCAGATATGGAAACACGGAATGTAATGCACGAGGAATATGCAGCCTATTTTCGCATAAAACAGTAATATGATTTTTATCACACAGCCCTACTACAGCGGCAAGACATTTTAGAGGAAGTCATTTTTGGGGTAAAAACAATAATATATTTAATGTATTTTTGACTGGGCTCAGAAGATTGAATCTTCAATCTTGTTAACATGCGAGGCAAAATATAGCATGGTGGTTGTGTGTTGTAATCTACCCGGAGTGTAGCAATCTACCAGACTTATTTATCTTGTGTTCATAGCAGTATACAATTATATGGCTTGGGAAGAGATGTAATGGTTTTAGAAAGGGTTCTGTAGCGTTTGATTATGTTTACGCAAATATAATACCCGAAGAAAAGTAAACCGCTAGTAGGATGACAATAGGGTACCTTACCGTTAAATCAGACGCTCTTTTGTAGTAGATACAATCTGCACAAGTGGGTAATACATAGCGGTACACCGAATTAGAGAGATATATTGCACAAGGGAAAACACTGAATGCGCTTTAATCCAACATTCTGACCTTTTCCAGTAACATGTGCCTCGTTATGCGTATGATGCCAACAGGCAGCTTACATGCAATGTAGTCCAAGTTTTCATTCGAAGTCATGCTCATGAAAAATATCATGACAGGCATGTTTACACAACCATCGAATTATATACATCCTTTTTCCACATGTGTGGTAAAACTTCAGGATAGTTCCTTTTTTTTTTTTGCGCTGGACATATATAAGTTCCATCAACATACTTTAAATAATGTTTAATTGATTCACTTTTACCCAGAGAGCCACAGATTAGTGTTGAGTGCCTTGCGTGCTTCCAGCACAGTGTAAAGCATGCCTCACATAAATGATGAACAACAATGGCTCAAAAATATGCCTCCTGACACATTAATAACAGGAGCTTGTTCTGAAGGGCTAGCTCTCCCAACTTCCACGTATTCCCTCCACAGTAATCCCTGAAACATGATTTCAGCAGTGCTAAGGTTATTTAGCGGATACCCTTCCGCCAGCTTTGAAAAAGAAATTTGCGAATAAAGAGATCGTATGGCTTTATATATATATATATATATATATATATATATATATATATATATATATATATATATATATATAGAGAGAGAGAGAGAGAGAGAGAAATTTTTATTTATTTATTATTATCACCATATTTATATCACCATAACGATTTCCTCCTCGTTAAGTGCTGCTAATGTGATCTATGCTTCTGGAGAACAGAAAAACGTCGAGATTAGATAATAGTTGGTAAGACTGTTTTGTTCCTAATTTTCGAAAAAGGTGAAATGAAGGCAACTTGCATCGCCTTAAGAAATAATCCCTTGAAAAAAATTAAGTTGCAAATATGCTTGATGACAGTGCGAATTTTGTCAAGAAACATTTTTTTTCATTATTTTGCAGGCATCCAGATCTTGACAGTTATGTTTAAAGGCAGCAATAGTAATCAAAACCTTTTCATGATTCACGCAAAAAAAAAAAACATTAATTGTTGTATATCATACTAAATTAATGTATAATAAAATAAATTGTTTTCCTGCCCTTGCGGCGAGTATAAGGAGTGACTTAGGAAAGCAATGTACTGCGAGATTGAAGAAAAACGTGTGTGACGACGGTGGGATATTTTAAGACACTTTTTTGAACATATTAGAAGAATATCTCTAAGCTTCCGATGCATACACAAAATATTTCCTCTGATGTTTGTACGCCGCTCCCAAAATTAAATCAGGCTAACATAGAAAACAAATGGGGCATGCTTTTAAAAAATATTATCAGAAAGATGCCTGCCAACAGAAGCTCTTCTAATATATCGACTGTAGTCGTGGCGTAAAACTGTATGTTTAAAATACGCTCAAACACTCTTTCTTTTTTTTTTTTAATTCTAGCATTTCTGGGTGTGTGATGCTGGTGAAGAAGATTCATAAAGTAACCATTTTCAACCCCAATAACGTCAGTAGTGTTTATATAGACGGTAGCTGCAGTAACTTTTTATAAAACGTATGTAGTAAATATATCTGGTGGGGAACTACTTGCTTGTTGTGTACTGCGTGTTGGTTGAGTGACCAAGATCTGTAGGCTGTTGGCAGTAGCAAGAGAATGTAGTTCTTTTTATGATTTGTCTTTTTTAAGTACATTGATATAAATATTACCATCAATATTCTAATGCAGGCCATTTTCATCTACACATCATATATTTCTTAGGAAGGCAAATGGTGTGCCGAAATCGCCTGTAGGAGGTCGATGAAGGAATATGTGCAAAAGTGACTGTAAATGTGAGGGTTACATAATCGAGTTTTAAATCCCAGAACTATTCTACAGTATTGCAAGCATCATCTGCTTGATTCAGATGCAAACGCCACTTCCTTGCCTATCTCTTTGTGATTGCGGTAATAACTCATACAGCCAAACGGATGACCTGCTACGTTCATAATGCAAATAAATGAAGACAACTCAATTGAGAGATAGTACTTAAAACTTTCCTCGCGAAGGAATTTGAAAATTGCTAAGACTGAGTGGCTAGCAAGCACAAAGAACATTTATATATTGAAATCAATGAAACAACGCTGCTCAAATTAAGGGCAATATAAAATATATAAGGCATAAAAGAAACATTTGCCTCAATAAGTTTCACAATTGGCTGTCCCATTAATTATTCTTCTTTCGCAAGGGACAGCCACGGAAAGACAATATCCTCGCTGCGCTGCATGTAACAAAGTCATGCCTCATAGCTTACCAATATCAAGCAAATATTGAGCACCGTTTAACCAAACGTAGTTGCTTATTCGAAACCGTAATCATTAACTTTTCAGCAAAAGTAATCAGTGTCAACCTGGAATAAAGCATTAGTTAAAAAACATCAGCACGTGTGGCTGATTGAACAAAATCAAGAAAATGTCATGCCACGAGAAAATAAAAAATGTATAGACCTTCAGTTTCCTGTGGAGGAGTGCATTGCCAAATCATCTAAAGCGTTTGAGATCTTCAAAATGCTGAGTTATTTGGGATGAATAAAAATGTTATAATATCGTGCAGTTGCATGAAAACAGGTTTATTCTTTTCGTTGAATACAGTCCGTATTTGCACGGGCTTTGTATTGTTTTAACAAAAATGAACTTTGGTAGATATGAGTTAAATTTTAAGGGCTAGCGCAGAACTGTGTACTGAAAGCGAGAAGACTGCGCGCAAGAAACGCGACGTGTTATAGTAGCTAGTAGAAACGAAACATTAAAAAGAAAATGGACCGCTTCAGAAAATGGGCCGCGAAAGAAGTTAAAAGCGGATAGCATCCTAAAATGCAGCTACGATCAAGCTATTTTTTTCTTTAGCGTAAAACAATTAACGGCTCAAGAATCATGCCTAATTAATGACTGCACCTATTTCGTAAAAGCTCTTGTCTGCTTCCCAATTTAAATTATTTCCCATAATTAAAGACAGGCGCCAAAAGGAATTCCGTAATCTTATTTCGTTGAATTAATTATCTTTCGTTTCGAGTCATTTTTCTTGCAGATTTTGCAAATACTCATACTTTTTGCTGCGTTCTGTTTTTATTTTTATTTTTTTTTTTTTTTTGTCTTGAAGCCGGGATTAGAACTACTTCCAGATCTACTGAGATAACTGCTGCAGGTTCAGGGGGTTACCAAATATTAGCTGTAAACCGCCTGCGTTACGAGAGGTGTTTTCTCACTTTATGCTTTCACATGTCTGCACTTGCCTTGCTTTTTTGAAAGGCAGCGCATTTCTCCTTACTCTCCCTCCATCTGAAACAAATAAGACCGGGACTAAAATAAAAAAGCTGTCTACCGAAAAACAGAGTGCACAATAGGGAATTTCACGTTCAAATCAGATTCTATTCCAAAGCAGAAAGAGAAAACATGCTCACAATAAAGAAGTTGTATCTGCCTGAAAATTCGACGCTGATAGAGGATTGTGCTGAAAATTCGAAGAGAAAGCCAATCAGCTCGTTGCAAGGCAGCTATGGGAGCTTTGGGAAACTGAAGTGCAGGTTCCTGTCCTCTGGTTCTTTAGCACTACCTTCCATTCGCCATTCGTGCGGCGCAGAACATTCGTACAGGACCGGAAGTCACGTGGGAGGGCGTCACGCAGACACTTCCTGTCGACAACGAGAATGGCTCGCACGAGGAACCGTGGACAAGTTGCTGCGTGAAGTGAAGTTTAATTCCTCTTCTTCCGTACTAAAGACCCTTCCAACACTAGCGCTCACGCTTTTCACTGTGGAGCTTCGTTTCGAGCTTGGACTCCCCTCATGCATTATTCAAAACCCTCCACGTTTTACCACTGCAGAAATATAGGCCAGAGGGTAAAAGCTAAAATGGATCAGTACATAGCAGACGGCAGATGGCGAGAATGCGAGCGGCTTCAGATGACGCCTTTCTTTTTATGACAGAAGTTTGGACCTGCTCTATAGAACAAAAACGTATTCCTCTGAACGAATTCTCAAGGTTTTTTGCTCGATTATCTGGGTTTGTATTAAATACACCAATAAAGTGGTGCTGTCGTTCTTTAGTTTCTGCCTGTTTAAAGTGCATGGGTGTAGTAGGGTCTGCAGCAGACGCCTGTCAGGCGTGGAATACGATCTCAAAATAAAGAACAATCAAAAGCTGATTAGACAAAAACCTGTAGTGGATCCAGACTGTAGCGTGTGTGGTGGGGAAGGGGGCGTTGTTTAACAGGGCATACGCGCACCAAGAAATCAAGAGTGCAATGAACATGCTTTGGCGTCTCTTTTCAGGCCAAGCGCATATTTTGTACATACTTGAGGCTCACTTTAAAACTGCTCAATACGGGTTACGGCGGCAGTTCAGTTTATGCGTTGCATATCTCAAATGCAGCAGCCGTTAAGGGCCAGGCACTGATTATGAGAACAATGCGGTTAACACCACCACCACCACCGCCTCCTTAGAATCATATAAAAGCCACGGTTGAACACCGTACGAAATTGTGACGTTGTCTGTTCGTTGGCTTGAACAAATGCGATACACCTAATTTTATTCGGGGAATTCTGAATCGCTGCTCCGTGCGACTTTATTCGTGAGCACAGCAAACGCCACACGTCTGTTATCTTATCGGCTACAACAACCTACCTATCTACGATACTTTGACATCAACTTTTTGTTCTCTCTCTATGTCCTCACTCTTAACAACTTCTCGCTACTGATTTTTTTTTTTTTTATCTTAAACAGATGGGGGAAAGGCCAACACTTGTTACTCAAAGCCACGAAATAAATTCTCGAGCTTGGTTTCATTTCGGAAGAAGCAAGTGACTTAGGATTTTCTTTCGAAGTTTTGCCGAGCATATCCGATCCGCAAGCTGTTTACTTCGAAGCAGGAGATCACCAAAAGCTACATGGATTTCTTGTACTGTAAAAGACAGTAGAATTATTAATACCGAGTTTTACGCCTAAAAGCGACCAAAGCTATGATGGGAAACCAGTAGGTTAGAATGCGCTGTTAGTGATGAAATGTTCTTTTCAGCAGAGTTTCTTAAAAACGCAAGCTTTCTTGCGAAGTTTAAATATAAGTGTAGAATCTACCAATGTTCCTTCATCTAAAAGTAAAATGGGGTGTAACCGGATATATTGTAAAAATAATGTAAATTATTCTTCTTAGTTGCTGAAGTTACGTGTGCGAAATTAAAGAGGGGTTTACTGTGAATTAATCTCTGCACTTTTCACATAGGGCTTCGCTTCGCTCAAGTAATTTAGGCTCGAATTTACTATTACCACAATATCAGTATGCACCTCAAAGAAACTTTAGCAAGTCACAGGCACCAGAACGTGCTCACCAAGTGCCCCTCTAACACGCTTCTTACACATGACGTTTCGCGGCTAAAGAGGGCTAATACTCCAATGAAAAACGTGAGCACACTATTGTGAAGGACACAACAAGGTTTCGATATTACCCAATTGATTTCCCAATTATGGAGCTAGATGTAGATACAACAAATTCCGTCGGCTCTTTGTCATTCTTGCCTGAATGACGGGACGAGAAAATTCATTCCTTTCATTACGCAGGAACTAGAGGAGTATGCGGTCTCTTCAGGAAAGAAAACAAAAACTGTAAACTGACACACGCTAGCGTGTCAAAGTCGGCTGCTCCTGCTATCATGCCAGATAACTTTCTGTTAAAGTACGTGGCATGGGTTACGAAATATCTATTCAGAATAATCAAAGAGAGTCAAAAATCAAGATACCCTTCTTAATTATTGAACAACGCCTAATGTCGTCCCTCCCCACAAGCCCGAAGATAAGGGTGTGTAGTTAACTATATAGGTCTCTTTTGCTTCTTTATACGACTATTAAGCTTATAAAGCGCTTCATTTCTAGGTGCACAAGTGGTATTCTGAAAATAATTTCTTTTCTCAAGCACAGCATGCCATCTACGTGGGATAAAGCGCAAGGGTGGAAGAACGGGCTAGTTGGTAAATCATCTTGGACAGCAAAATAGCGCACTTGAAAACACAGACATAGGAAGGGAACGACAACACAGCGCTGACTTCAACTGGTTTTTTATTAGAGAGTGTTTTTTATCGCTCTTTATGCCCCCTTTGGCTTTTATCGCTCTTAATGCCCCCTTTTGGTTTTTTCGATTTTAGTTTACGTATCTTCGGATCGTGCCATCTTTAACTGTTTTTACCTATTGGCCTCCCCCTTTTTCGCTTCTTCTTTATTTTTCATAGCCCTGCCGTTCTGCCTTGCTTTGACCTATATTGTTATCGTGCGCCTTTTAACTTTCCGTTCGGTGTTTTACGCCACGTGCAAACTCAGCAGTTGTTATCAATTCTTTCGCGCCCACTTTTCGTACATATATATTGTGTCACTCTCTAATAAAAAACCAGTTGAAGTCAGCGCTGTGTTGTCGTTCCCTTCCTATGTCTGTGTTTTGAAGTGCGCTATTTTGCTTTTCAAGTGGGATAAAGCCACGGTAACACGCCGAGTATATACTATTAAAAATTTGGTGACAGCTTTAAACTGGCAGGCGCAAATTAATATCCATTTCCTAAACTTTGGGATGATGTTAACCGGGTTCGTGACCAAAGGTTAACATTAAAATTGCAAAGTGTCTACAAAATCACTGGCAGGCTTGACACACTTTTATTGATTTGAAAACAGCATGTCTGTAGAAAAAACTCGAATTCATCTGTCCCCATACGCTGAAATGTACTTCTTGGACATCGTGTTTCATTAGATCGATAACCTGACTATACCTTCTTCTGTACAAAAGTGATTATTCGCTTTTGACTACATAGTGTATCACATCAAATTAGTGCAAGATCAGATTGCACTATGCGGTTACCTTTCCACAGAGAGTAGCTGAGGCCAATCCTGGAATATGAACCTAAATGCTTCAACACGTCCTCATGTTATGACTATAACAATAAAAAAAAAACGGTAATGTATACATAAAAATTAATAAATAAAATAAAGTTTCAACACAGACACAGTTTCAACGTCTCACCCGCAGACAGTGGGACTCCCTTGAGGCTAACAGTCGTGATGCTATGCGTGCCATAACATGTCTCCCCCATCTAACACCCATACCAGTACTTCAGGAGTACGCCCAACTTAATACGCTTAGTGAACTCATGGATCAGCAGTTGGCAAACAGAGCTCGCAAACAGACTTTACAACTCCATCGCTTAAAGACACTACCTCCATGGTCGTACTGCCAGCTCACGGACACTCGCCCCACTTCTTCCCCGTCGGTATCATATGCACATCTGCCGGAAGGGTGCATATTGTATACCGATGCATCACATACTGCAGAGCGAAGAGTACTTCTGTGTATAGTCCCTCTCATCCGCATCTGAACTGTCACGTGGCATATACCGCAGATACGTGCATCCCTCTGACACTGGAGCTTCAAGCCATTTATCATGCCATTTATTCCCTTCCACCCGTTCTTACACTCAATGCAGCTCATCTTTAAGGCCGTTCGACGCACGTTCCAGATAACTCAGTCCATTCATCTTGCTCTGTTCAAAGTACCCATGTCCTGTGCGCATACACTGGATTCGCTGCCATGCTCGCGATGCGCATAACATTCAACGGGATGCTATGACACACATTAACACATCAGAAGACAAACCATCTTCCCATCTTCCCCGAGATCCGCTCCTGTCCCAAGTTTCCGATTCACAAGTTCTGCGGCTGCGAACACATCCCCTCATTCCTCCGCGTTCACACCCTCCCTCATAGTCTTACTCGGCAGGAGGAGGTATCAGTGCACCGGATTCGGGCAGGCGCAGCTCTGAGCCAATCTGTACGCCATCGGTGGCGTGAAAAATATATGCCAGTGACTGACAGGTGCCCTCACTGTGACGCTGCACCTGAGATTTGTGATGTGCGTCACTTGTTGTGGACGTGCCCAGCAACGGCTCCGGTTAGGAAACGGCTACTCACGAAGGTGAGCCTGCGGTGGAACCGCGACTGTGATAATGAGAAGTGGACAACAGACAACCTATGTGACTACCTTAGTGAAACTGGACTTCATTCCTTTTTTTAACTTCCTACCTCCTGCGTTTCATTTCCTCTTTCTCACTTTATGCCCTGTAACAAACTTCTTGAATAAAAATAAAGGAATAAATCAAATCTAAAGCAAGCAGACAAATTTCAACATCTGAGTTGTAATTATTTATTTATTTTCGCATATTGTAGCGTTGGGGGGGAGAGGGGCTCTATCAAGACTACAAACAGAAACACCACAAAGGCTAGAGACAAGGATGCTGAAACACAGACGATAATGTTTTAATGTGATGGAACGATCGATGCCTGGTAGTGAGTTCCAATATTCAATTGTTTGCGGGGAAGAAAACGAAATATTATAAATGCTTGTATGCACACCAAAAACTGTAACTTTAAGCGCATAATGTCTTTTACTAGATGCTAAATTAGCGAATATATATTTATGTACCTGGAGGCACTACAGCTCGAATTAATATTACCGTGACAAACTTTATGAATTGAGGTACCGCTGTTCCTCGGCGGATGCTAGGTTAAGTGAAGACATGGCTAACGATAGTGGAAACTGATAGCCACAACTGCGGTAGATAAATCTAATGGCTTTTCTTTGGGCGCCCTCAACTGTGTCTATTTCGTATTGCTTGTACGCATTCAAGGTGATGCAAGCATAGAAAAGTATAGGGTGGATAACTCTTATATACTAGATTAACAGCGTACTACGCATATAGCCGAGTTTTTGTAAAGCTTCGGTCGTAATAGAATCAATGTGTTTTGACAAGGACAAGCTGGCGATGAAAGTGACACAAGTATATTTATATTCAAAAATGCTTTGAAGGTAGTTACCAATAAATTCTTAGCTGAGAAAGTGCGGGTAAGTTTTAATTGTGAAGGACATCGCTACGGTCTTACGGAAATTATTCATGATTGGCCAAACCTTACAACACGTGTAAAATTTGACGAATGATTCACGACGACGAAGACGATGAAGGAGAGATAAAGTTCTCATATAACACGAAGTCATCAGGATACATCTATATCTAAATAAAATCTTGCAAGGTAAATTATTAATATATAGTAAGAGAAAAAGAACTACAAGTACCGACCCTTGAGGGACGCCTATGACGCATCTGCTACCGCAAAATTTATCGAGGTAAATGACGCTAATTGAGAACAGCTAGTGAAATAAACACTAGATATCCATTTCACCAAATGCGATTTCTTTGAATGCTATTCAGTTTGGACGGTAGTACTGAATGCAGTACAGTGTCAAAAGTCGTAGAACATTTATTGAATATTGCCTAAATTCGAAATCCATTATTCGGGTTATAAGCGCTAACTCTGTGTTGATACCGCTGTGTTGACTCCAAGTTAAAATGGAAACACAAGTTTACCATGTTGTTTCAGCGTCATTGTAAAAGCTGGGGTCATTAAAACATCGCATGAAACACTGAATTCCAGCAACAAACTTTGCAGCCTTCACGGGGCTCCTTAGGGCACTGCTAGATTACGCTGAGACTGCGTGAAAAATATAAACGAGACCGAAATGATGAAAAAAAAAAAGAAGATTTCTTTATAACACCTGCCGTAGACGAACATTTTGTTTCAGACCTCAGAATACGAACTGAGCTTTTTATTAACACGCCGCTAACTACATAACCTACAAATAACGCACAGCATCACCTTGAATTATATAAACATCAAATGTGACACATGCACTTTACCAAATCAAGGGAAAAGAAGGTAAGCACAAGGAAACAATGATAACGCAGCAGGTCTAACGCCCAGAACTGCGGCGCAACGTAGAAAAACACGTAGACTGGCCACAGTTCTGGGTACTATGCACCAACTCGCCCTTCAAGCTGTTAATCAAAACTAACATCCATTGATTTTCATTATTTCCTACAACCATAGCCGCTTTTAGAGACAGCACGGTATTAAGATCAACTCTGTCCGGATTGGGGCAGTAAAAAAAAAAAAAAAAAGAAAAAAAAACGGGTTGGTTCCACGTTTTCCGCTTCTCATAAGAGGCGGCCTGATGGCTACTGGTCCAATTGCTTCAGCGTCTCATAAAAGCTGGGCCAGTGGGTGCATCAAGAGTCATAACAATGATTACCATTCTACAGAACAAATTTAAACATAAAAAAGACAAGAAAATATTCAATAGGCGCCCCATAAAGGCCTAAAAATGCATGTCCAATTTGCTTGTTGAATTTTCTCTTGCAGATTTTGCAAACTTCATATGCTAAGAAAAATTCAAAAATATAGGCTACACAAAGCGCGTGCTAAGACAAATTCCGACATATAAACTACACATTGTACAATTTAAACAGTGGTAATATAAATGTCTATGTGAAGGGCTAATCTAAGAATCAGAAAATGTACACGGGAAACCAACAAAGTTGACAGCTATCGCCGTTGTAGCCATATGCCATAACGATTTGAATCTGTAATTGACGTTCACAAGTCAAGCGGACAAAATAACGATACAGCCACACTGGGGATAAACGCCTCTCTGGTGATACAAAATCTGGTCACAGATTTTACGGCAAATACAAAACAAGGAGGTGTCATTTAGAGAACCGCAACTTTATTGTTAGCTGAAGCTGTTTCCGTTAAACAGTTACATGAGGTTCTCATTCGCGCGTAATCTGATTATAAAATGATGAACAATTAAAAATTTCAAGACCAGAGTTCACTTGGCTACGAGAAGCTGTTAGACGTTGTCTCCACCTGATGACACTATTCCTCACTTGCAGCGCAGAAGTCCGCATCTGTAATGGGCCACTACCATCAAAATAAAAAATTGGTAACCAAACCGAGTTTTCACGCAGCAGTGCTACTTGCGAGCTTCTGACCTCTTCGGCGCCCCAACAAGGACAAAGATGTTAAGAAAACGAAACATCAAGAGGTGCATCTTTCTTCCCCGCAACAACGAAACTGTGGAAGTAACGGCAGGGTGAGAGCGAATGTTATGCCCTAAAGCAGCGCAGAAAACACGGTGCTATATATATATATATATATATATATACATATGGGGCAAAAAATCAAACAACCTTGAAGAAGGATAACCGTCCAGAGGAAACTGCATTACATGAGTGGTCACTCTTGGCGCTTCAGTAGATTATACGTGTCATTTCGAGAGAAAATAAGGAAGCAGGAACGAAGAATGATGTCGAAGGTTAATAATAAAGGCTGCGACAAACGAGGCATGGCAGGGACATCGTGGGGAACAAAATTGCCCTCTGACTTCGTCGGATGGACCACTACTCTCAGGCAGAACTAACGCGCAATTCGATGTTAAGAAGCAATAGACTGCATTGATTTCCAAGCGTGGTTGCAGCGGTAGTGGATGAAATTTCACCTACATCCTTCTCCGCGATGGAAAGGAGCGAATCTAGAGGATGCAGGTGCCCAAGGATTACGACGTAATCATGCTCCCAAGAACGCCTGCGAATGAAAGTTCTCTTTATCCATTCTTCTCTTCGTCAATTCTCGTGTCATAGAAAATCTGGAAATATTTTCTTAGTATTCCACCGACCAGCGGGCGTACTCGAGGACATGCGCATTCAAGTGAAGCTTTTCACAAAAGCCCACCTTAATCATCCAAGGGAAGAAAATGCGTGGTGCGAGATACGTGACTTCTGTACGCGCCGGTAGTATTCTCTGTAGCACAATTCAAATAAATAGAACGACTGTACTTAAAATCTAAAGTTCTGCTATGGACACTGTCGTCCGCATTCAATATGATGAAGCATATCTTCTGATAAACGCTGTTTTATTCCACAGGCAAGAACATAGGCTGAATCCTAAATTTATGGAGGCTTTCTTTTCTTTCCTTTTCTCTGACTCCATAAAATACTAATTGCGTTGGGAAACTTGAAACCAACTATTACATAAGACTTGACCCGGCAATCATTGCTCAAGTCACAGAATCAAGGCCAAGCTACCGACCTCTCTTTATAGACGCTTCCCGGTACATTAGTGATGCTGTGCATGTACACAATTGTGCAAAAAACAAACAGGCATTTTTCAATGTGTCCTTTACCTAACAGAAATTTCTTATTATTAGGTAAACTTTATGTCCTTCGTATCGCAAATAAAGCGGGTGTTGTTCCAAACTGCGAACTCAAAACTTTGTCCGGAAGAACGTGAGCGGGGTAGGATGTCGTCTTGCCATTTTTGTGCTGATATTTGTAATTACTAGTAGCATCAATTTTCCCGCACATTCAAGAGCAAGGTGACCCTATAAAATGAAAATATTTTATGATCAAGGAGCGTTCAAATCATAGGTCACGACTCTTTCAGCTCGCAAATTTAATCAATTATGACAGTTTGTTCGAAACATTGCACATCCTTGATGAAACTTGTCTAGAGTATTTGACTCTAAAAAATGCATAGTTTTTCACAGAGCTCGTATATGCTATTGAAGCCTCCGCTTTCAAGAAAACGGGTTCATCTCGCCCGATGTGTACCAAGTCCTGCTTTTATAAAATACATCGGTTTATTCCGGATCAGTGAATATATATTCTCAATTTATGCATTAGACGCTGCTGGGAACCAAAGGATGCAGTCGAGGCCTACGACAGCGCAATGCAAAAATTCGAACAAACCTGGGGTCAGGGCTTCACTGCGGCAAGACAAAACACATTGACGAGCGAATAAGGCTATGCGACATAGAAAAATGCCTCCGAGCTGTAGAATAAACATTACTCTCCGCGTGGAAGAAATTCATACAAACGCCTAATCCAGCTCAGGAGGCACCGCTGCACTCTTCGTCCAGTTAAGGATCCGCACTACCGCCGGTACCCACCTGGCTGGCTCGTTTGGCACGCCAATAGCGCAACTGCCACCAGCTCGGTTCCAGCCGCGATCCTCGTGCCTCTCATCCGCTGTCGTTATCTACACTCACTGCCACGCTGATCACATGGCGCCACCGCGATTGACGGCTCACTCATGCACAGTTGTGCTGCGCGCGCATGTACTAAGACGAATGGAAAAGAAGTAGCCTTAATCACTAAGAGGGTTGCGGGGAGGCCAAGCTGCTTAGGCACAGAGATACTTTTTGCGGGAAAATGGTGCCTTCTAGGGATGCTTGTTTATGCATTCCAAGTAGTCGTATTAATAAAGTTATCACTAGTACACGATGTAAAGATGAACCGTATAAAAGATATTGATAAAATATTTCGCGTCACACTTGTAAGAACAAAACGCAAAAAAGTTTTTTACCTGCTTTCCCCTTCCACCGCAAATGAAGCCCGTGATATCTGAGCGGTCGGGTGACGTTCCTCAGGCCAAGGTTCCACGTTTGTGGTCTTCTCCGAATCAAGAAATCTCGCCGAGTAACGATAACCGTGTTGGAAGCAATCTAAACAGGTGTTGGTGCTGGCGATTAACTTCCAACTGAGGAAAATAGAGGGTAATAAAAGATCTGTCATTAAAACGTAGCAGCCATCTCACTCTGCCGGCCAGTAAACGGGAAGGTGGTAGCAACTTAAGAGCTAAGAGCAGTGCACCAACCAATAATGTCTGCCACGTGGACACAACTGTACGAAAGACAATGTAAACGCACTCTGCACAGCATACATCGATCTCACTCCGTAGCCGTCTAATGACTTCCGCCTCGTGTACTTTCGCTGTTCAGCGCAAAGGAGACACTTAGAAAGACAGTCAAGAGCGCAGGAAATGACGAACTAAACAGAGGAGACGACAAACGATAGAGGCTGGCCAGTAAGCAAGAGAAGAAGCACTTACGACCCTTCTATGTGCAAAGCGAGTAATTTGTCTGGCTGTTGGGTTGGTAAATTGCTTGATCACATCCAAGCTACCTTTGCTGCCATTGCGGAGAACTTCTTTAAGCGCATGCTGAGCACTGCGGACCAATGGTAACGCGTTCTTGCCTGAACAGAAAGTGAAAACGGGAAACCAGCCCCATAAGCAAATTCTTGAGGTGAAGAAGGTTTCGCATGGAATACTTGTTCCCGTAAAAATTGATCATATTTTGTCCAGTGTTTCACCTCGTCTTGATGTCCATGCACGGTCAGATGGTTTGCTTTCTAACCCTTGAAATTACTGTTCATATTTTACCCAGTTGTGTTTGACGCTGCCAGTGAGATTCTGCGGCCAGAGCTTAAATAGCTCATTTAAGAAACGGTTGCTTCCGTCGAGGTTTGTAGATTTGCGCGTTTTTTTTTTTTTGTTTTTTTTTTGTATATGAAACGGAATAAAGTTTGAAAATAACAAAGCGTGAATTCTATCTTTATTATAAAAATAGCCAAAACCATCATTCCTTTTTTAAATTGTTCCATCAAGCATTGGAGGAATCTGTACGCGGGCTGACATTCGCGCTCAAGAATATTTTTATGGTATCGACAACAACAGAGGGGATACAAAAGAAATCGTTTCAGAGGATGGTGGTAACAAAAGACTCCAGGTAACCGCATGATCAAACTGCCAGTCACTGTCAGACAAAGCACGTACACATTGTGTGCACACACCGCTTTCAGACAGCACTGCAGTGTATAAGCCCGATGCTCATTTGAAGTTGGTCTTGTCGAGTAGACAAAGCTGGGAACAACGTTGCGCCCAAACCTCGTAATGAAATGTGCAGAGCATATCTGTAACATTCGAGATAGCGTTACGTATTCTAAAGGCGACCGCTCCGAGAAATGTAAAAGTGGGCACTGTGATTTCACTTTGGGAAGAATCTCAATATTTCGCCTAAGGTAGAACATTATGTCGAAAACATTATCTTCATTCAAACAGAAACCATAACCGACAGCGCTCAAGAACTATGCACAGGCTATACAAAAGGAAAAAATCACAAAGGCGCTTTTTTAATAAACAATCAGTGTCCTAAGGGGTTGATTACCTACAAATATAAAGCCTTCGGGTGCATGTTGCCTTTTTTTAATACAAGGATGAATGAACGCATTTGTATTAGAGCTGTGCACGGGTTGGTGTCGCCCTTCTGCCTCGAACTCAGCCTGGACCCAGGCCAGGGTATATATGTCTCGGGTAGGCCTGGCCAGAAGCACAGATCTCGAGCACATACAACCTATACGAAAACATGAGTATGGCGAATTGAGTGTCTGGAATGCCCAGCATTTCCCGCGTCTTCCCCATACGAGAGCTTCCGAGTTCTCTCGAGGTATCGGCCTCCCTTTTCTCCACGCCTCCTCCCCTTGAGCAGGCGGATCTTTCTTAGCCGTCAGTAAGCGAGCCAAAGGGCCGCTTGTGAGGAATTGAGTTTCATGTTTCGTGTCTCTACTTCAGTAACCCTGGCGCATGTGTTAGGCATTCGTTTCGATATCGGCACCAGGCTGTCGACTCTCAAACGGCTCTGTTGTGACTTGCTCCTGGTCACGAACAGGCCTCGGCTGAAGCGGGACATAGCTCAAAACTTCAGCATGAATTGAGTTTCATCTTATTTCTGGGCGGACAGTACACTAGCGGGGCCTTGCCAGCGCCGCAGAAGGCACACGCGAAAGGCCCACAGTGGCTCGCGGTTTGCGTGACGACCTCCCCGAGTACTTGGCCGCAGAAACCCTTGTTTAGATTTAGGCGTGGTGCACTTTTGGTGAAACAAATAACGTCTTAACAGAAGCATCTGCTAAGAACTTGTTAGTCATTCCAGCCACAAATCAGAGCATCGAAAGAAATTTCAACGTATCTGGATTCATAACCTAGAAGTGCCGCAAATGCCTCAAAGATTCATCAATTAATATTTCTTCTTTTCGCAACATAAAGCACGGATTATAGTTCTGTGTATGTGCTGTGCCTCTCTACATTGCACAAGTTGTCATCGTGAACGTTAAATCTCAACAATTCGATATCGTAGACAACTCACAATCTTCAATATGAAGGAGCACTGAGCAAGTGTCGAGGGAGAAACCTCAGCCAACGTTTCGACAAGTGAACTTCCCTTCGGGCCGGGAAAATTTCGGATCTGTACAGAGAGTCCGGGTCGAGTTCGAGCTCGAGATTTCGGCCAGTGCACACCTCCGATTAGTATCTATCTTCCGGTATGTGCTGCTTACTAACATGCGCTTTAGCAGCGTTTCGATCAGAATTTAAAATGCTCGAGTCCGCCCCGTAATATTGCCTTGATATCGTATATATCTAATGAGTATATTTATGCCATACCGCCGACACCGCGGGACTATGTAATCAGCATATAGATTGAAAGAGATTATGGCCTAACTTTTGTGCCCTCTGGTGCACTTTTTGGGGACAGATATTCAAGGCGCACGTGGCTCATTGCTGTTTTGATAAGATTGTAATGTCAGAATTGAAGTCTTGTATATCCAAACGTTTGCATACAGGACAGACACCCAAGCATTGACGTCCTTGAGATCATTACTTCATATTAGTGTAGTGTGGTAACCAAAAAGGTTTTCCAGCAATTGTGCAAGTGATGTCGGAGAAAAGTGCTCAGAAGGAGCTTCAAGCATGTGTTGAGATTCCGAGTAGAGCAATCTGACAGCACAAATCTAGTTTCTGCATCTGCGTTAAGCTTTGTTAACGCGCTTTAACTTTGGGCTTTAATGATCATTGAGTGGCCATTCCTGATCTAAAAGCAGAATAGCTAATGAGGCCATTGTAATGCCTTAGATCTAGCAGCAACCACTGAAGCTGCGGAGGAGCTTTTGATGCCAAAAGCAGCTTCTTCTTTTTCGGATATTTCGTAATTTCATTTTTTATGTTATACGCATGAGTGGCCGCTATCAATAGAAAACGACGCGAAATGAATTACCTGCATATAATTTATCTCAATGCCAGGCTCCAGCAATACAGTCATTCAGAATCTATGTTTATAAAAAGTGACAGTATTTAAAAGCGGCTTGAGAAAAACATTGATAAAGCGAATTAAGGCAGCAATTTCTTTTTAATCAGAATGAGGTGGAAACCATGTTAGATGGGATCAATTTTGTAATACGTATTACGTTATAAGCGCCGAAGAGGCAGCCTGCATTAATCCAAATCCATTTCTGACATGAGGAATCTTCAAATAGCTGAGTGGATGGCTGCTTTAATGAAGCGACCCCTGTTTTGAAATGCGACAAACGTGCCTGTTTTCTCATTTTCGTCCTTCACTCCTTTTTTTTTTTTTTGTGCTCGTACTCGACGGCCCAACTGAGTTCAAGAGCAGTACGCCATTCTAGCGGCACATGTTTATTTTACCGCAGAATCGAACAAACGGCGGCAATCTGTTTTCCGCCAATCGATTTTAACGAGCGGCGCTCGATGCGTGGGCGTTCTCTGTGCAGATGCGACCCTAGCGAACTTATTCTTGTAGATTTTGTTTGTTGCGTTTTTGCAGTCGCTGCTCGGTATGTCGTGCAGTGATATAAATTGGAAATAATATGCAGAGTACCTCGAAATTCTTAGATTAACATTGAAAGAATGCGCAGCACAAAGTAGAAGAAAGCAGTAATGCTTGGTTCTTTCAATGAATCATTCCTCTATGACATAAAGAATGCCCTCTGCGACCACGTCGACACATACCTACAAACAAAATAGTTTATATGAAAGGAATCAATCCTTCAGACTCGCAGCAGCCGTTACGAATTGAAAGCTGCAAGGACGGGCCGAGAAGGAACAAAAAAAATTTGTTTCGAAAGTTTATTATGTTTTTAGGAAACAAATATAATATTCTGATAATTATCCTCCGATAATATGAAAAAACGTTTTGCTGCCAAATGCAAACCAAAAAAACAAAAACAAATGTGCACTCCTTGAGAACGATAACAAAGCCCATCAAGTTCAAATTATTTGTTTTTAACCACTCACATTCTACATCAACACCAGTTTACCGGCCATTGTGTAGTGCTTTTTTCTCGGCGCGTAGCGTTGCAACCAAATCACGCTCCATTGAATGAACGAATGAATGAATGAATTAATTAATTATTAATGAACCATAGATTTCCTCATTAAGGGTAAAAATATTGTAATTATATTCTATGCACCTTAAAAAGAAAGTAATTCGCGAATGTGTAAAAAATCCTGACTGCTCACCCTTAGACAGCCGAAGTTTCTAACAGAAAAAGAAATTTTGTATTCGATCTGTGTTTGCGTATTTCACTTTGATTGGTTTCCTTCATACAGCGTTCTCTTTCGCGGATGAGAAATGATACACACTCCACGATAAATCTACGTGCTGAAGTGTTTGTCTCTCATTTTGAAACACCAGTTAAGAGCAATAAAATGCATCCAGTCAGTTGTCTTCAACTTCATTAGTCAGTAGACGAACTCTGTTGCAGTCAGCGAGAAAAATAAAATGAAAGTGCATCTCCACACTGTACAGACTCATGTAGAAGGAAACATTAGGTTAAGGGCCCCTAAGTCACCTTAACACTCGGTTAACTTTGTGCTTAGCATTTAACAAGTCATCATGCGGGCTTTCCCTACTGCTGCGTTACAGGAGACGCCAATTGTCTTCTAAAAGCGTCACCCTTCACCGCGTTTCCCCATGTCAACTACTCACCGACCATGGCCGTTCTTTACGGTCCAGAGCAATTGACGACATCTTCATTCATGTTACACACAGCACAGGCTCGCGACAGCATACCGTCCTCAAGCCGTCCTTACGAAACGGCTGTGCCACATGCTGACCGACATGTAGCTATGTACGCCTCGTCATGGGACACATCCTTGTCTACATGACCTCTGTATTTAATTATTCACAACATGACACAGAACGCCCGTTCGTACCCTCTATTTGGTATAGGCACACCAGCTTGCCCTTGTATACACTCATGCGGTCTTTTCCTGCCCGAACCACTGCTTACGAATGAGATGTCATCGCCCAGGCGTTGCTGGTGCGTCAGAAATTCCGCGCTCGTCTCTATGCCTTTCAAGCTGTGCAGCTGCCTTGCTAAATGCCGTTACAGCGCAGTAGACTAGATTCCAGAATAGCTCTTCCTATTTCGTCATTTTCTCGTCACCTAGGTCCCTCCGAGGAGCCTCTGACTGACTACAGTGGCTCTTTTCGTGTCGTGCGCCGCTTCCCCGTCGTGACCTATTAAATCCCTCCCCTTTCATCCTCGCTCCACACGCCAGCCCTACAACTTGAATATCAGAAGCTGTAATGGTGTTCTTCGTAGCCTAACGAACGAGTATCAGAAAATTACTTACTTCGTTACTTGTTTAAAAAGTTTGCTGGCATAGGACAGCGAACCGTAGAAATGCTGTCCTCGTCCCCTCGACATACTGTTTTTTACAGCATACAAGTTACCTCCCGAGAGTTGAAAGAGCAGCAGACGCCGAGTAAATAGGCTTGTCTTTTGGCAACACGCATTGGTATGCTTGTATTCCTAGACTGAGCAAACAGAACGGTGCTTGTGGCTGGCATTGTTTCGGTTTGAGACCCTGGAGGTACACAAATAGCGACCCAGAGCGACTAAATGGCTTCAAATCAATTAGGTTTCGGTCATGCGCCTTGCGCCATGCGTTGAACGTTACGGAAAAGATGGCAGAACTCTCGGGGCAGGCTTTCCCGCCTTCTATGCGTCGCCGCATGGGGTCAGAGTTTTTAATTGCACATTATTATAGGAGAGAAGACACCAGGCCCTATTGAGGTAACAGCGCGGAACGTGGACGGGAGCACAAGATTAGAGGACGACACAACTAGCGGTGACTTTCAACAACGTTTATTTTGGAAAACCCTCAACTTCTTATACCCTTACGCCACAGAACACGTACAAATGACTTGCACATTTCAGCATAGTTATAATAAAAAAAAAAAACATAATAATAGATAAATGAATACACGTGCCGCATAACCTTCTCTTGCACACAGCGTGGTGCTCTCTCTGAACACTCATGGAAGAGATTGCACATTCAGCAGTTCGATTTCTTTTTGTGTTAGCAGCAGGGACGGTTTGCTTACACATCGTTCCTGCAGTCTAGCTATCTGTCACGGAATCGGCGCCCATTTTCATCAAGCCGGTACGGCGCGAGGCCCGCACGGCGTCGCGTGGAAGGCATAGAGAGAAAAGCCCCCTTCCCCGCGGGAGAGAGCGCGTAGCTTCGTACACGTTGCCGTCACCCTCTTTCCCATTGCCCGGGGAGGACGGTGGTTCATCGGACTGGAATCAGCCAGAAATTTCTAGCATGTTCTATGGGACCTGGCCAATGGCGACGCGCGGCTCGACGGGAGAAAGAGAGAGCGCTATAACCAGCGAAGCTAAGCGTGTGTGCGCGCTAGCTTTGGCGCGTGCTAACAAACAGACGCGGCGCACCCTATTTAAAGAGACCGTGCCGCTTGATGAGTCAGTCAGTCAGTCAGTCCGTCAGTGGTTGCGGCGTGTTTGCCAGTGCTTCGACTGGACTCCCGGGGATCACCCGCTGCTGGCAAGCCCACGGACCTGCAAGGGAGCGGCGCTCGTCTCGTATGGCGGCCACATCGTGACTCTTGAGGCGTCGGACTGCAACAGTGCCCGGTGAACAATTTGGTGTTTGTTTATGTAACTCTCTCGTGTTTGATCTATTGTAAAGACTGAGTTATTGAATCATTCTGTAGTTGCATGCTTAGCGTTTGTGTTCTGTGAACCTCTCGTCTGTGTATTTCAAGCGATCTTGTGTATTCCTTTGTATCGTCTCTTGCTGTGCATAAATTGTGTTGTTTGTTACTTCTGACTCCGATCCTTGCTCTGAATTGAACCGGCGACCGCTGGGCACCAAACGACCACCCCCTTCTGTCACTACAAGGTAGTTGAATTCCGGCTGAGCTTGCTACGCAAGTCGAGGGCATCTCCTTTGCGACCGGAACAGCTACCCCCACTCACTCAAAGGGTGTCTGGGAGTGTGCGCACCGTTAAGGGCGCATCGTTAATAATACCCCCTAATTATTAACGGGTGACAATTAATCTGGCGTCCGCGACAGGACGTTTGGTGAATTCAAGCTCAGAGGACGGAGAACGAGTTGGAAGAGTTTACGAAGAGGTCGTAAACGGCGTAACAGCAGAGCGATAGCGTGAGGTACCGCGCTGAAGCGGTTGTGAGGGTCCATTGAGAGTGCTATATGTTAGCATTAGGCAGTTCAGATTGAAGATGAATCTCAAGGAGATTATTGCGTTGGGCCTAGAGAAAGGTCTTAAAGGAGCTGAACTGCGAGGATGGGTGGACCGAAAAGAAAGGGAGGTTCTAGAAGAGGCTAAGAAGGAAAGAGAGAGTCAGCGAAAAGAAAATGAAAGGCCAAGGCCGATTTATATAGAAGCCTCTGCGAATGAAGAACAGAGGAAAAGATGCAAGGCAGAGAGCTCTCGAGTAGCTGCTCAAAAAGCCCGATTAGGGGTGCCAAGAGAAAGGGCAAGAGCCCGAGAAGTAACCGAAATAACCCATTTTGGGAGAGAAGAAAAAGAAAGCGCCCGAGGAAGGGCAGTGAAATATCAAAGGGCGCAAGAAACAAAATTTGACCACCAAGAGAAAATGCTTTCATTGAAGGTCAAAGAAGCGCCTATGAAGAGTGAGAGGCAGCAGACAGTGCTAGCCAAAGGAAGGGGTAATAGTGAGAAATTATTCCGGCCCCAAGTGAAATGCTACAGGTGCAACAAGGTAGGGCACTATGCCTCAGATTGCCGTAGCAACTTTGTGCACACAGGAATGGTTAATTGTTTTAGTTGTGGTGGTAAGGGACATAAAGCAGTGCATTGTCCAAAGAAGCCATTCCTACAGCCATCATGCGTCGGCGACTCTTCTTTTGAACACTGCGATGAAGACGTCGGCATCGACAGTGTGCAACAAATGAGCTGGGAGAAAACTCCAGTATTATGCACAGTTGCGTGCACCGCGCCGGGATCCAAGAGTGCTGGAATTCCGGTTCTCAGCGGAAAAATTCGAGGCAAATCGATTTCTGTACTGACAAGCACAGGGAGCACTGCAGTGTTTATAAAAAGAGAATTAGTTCTTGATGAAGAGCTTACCGGAGAATTGACTCCTGTGCTTTTCCTCGATGGTTCCGCTAAACTGTTTCCTGAAGCCAAAGTGCATGTGAAGACTCCGATCTTCACCGGCGTTGTGACTGCGATATGCATGCAACACCTAGTGTACGATCTAATCTTGGGTAGCATCAAGGACGCGGGACCACCAAATCCCGAAATTTGTCACGCCGACGAGGCTGAAGAGATGTTTGCTCCCAAAGCAAAACAAACTCTGTCAGATGAGTGGTGTACACTAGGTATGCCTACACAGACAGAAGTGAAAGCTCAAGACCCAAAGTTCCAACTATCTGACTCTGGAGAGAAAATGGGCATTGACGAACTAGAAAATGTTGCTAAGTGCTCTACTGCTTACTGCCCGGCTGCGGAACCGCCGCTGCATGCGGCTATATTGTTTGAAAAGGTACCGACTGGCTCCCTGACCACCACTGAAGAGGGTGAGACTAGCTCCAGGGGTCAGAGTAAGGTTGTAGAACAGTCCGTCCCCGCGACAGTATGTTCAGAAAGAAAACAATTTTCTGGAGCTAAGATTTCTCAAGAAAGTGAGATTGTCCCCTCCAAAATGAGAGGTTGCGGCGAAGCTGTGAAGGTAGTTATCGAGCCAGAAACCTCTTTCGCATTTTCATCCCCTGAAGATAAAGAAGGGCAGGATTGTGGCTCCTTATTAAATGACACCATGGCTGAGTGCATGAGTGACCGGGATGAGGAGCTTTCAAATAGCAGTGAGCACCAAAGCTTGGACGAAGGTGGCAGTGCAGATCCTAACCTTGAGGATTCAGAAATGGAAGAAAGCGAAGACTGCACTGCAATGAAAAGTTTCAAGAAACATTTTAAGGAACAGGAGGTAACCAAAAGTGAGGATAATGAGTCCCTAGTTGAAAATGAGTCCTGCTTTGAGAAGGTACGACTTAAGGTCGCAAAGAAAAGAAAGAAAATGAAAAGGATTGAGGGAGAACAAAGTCCTCAAAAAGACGCTCCTTTCAGACAGCAATGTTCTGATTATGCGGGTAAAACCGGATCAAACGTTCCCCGGCCAAAGGTGCGAATAAAAGTGAAAATGAAAAGAAACAACTTCAGACCTGCCAAGTCAGGTAAAATGAAGCCGGAAAAGTCAAGAAGAAAGAAAAGGAAGAACATACTGAAGGACTTGAAGCGCAAGGAGAACTGCTCAAACAGAGAAGAAACTGGGCGGCCGGCACGAAATAATATTAGGTCTGCCGACATTTCTCTCCGCGAGCTTAGTGTTGGGGCCCTCAGATACAAGGGCCAAACTACTTCTGATCGGCAAATAGACAATATAAGGAAGACCAAAGCGCGAATGAGGAAGAAAAGCAGGACACGCGTGAGAAAGAAGTACCAGTGCTTCGTAAGAAAGAAAACTGGCGTATCTGAAAGATGGAGAGGAACTGATACGTTCCAAGGAGGAAGGGCAACACGAGTTTGGAAATATAAGCGAAAGCATGCCTTACGTTGTGCGCTACATATTTGAGTAACTTTGTGGTTCTGTGTTGTTGATTCTTACGTGTATCCGACAACAGTGTGGTGCTATGTTTGTGAATTTCATAGCATTGATGTGTAAATTTTGTAATATGTTATTACAGTTTGTGAAATTTGTGCAATATGTGTGACGTGAACATTTGCCCCATATATTTGTGAGCGCATGCATGTGCGCGCGATGTTCGTGGTTGTTGTGAATATTGTGGGACAATATTCTTTAAGGGAGGGGCAGTGTCACGAAATCGGCGCCCATTTTCATCAAGCCGGTACGGCGCGAGGCCCGCACGGCGTCGCGTGGAAGGCATAGAGAGAAAAGCCCCCTTCCCCGCGGGAGAGAGCGCGTAGCTTCGTACACGTTGCCGTCACCCTCTTTCCCATTGCCCGGGGAGGACGGTGGTTCATCGGACTGGAATCAGCCAGAAATTTCTAGCATGTTCTATGGGACCTGGCCGATGGCGACGCGCGGCTCGACGGGAGAAAGAGAGAGCGCTATAACCAGCGAAGCTAAGCGTGTGTGCGCGCTAGCTTTGGCGCGTGCTAACAAACAGACGCGGCGCACCCTATTTAAAGAGACCGCGCCGCTTGATGAGTCAGTTCGTCAGTGGTTGCGGCGTGTTTGCCAGTGCTTCGACTGGACTCCCGGGGATCACCCGCTGCTGGCAAGCCCACGGACCTGCAAGGGAGCGGCGCTCGTCTCGTATGGCGGCCACATCGTGACTCTTGAGGCGTCGGACTGCAACAGTGCCCGGTGAACAATTTGGTGTTTGCTTATGTAACTCTCTCGTGTTTGATCTATTGTAAAGACTCTGAGTGTTATTGAATCATTCTGTAGTTGCATGCTTAGCGTTTGTGTTCTGTGAACCTCTCGTCTGTGTATTTCAAGCGATCTTGTGTATTCCTTTGTATCGTCTCTTGCTGTGCATAAATTGTGTTTTGTTTGTTACTTCTGACTCCGATCCTTACTCTGGTTTGAACCGGCGACAGCTGGGCACCAAACGACCACCCCCTTCTGTCACTACAAGGTAGTTGAATTCCGGCTGAGCTTGCCACGCAAGTCGAGGGCATCTCCTTTGCGACCGGAACAGCTACCCCCACTCACTCAAAGGGTGTCTGGGAGTGTGCGCACCGTTAAGGGCGCATCGTTAATAATACCCCCTAATTATTAACGGGTGACACTATCTCAGCGGCTTCAATTATCTCACGAACCAGCTGCTCATTATGTTTTCATAGCACTTTACATTGTGTGAATTGCACGGAGCAAGTTTTCGACGCGCAGTCTCTTACATGGATCCCCAAATGCCTGCTTTTTTGTTCGACGTTGTTTTTGTGTTCTTTCAGCCTGTCATTTGTGCACCTTCCTGTCTGTCCGACGTATTCCTTCCCGCACTTCAGGGGGTGCGCAACAAACCACCAGAGTCGGTTTGTGGAGTGCACGGAAGGCGTTGTTTATTCCATACCCTTGAAGTGCGGGAAGGAATACGTAGGACAGACAGGAAGGTGCACAAATGACAGGCTGAAAGAACACAAAAACAACGTCGAACAAAAAAGCAGGCATTTGGGGATCCATGTAAGAGACTGCGCGTCGAAAACTTGCTCCGTGCAATTCACACAATGTAAAGTGCTATGAAAACATAATGAGCAGCTGGTTCGTGAGATAATTGAAGCCGCTGAGATAGCTAGACTGCAGGAACGATGTGTAAGCAAACCGTCCCTGCTGCTAACACAAAAAGAAATCGAACTGCTGAATGTGCAATCTTTTCCATGAGTGTTCAGAGAGAGCACCACGCAGTGTGCAAGAGGAGGTTATGCGGCACGTGTATTCATTTATCTATTATTATGTATTTTTTTTATTATAACTATGCTGAAATGTGCAAGTCATTTGTACGTGTTCTGTGGCGTAAGGGTATAAGAAATTGAGAGTTTTCCAAAATAAACGTTGAAAGTCAGCGCTAGTTGCGTCGTCCTCTAATCTTGTGCTCTCGTCCACGTTCCGCGATGTTACCTCAAGATGCATAACCAACATGCCCAAGCTGCTATTCTAACCAGGCCTTAGTCGTGGGCGGGGAAGACCGAAAAGTGAGTCACTTCGGGTGATGCTAGAGTTGGTCGAAATACCGCTCGGTTACAACTACCGCCAGGAAGTGGAAGATATGTGGTGTGGTAACTGAAGGGTGCGCGCGGAGAGTTGGGTTTCGTAGAATATGAATAAAATAGGCAAACGTTTAATAACAAAACCTCCAACCATGTTTTCACCTTCAGATTCCCAGAAACCAGTAAGTATCCACCATCACCCGTAATCTTTATTACCATTCCAGCAAATAGGTACGGCGAAGCAGAAGGATACGAAATTGAGGCATACAATTATATGAAATTTGAATATTTGACAAGGCAGCAGCATTGGCGCAACCGCTAGGGCTTAACAGGAATGGCTCCTGGAACTTTACTTACACATCGCAATTAGTCCAGACAAAGAGATGGAACGTTTCGGGATTTTTAACGTGATCAAGCTGATGGGTCAAGGTATGAACTCAGCTGCATTTACAATGAAAATGTCCCGCATAAACAGGCAGAGAAGGAGGACTACAAATCGCTCTCTACGTTAACTCTAAGAAATGGCAACCGTTCCGCAGCTTTAGTATCGAATGGTATAAGCCTTGAATTTAGCCGCTCGTTAAAGAAACCAGACATAATCATTATAAATGGCATCAATTGCCAAGTGCTCAAAATAAATGAGGCTAAGATAAATAGGCTAATTATACACTATACAAATATGTCACAGACGATAGTATTTAGAAGTGGTTGTGATCCACTTTACAAATCACACAGTAAGCTTTACCTTAAATTTCTGGCTTTAACTTACAGCAACAGCGTACGCAGTATAGTGGCGTAGTAAACGGTGTTTATGAAAAATATTAAATTTTCTTCCCGTGAGAGATAAGGCTTGAGCCCTTACCCAAAGGGTATCAAGTACAGCACACTTTCTAGCTACTTCGAAATACCATGCAATTTTGTTATCTTTAATTTTGGTCTGATGTACGGGTTTTCAAATGTCTCACTAAATTGCAAACTATAAAAGGGTGCCCACTGAAGCAAACTATAGTGTTTCTACGAAACCTAGACGTAAACAAAGCTGGCATGTCGATTTATTCAGATGTGGACGGGACCACTGTGCAGATTATCGTAAAGCAGCCAGTTCCGCTTCCGGTCGCATCAGACAAACGATTTCCAAGGAGAAATGTAGATACTAGGGCGTTTCCTGCTTATTGCATCTTATGAAGTATACTTCCGTTACTTTGCTCTCGGAATCCTTAATGCAACACTAAGTCATATTGCTAACATCCGGATGTCCATGGAGCCCGCGTTAGCCTCCTGCTTCGTTATCTAGCTGTTTCCTAGAACCAAGGATAAATATTCCATTGCTACTATTTGGTTATGCGTATACACAACGCCCTGAATTTATTATGCCGGTACACATAATGGATTGATGTTCACAACGAGACTTCCTCATGTAGCGATTCCAGGCTTCAAACATTGCAGTTAGCGCAGACAATACGGAATTTCTTATATTTCCAAGCAGATGGGTCATTTCTCGAAAATCTGTTGAATTTATAACGAAAGCGTCCCTTACCAACAGGGACAGACAAGTAGAACTACAAACCTAGTCCAAAACGCTGCCTATATTGTAACGTAACGTTACACAGAAGGCGCTCTGGCACTCTGACACCGAAGAACACCAACAGCCAGTCAGGTCAGCACGAAAGCGGAGCACCGTTTCGCTTCGTCGTCTTCTCCGAATCGCCGGTTCAAATCTTCGTCGTCTATGAATGGCATGTGTCAATATTAAGAACATTCGCTGATACACCTGTTCCGGTATGCTCAATGACGAAACCATGGGCAGGAAAGGAGAACCGTAGATTAAGAATGGTATATCTTCCCCCAGCGAAATGAGCCACTTGTCGATGGAACATCCCAGTCATGTCATTTCGGGGGTAATTTCCGCATCTTACTCGCTTGTTTTCCTTGGCAAACGTCAAGTCTGCACGCCACAGTATGTACTCTTTCTAAACTTCACATGGTTTTAATGTCAAATTAGCTGTGCACATTCGCTATGCTAGATCCAATATGTTCGCAAACGTGGTTCAACCTCCTGCAGACGCCAAAAGACCCGTCGAATGCCCCTCGATATTACCACTTCTAGGCTTCGGAAAGCGTCTGCGCTCTTAAATAATAGAGAAGTGACAATGGACTAAAAGATCACTTTAAGCAAAGAGCATGCCTCAAGGGTTGTTTACTCTGTATTCTTGCTGCAAAACTAGTTATTCAATATTCATTCTCGTCTTTTATACTTCCCTTTCTCTGTCATTCCGTGAATTTGCAGCTTATTTACATGGCCTCATTTTGTCTTCGTCATCTGCGGTCCTCCCTGTGTCCCGAACAAGCCTGTATGTACTCAATTACCGTGCTCCTTGTTTCAAATTCGCCGGAAGCCTTTTTAAGCGCAACCAAAATGCACTCCCACACCGCTCCTACCGGTACACTGATGTAAAATGCATAGACGCATTAATGAAAACTTTCTATCTTACCAACCTTACATTCTCCCCATTCGACACGCATGAGGTCTAACAGCTACGGTTTCCAAGCGTGCCAGAACAAATCTAACTGCTTCCTTTTGAAAGAAATTGCAGGACCGCGTTCCAAAACGTGTTGTATAAAGGTCCTCTCGGCTTTTATCAGTGCTTCTTTACTTACACCTGACCGCTCTTAACCCTCGCCCTCGATCGTACCGACCAGATCCGGCGGGACTGTCTTTACCGAAGACTCCTTAGTGTAAACCACCATGACAAACATTTTATGCCTTGGTCTAGTTTGGCCTAGTTTGGAGACCCTTGCCTAACAATCAAGTAGAGCCGCATATGCATAGTAGCGGCTATATCATGCAGAGACGACATGAGACAAATGTGCTGGTGACTTCCATAAGGAGATGGCTGCGAATCGCTCTAGATGAAGGCTCAGCCGCCAGGAACGCTTCGTGCCAATGAACCACCATACGTCATTAGTTCGGGCTCTTGGACGAGCACTTTCCAGATTCCTCCGAACGGCACTATTTCACCCACATATATGCGACTGTGTTAGGTCAGAATGAACATTAGATACAAAGCGTTTAAATCTTTCTTTACTCTGAGATTAAACAAAAAGGTGCCAATTACGCCCCAAATTGCGCCTTAGTTTCGCTACCATACCCTGGGGCGAGTAGCTTTATGACACTTAACCGCTCCTGCTGCCAAGCGTATTTGGCAGACAATGAGCGCGAAGGAGTAGTCGAATCGAGAAGTCAAGGCCACGAGAGTCACTAAACTATGAGCTTACCCGCTAAGTTTGTGAATGCTTGGGTTGTTTTGGTTTCGTATGTGATGTGTAAATGCCGAAGTCAATTCAAGTTATGATGGCAATGACATGATGGAGGAATTCGGAAATTTCGACCACCTGGGGCTCATTAACGTGGCTTTTTTTATTTTGTTGCCTCCCTTGAAAAGCGGCCACCGCGGTCGGGATCGAGCCCGCGTCCCTTTAGTGTTTGGTTGAGCGCCGTAACCACTGAGCCGCAGCAGCAAGTGGAAGGTGGGGGCTGCAATTTCTAAAATTTTGCGATTACGATTGATGCCATCTACTCTACCAGAAGGAGGTGCGTTGTTGTCAACGGCACACTTGAACGCGGGCAGAATTTCTCCCGCTTAAATTTAATCTGACTTGCAGAGGAATAAAGAAGCCTTAAATATTTGATGCAGCTGTGGCTGAAGTATTTCGCTGTGCGCGTAAAACCAAACTGAAACCTGACACATGGTTGATTGATGTTAACACTCTGAGAAAATAATTTCAATGCGATGGCACTAGTTTTTGTAGGAAGCAATCGGCGATACAGTTACAAAAAAGAAGACTTACTAGATTTACGGGGCAGTATTTATTTTTGTGATTTAAATATAAAAAAATGTCTTACCGAGTATACAACAACCAAGATTTCATGTGTTTCATAAAACAAAACCGGAATGTCCTGAAATGAGCTGTTTGAGCAAAAAAAAAAAAAGAAAAAAATAAGGCTTTTTCGGCCGCGTAATACAGCTGACATACGTTTTTAGGCAGTTCAATCACGTTAGCTAATGGGCAGATGAAGTAATCGCTAATTATTTGAATGCCTAACTACTAGAGCATGGCACCTCTTTGTATGTGCTATTTTGAACTCGCCATTTGTAATAACTGCCCTAAAAATATAAAGTAAGCGCTCTGATTAAAAACAAAAATGTCGATCATTTGTCGCGCAGTTAGAAAATTCTCCGTGCTATGTCTGTGCTGAATAGAGTCGAGCAAATTTCGCCCCTTTAGTACACTCGCGGCACTTGACCTACTTTGTCTAGCCCGTACTGCTCTTGGCATAGCCGGAACAAGAAGGTCAAAGAGCGCTTGTGGTGATGGAAGACATCCACTGGTAAACGCTATTTTCAGCGCAACGCAGCCGCGCAACTGTCAGATTTTGAGAGAAATAACCAAACATTTGTTTAGTGACAGCACCCTGAGTAATAGAGTTTTTGAAAATTCTGAAAGGCCAAATGGATGTTACTAATCTTCAACTACATATCTTTGATTGCAACAATATGCCTGGGTGTAATATCTCAACGGTTAGTTATTGGTATATTCTTGACTGGCATGCTCATTACCATGATTACTCATTTGCCTAATCCTTGTCAGCAGTGGTATTTTCGTGCCAACAAAGTTGTCAGTTGTCTTTTCATCCCAAAAGCATATTTGTTGCGAGCGAGGGCATTGTGTGGCAGCTTTTTCAAGTGACTATGAAAACACGACTCTCCGAATCACATAGACACTCAGGGGATAGAAATGTGATAGCGCCTTTGTCGGTCAGTCATCGTCGGGATGTATTTGTCAGTCATCAGCGGGATGTAACAGAGTGCTTGACGTGCTTCTTCGCTGCTGCGGCACCAAAATGCAAAATCACTGTACTTCAACTATTTTTATGACGCCTGAATTTATTGAAGTACTTGCAAGAGCTATTTAAATCGAGTGTCCCTTCAATATAACATGCTTGGTTTATTCTTCTGCAAGATTTATACTATAATGTTATTAGGAAGAAGACATTCACCAATAGAAACACTATACATGCTTGATACAACACTGTTTTTTCTACGTCAATGCTATCGTGCCTCTAAAAAAATATAACTTGCGCCTTTGCAAAACAGTGCGCTTGGACTTGAGGGAATGTCTTCGAGGCAAGAAATCTAAGGTTTACTTTTTACCTCCTAGAAAACCACTTTCTCATCTGCATTGAAGTGTACAATTGGGGGTCTATATACAGAAGTTCTATATTTTCAATTAAATCCGTGCATTCGTGCTTGCATAGAACCATTTTTAGGATACTATATTTATTCACTTGACCACAAAAACATCTAAAGCCCACGGGCTTTGAATGATGTTTTCATCATCATCATCATCATCAGCCTGACTATAGCCACTGCAGGGCGAAGGCCTCTCCCATATTTCTCCAATTAACCCTGTTCTGTGCTAGCTGCATCCACTTGATCCCTGCGAACTTCTTAACCTCATCCGCCCACCTTGCTTTCTGCCGCCCCCTGCTACGCTTTCGTTCCCATGAAATCGTTTGTTACCCTAAGCGACCATCGGTTATCCTCTCTTCGCACTACATGTCCTGCCCATGCCCATTTCTTCTTCTTAATTTCCACTAGAATTTCAGTAACTTGAGTTATTTCTCTGACCCACTCTGCACGCTTCCTATCTCTTAATGTTACCCCTACCATTTTCCGTTCCAGAGCCCTCTGGGTTTTGGAACAATTATTTCCAGCTGTTAAATTACATACCTAAAATAACTTTTTTTTTATATACCTTCCTCTCCGTTGGTTAGGTAGTTCACTGACCGACCGACCGAAGGACCGATTTAATATTTTATTTATTTATTTATTTATTTATTTATTTATTTATTTATTTATTTATTTATTTATTTATTTATTTATTTATTTATTTATTTATTTATTTATTTATGAATAATTAATTAATTAATTATTATAAGTTATTTATTTATTTATTGAAATTCTGCCTCCACGGTCTGGGTTCGACTCTTAAGTGCCATAGCACTTTAGCCTCAAACCCACCAAGCCACCGCATCCGAGACTCGCTTAAGTGTCTAGGGTGGCTTATAGGGGGTGCAAACATTACATTGCTCTCAAATGCCAGCACAAAGCGAATTTCATCCAGTGCGACCTTCTATTCAGTTCCGAGAAACTTGTAGCTTATTAAATATACAACGATGGTCTTCGCGGACCACAGAACTTATCTTTACCGCCAATAGAGGATAAACAGAAACACTTTTAGTGAAGGCTCCGTATTAAAATTTTGGGGCTTCACTTTTGTCGACGTTCGAGGGATATTACTGGGACACAAACAACTTCCTAAACGTGCAGCAGTAAGGCTTCTAACACAAACGCATTAAAAAGGGGTTAGCACACAAAAACAAAAGTTATTAAGCACTCCCCTGGCTTCATATATTGGAAAATACACTCATGTCTTCTCTTAAGGGGAGGGACAGTTTGAGGCTGTATTCGAGCAACCCATAGTTTTCATTATTACCTGAATATTTTTTTTTATTTATAGTTTAAGCAGTTCGATCTGATAGTCAAACGACAAAACTCAGACCGATTTTATTTACATGATTGTTAAGATCATGAAATGGAATCAGATATAAAAGTGATTTGCCTCACTTTCCTCATATATATAAGGGCACACAGCGCTGAAAATTTTCGCTGCTTTTACCTTTGGGAGTGGTTTGCTGCAGTAATTTGGGTACTAGGGTGCAATCTCTGTGAGAATTTTTCGCAAATCAGTAGCCGAATAAGTGCGCAGTAGGTGCTAAGCTCCTAACAACATTTCGTGTTGCATAAAGAAGGGCTGATAATGTTGTTGCGTACAGTTCAAACGGAATATATTTCTCCAACGTAAAGTAGTTCCAATTAACTTGAACTTAAGAGCCGTTATTGGTTATATATTTGCTGCAGAGAGCATCCTGATGTTGTCCATTTCATAACAGGCTCAAGAAAAGACTTCGGCAGCCGACTAATTTATGGCGTGAGCTCTGCATGGTTTTACACAGCACAGCGATAAAATCAGCCAGGTCAATGGGGTCTGGAGCAATGTGTCCTAGCATAGAGGCTCACTCATACTCTTGACGTTGTGTTTTATCTCAAATCATTACACTGTCTTACCGTTAAGCGATAATATATCAGTATCGCTACAGATTGCTGGATGGCAGCCACTGCAATGCCGTTAAAAGACACTGAACCATGGCGAAAATTAGGCTAATATGTTGATTTGCTGAAACATTCATAGCTACCTCTGCGCTCCGGTTTTTAACAACAAAAGTTTCGGTTGATCTCCAAATATCTATACATTTCGATTCTGGAAGCCGCGCAGAAAGAAAAGATTAATATTTCGAGACATCCCCGCTATCGTGAGGCGGACTCTTGGTGGACTCCAGGACTTACATGGTCATTTATCTTCTCCCGTCAAAATCAATCTTCATGTGATTGCACAATGAAGTCATTAACCGCCACCTAAACACGAGGCAGGTCATTTATGTTCTCAAATTTGATATTTATACTTTGTAGCTGGGCTAGCCGTTTTTTATATCCTAACCGCTTGGCTAACACTACTCATTTTATTGGTGTGCTATATTCTTCTGTTTTACTTCTAAAATTCTCAGAATATCCCGCTTGCCTAATACGGAGAACTAATGGAGAACTGAGCTAGCTACGACATGTATACGTCGCAATATCAGGGGACCGACATCGAACGACCTTCTAGGATGTCAGCTGCCACCGTATTGGGACTTGCGAAAAGTGCATTGGACTTTGGAAACAAACTTCAAAGAGCAGTTTTCCCCTCAAAGGCAGACAAGTGTGCAAGATGGTTTTGAAGTACTTTCTTTTCCTTCGAACCAGAGCCGTTATCAGGTGGCCATTAATTTGTCACGATTTATTTGCCATAAGGCTGCCCGAGCGCCGGTGATTGACCAGCATTCTTTAGATGTAATACGATTTATTACAGGTCTATATAGGGGTTTGATCTTTCACAAAGCAGCAAGCTTTGTACTCCGTCGAGAAAGAGCAAAATATATGTGGAAGCAATAAGCCAACCCACGTCTCTTACCCGGTGGGTTCTAAAAATTTGTTTTATCACGTTTATTATATGAAGAGCACGTAAGCTTCAGTAATAACGGTTGTAGACAATTTCAAGCCCTTTCCTCAAAAGAGCAAAACGAGCGCGCCCAATCCCTTAATAAAGCACAAATAAAGTCTACTTCTGCCTGCTTTCATTCCAGCCTTCACGAGGACGGCTGGTAGCTTGGTTGTTTTGTTTTTCTCTGTTTCGCTGTGTTTTGTCATAAATGCGAAGATCGGATAATAAATTTAATTCTAATAACAGTGACATACTGGAAAATCAGGAACGAAGGTGTGTTACAAAATATCTATAGTAATGTTGTAGGCTCTACTAGAAGTAGTAGAAGCCAGTATTTGCATTTTAGAGGCTTGGATATTGAAGAAGATAGCATCATGGATCGCCTCAGCGACCAGATGGGGCGAAGGCACTATACGATGCTTAACTTTAAGCGACAACGCTTTGCAGATTATGACCGAAGCAATCAGATTGCCTCAGACTCTTCACTCCGGTCCAACAGAGGAGGAAAGAAAAAGTTAACGAAATTTGTTGCTCTTAGATCAGTGTGATGGCACAGTACAGCAACAAACTTTGGTGTTAATGTGCTGGGCAAAGCTACTTAGCGCTGCGAACCACGGTAGGATAAAACTGAGACAGTTAAGGTACAGCAATCTAATGTTGTACAGCAGCGTTCGAAGCCTATAATGAACTTGTATGGATCTTTTATAGAAGACAGCGTGCGTGTTACCTGCTAGACACACTGCATTAACTGACAACGGAGACTAGTTAGTTCAAGCCATCATATTTCGACAGGTTTCTTAGTGTTCTCTGGTATACAACTTCGACCCCGACAAAGACACGAATGAAGCAAAAGAGGAAGATTTCTACTGCAAATGGGTAGGCAGCTAAAATTTCTGTCCTAAAACTATGTGAAATATTAGTGTTTTAATTAACTACTAGCATATCTAAAACAGTTGCAGGCCTCTGCATTTTCTTTTCCTTCTTTCTACAGCCACAACAACAACAGTTATGCAGACAAAATGCAGTTTATCAAGTTACAGGCATTTCGTGTAGATATACTATACTTGCTTCTTGATAAACGTGGTGCGAGAAAATAGGAATTTGAGGAGGACCTTATCATGATAGGTTAGGGCCAGTAACATAAGGATACTACAAAACATAAAAACGTACCATGCAAAGCGTGTATCAAGAACTACAATCCGCTGAACGGAGAAACGCTTTCCTCTTGTAGTTGTTGGGCACGAATAAAAAAAGTAGCGAATATTACATCACTATCGACTGACAGGCGACTCGGCACGACGGGATTTTTAAGCCTACCCTGCCCTGCCATACTCCTTTTGTCCATAGAAATTTAATTGACCTAATTTGTCTGTTGCCAGCATCGTTTGCGCAATATTTCACGTCCAGTCTACGTTGAAGCGTAAGTTTCGGAATGGCGTGTTGTAGGTGTGGGTGTGCATTTCCTACGTGCGGGTCTTGGACTCGATAACAGGCGTTCATTTCCGCTGCTAATTAGCTTGAGAGCACGCTGAACAATTCGCACGGCGTATATTTGATTATCGAATTACTGAAGCCCACCAGGCCCGAGTGTCTCACAAGCGTTCGATGAATGGATCAAGGCACATTATACTATATTATAGTTTAATGAGTACACGCGCTGTACACATTCCATGCGTTGCTATACATGCTGGTCACATCTCATTTCAGGCTTTAACTTCGACCAATATCGGGGTTTCGTTAAATAAGTTGGCCTTTCTGATGACAGAAAGGGATCGATCGATGAACAAAACTAAACCCCCGTACACGTATAACTCTGTATTTCTTTTGATAGTTGTCTGGATCTATTGATAGTTACTTGAATTTGGATTATCATTTGTGACCTTAGACCAGTTTTACTAAGCAGTATACTTGGTGGGCGATTTTACAGATACATTATATTAGACAGACTAATTCAAGTAAGACATGAATTATTATTAACGCGAAAGCTTTACTTCGCTATGTTCACAGATTTCTGTCCGCAGACCGCGTCCGCAAATTAGTGTCTCCAGCAGTTCCGGGTAATTGATGAGTGCTAGAGGTTAATGAGTCGTATCAATCAATAGAGGCGGACGTAATGTATCTGCAGAAAAATAATTAGGCCAATACGTTAATTAGGTAATAATAACAGGCAAGCACGTAAAATTGTGTCTGCAGCAGCTGTGAATATTTGAGAAGTTGTAGGGGTTAATGAGTAGTGTCAATTGATAGAGGGTGATGTAATGTTGTGTGCGAAACAATTATTAGGACGAAAGGGTAATTAAGTAATTAATTAGAGTCAAAAAAATGAAAAAAGTAAAGGCGAAAAAGGTCTCATTAGCGAATGGCTTGATGCCACATTTGAATGTATCAAATACTAAAATAGTTGTTTAAATCAGTCAATTAGGGTGCCGTCAAAGATGTGACGGCCCGCAGCTGGAAGTAGAGCTGAAAAAGGGCATAGAAAGAGATTGGCGCACAATTTGAAAGTACCGAAGATCAAAAAAAGGGGAAACAAGAGGCGATTTATTGTGGCGCCAAGGATGTGACGTCACGCAACGGAAGTAGAGCTGAAAAAGGGCATAGGAGGGGATTCGCGCTCAATTTGAAAATACCAAATACAAAAGTAGTTAATGCAGGCAGTTAATTAGGGTGAAGTGAAGAATGTAACGTCAGGCAACCGGAAGTAGAGACGAAAAAAGGCATAGGAAGGGATTGACGCGCAATTTGAAAGTACCGGAAGCTAAAATGGGTAAACAAAAAGTGAAATAATGTGACGTCAAGGATGTAACGTCACGCAACCGGAACTAGAGTCGAAAAAGGGCCTAGGGAAGGATTGGCGATCAATTTGAACGCACTAAAGACTAAAATGAATAAACAAGAAATGAATTAATGTGATGTAGAGGATGTGACGTCACGCAAACGGAAGTAGAGCCAGAAAAGGGCATAGGAAGGAATTGGCTCGCAATTTGAAAGTACCAGAGACTAAAATGGGCAAACAAGAAGTGAATTAATGTAACGTCAGTGATGTAACGCCCCGCAACCGGAAGTAGAGCCGGTGAAGGATATAGGAAGGGATTGGTGCGCAATTTGAAAGTACCAAAAACTAAAATGGCTAAACAAGGAGTGAATTAAGGAGAAGCAACCAACAGCAGCATCCGTGCTTTCGCATTACTTCATAGCAGATTCTGCAGTGCTCTTTAATCTGTCCCGGATAAGAATGCGTGGCGAGGACAAGCCAATGCAAGAAAGTTATCTAAAGTTTAGTATTTTATACCAATCGTTAACAAGCAACGTTGGTATCATAAAGTTGCTATGCATATGTATATATATATATATATATATATATATATATATATATATATATATATATATATATATATATATATATATATATATATATATATATACAGGTTATGTTGCGAGAACATAACGTACTAGACTGCTAAAAGAGTATACAGCGCAGTATACGCTTCATTAAAGGAAACATTTTTTACTTTTCATTTCACTCGACGTTTCGATCGGAGACCGATCTTTCTCAAGAGTGAATCTTCTTGGATCGTGTTGCTGCTTTTAAGCGTTTGGACACAGACCACACCTGGGTAGGAAAACAAAACGTGAGAGACAGACGAAAGAGACAGATGCAGTAGGGAAGGATGATGTCCAGGTGTGCCATCCCAGAGCTGCGCCTGGGATGGCACACCTGGACATCATCCTTCCCTACTGCATCTGTATGTCTCTCACGTTTTGTTTTCCTACCCAGGTGTGGTCTGTGTCCAAACGCTTAAAAGCGGCAACACGGTTGAATCTGGCATTTTCAGGGCTTTCCAAGTTCCGTTAATCACCTTGTATTCACCTTGTAATATGCCTTGCATTCTACACTCAGTAACATAAGGAAAATTTATTCCCAACATTACAATCATGTGGGCTCGCCATCACCCCCAAAACGTGGGTCTGAATATATATTTCACTAGCGTGAGTAAAATAGTAATGCCGCCGCAAAGGTTTGGAGATACCTACGTACATACTCGTAAAGTGGAACAATTACTGCTGCATAGTTTCTGCGAATACTGCATAATTAAAATAGCTTTTAGAGTAAAAATAGCCTTTATTCATTGCATAGATATGCTTGGGACAGCTTTTTTTTTATTACAGAGTTCTGCAGCGCCCGAAGGCATTATTGCAGGGAGGGAGATGACAAATAACATTACTGGAAAGGCCAGAAGTACAATAAAAATTCATAAAAATTAAGAAAATAACACGACGCACGTGATAAGACCGAATGAAAAACATGCATTGAAAGGACGCAACTGCGCGACGAATAAAGGGATGAAAACACTAAAAAAAATGAAGAAAACACGCGCCAGAAAACTGCGCGCCACGTCACACATCTGATAAAAAAGCCCGAAATGAACTTTCCGTGCAGCACTCAGTGATGCCAGCTGGTAGTCTGTTCCACTCATTGATCGTCATTTGAAAGAACGAGGTTTTATACACATCTGTCCGGCATTTTATTTTTCTGATCTTCCACTGATGATCACAAAGCGCAAATTTTTTTCGCATCGGCCTAGAATTTCCCAAGCGGGACCCTTGAGAGCCAAATGGGGGAGTATGTACTCAGTTAGCCCTTTCCACGCCTATATGATGCTCAGATGGAAAAAGCCCAATTTGGGCTTGCCGGCTCGATCCTTAAACGGGGCCCTCATGGGTATTATTGTGGTTTCTCAAGCCCAACTTACCCACACGGGCCCCAAGTGGGCCACGTAACGTGTGCCACTTGGGATAACTCACATTAGAAAGTTCGTTAAAAGAGCTCACATTTCGTAGCGCATGAATATTTAGGGCGCATTTCCTGCAGTGAGAGGGTAGTGAAAAAAAGATATTTTGTTTTTGACAAAGGCTGCCGCTGCCATAATTCTTAGTCTTCCGGTTTTGGAAACGCAAACCCGTTTTTCTCTCATGGTCTTTACAAAGCCGCTGCGCAAAAGACGTCTTTCAAAACATGTCAGATGCAACTCTCATCTAGCTTTGAGGCTTATCAAGCCTCACAGCTTCCATTTATAGGCCACGCTTATTGAAACATACCAAAAAAGCGAAAGCCTAGTGGTGCGCATGTTATCTTCAGTACGCACCTGCGCGTAATAATTGTAGACCGAGCACGTTTTCACAAGCGCTTCTCGGGCGGATTTCATGTGGAGGTTTTGACACAGGCAATACAGCTGTTCACCTGCGGCCCTGGCTTATATACGTAGCGAGATACACACTTTCTTCTTTCAAAGCTCTTCTTTTGTTTTCTTCATTGTCAAAGCTCTTCGTCGGGCCTACGGGGTTGCGAAATCGAGCATGTCCCTTTCTAATAAGAAAGCAGTATATAACTTTTCGCCAACGAAACCCTACGTCGTCCTTGAAAAGTTGCGTCCAGAATGTCGACGACGTCACAGCACGTGACCTCGCAAGAAAATTTCAAGAACTTCACAGCGCTCACGCTAAATATGACGTCACGAGTGAGGCGAATGGGATGAAAACATGAAATCAATGCGAGGTAAATGCTCTGTCTGAAAAGAATCAAGAGGTCATATCTGAAATGTGCACGTTAAGAAGGAAAGAATTTTGCTTACAGAAATATGTTGGTTGTAGTCGAATTTTGAATCCGCGGCCCTAAGGTTGAGAGCCATGCACGCTGTAGACTTGGCCGCACCAGTCGCACTTGTTGGGCTTCTAAACAAGCGGAGGTTTACACGTCTGCCAATAAGTCAAGGAATCTCGCAAGTGAACTATTGATGTGCCATTAACGCTTTTCATATCCAGAGTACGAAATAGTCTTAACTGCCACTCATAAATGAATATTTCATGCTTGCGTCCGCAGTTTGAAAGTGCCAGCTGAAAGTTGATAGGCACTGTCAATTAACTTTTCGCATTATTGTCAGCGGCATCTAGTCTTGGTTAGCATCTAATATACACTTATGTTACATTGTACCTTTCAATCCATTTCCTACATTAGTATTAGGCATCACTTGTAGAAAATAAAAGCGCCGCAGTATAAATATCGAAAATACATTTTCATTTCGTATAATAATTGTATCCGAAACGCGAAGATTATGCAGCATTACTAGCTGCTCTAAATAAGACGTTCGGTCGGCAGCGCTCAGTAGACCACTAAATTTTGGAAGGTAGGCTGCATTGCCTAGTAGCGTGGGACATGAGTTGAAAACTGCAGATTTTTGAGCAAATCATGGACAAATATCGAAGCTTTGACTTCTCAGAGGGGTTTAGAAGTGGACATGGAGTGCGGGGATTATGGTGTGATCACAAATGTAAGTGGTGTCGCCGATAATAATGTTACCTGGAAACGCGGTACCAAAGTGATGTGCTCACTGACGAAGACGACGACGACAAAGCGTTGAGAATCAGGACGACGCACACAGAGTGGACACTGCACGGCTACTGAAGTCTCAGCGCCGAGTTCAGCCCATCGCAGTGCTGTTACATTAAGTGCATCCCCGTAACATCTTGGTGGAGGTCGCGGGTTCGACACAATCTGACGCTGGATCTCCGCAGTGGCCGTCACCTCGGAACCGTCACGATGACAACCGACGCGGCTCCATCTACCTCTGCAACCCCAACTGTCGTCGTAGCCCACCCCCGTGACCCTGGCTCATTCTGCGGTACAGATGAGGTCGACGTCGAGGACTGGCTTTCGCTTTATGAGCGTGTTAGCCAGCACAACAGGTGGGACGCCACGCTGATGCTGGCCAATGTCATCTTCTACCTTACTGGCACGGCACGCGTTTGGTTCGAAACGCATGAAGCAGAAATACCCTCCTGGGATATTTGCAAACAAAAACTCCGTGACCTGTTCGGAAAACCGGTTGGCCGTCAACTCGCCGCTAAGAGGGACCTCGCCAAACGTGCCCAGACATCTACCGAGCCTTATATTACGTATATACAAGACGTTCTGGCCCTCTGCAGAAAAGTTGATAAAGACATGCCAGAACCTGATAAGGTGGGGCACATCCTGAAAGGCATAGCCGACGATGCCTTCAATCTTCTACTCTGTCGGGACTGTACTACGGTTGACTCCGTTTTGCAGGTTTGTCGACATTTCTAGCAGGCCAAACACAGACGCATTGCACATCGCTTCGATCGGCTCCCCAACACTGCCCCTACCTCCACGTGCGAGGGTCTGCCGACCCTAAGGCAACCTTCCAACACTGAAAATGTGACACGCATTGTGCGTCGTGAACTAGAAGCGCTCGCCCCTGCTGCATCCAACCCGCCCTCCTCGGACAGCAACCTAGCGACGATATCCCTCATTCAAGCCGTCGTTCGTCAAGAGGTTGCCAACTTGGGCGTCCCCTGTAGCCACACCGTAGAACAACACAGTTCGAGCTCCGTCCCTCCCATGGTCGCCACCGCTACACCCCGCAACACCTACGCGCCGCGCAACCGATACCGCAATCCTGATGAGTGGCGCACCCCTGACGACAGGCCTATCTGTTTCACGTGCTCGCGTATTGGCCACATCGCTCGCCACTGCCGCAGCCGCTGGACATCACCACCTCGACGTTTTCCTAACGTTGACCGCTACTCCAATTACGGTCACCCCCGTTTCACGCCTCGTTATGAGCCGCCCCGCACCGATACTACTCCGCCTCCTCCTGTGTCCAGTCGGTCTCCTTCCCCGCCAGCCCGCCGTTCCCGTTCACCTCTTCCTGGCCGCAGTTCCTCGCCGTCCTCTGCCGGCCGCTTCAAGGGAAACTAGCCAATGCAGCTCCCGGAGGTGACGCTGCATTGGTACCCCGACCTGGAAATCCTCTACTGCCCATTTCTTCGCCCTGTAACCTCCTGTCCCTGTTCGTGGATGGTGTTCCCGTCTCTGCCCTCATCGACACTGGTGCCCAAGTTTCGATCATGAGCTCATCGTTTTGCCGCCGCCTCAAGAAAGTACAGACCCCCGCCGCTTCGCCCACCGTTCGTGTTGCCGATGGCAGTACTGCTGCCGTCACTGGGCAGTGCACTGCCCGAGTCACCCTTGCCGGTCATCACATCCCGGTTTTGTTCACTGTCCTCAACCAGTGCCCTCACAATGTGATCCTCGGCCTTGACTTTTTAACGGCCCACTCTGCCCTTATCGACTGCTCCAGCGGCCTTCTTCGTTTGGACCTACCTGTCTGCTCAGAACATCCTCCATCTGCACCCCGCCTTCGCTCCACTGAGTTCGCTCGCCTGCCCCCTGACTCTGCTGTTTACCTACCTCTGTCACCTTTCCCGCCTGTGCCTGACGGTGACTATCTTGCTTGCCCTATCACCGAGGTCTTTCTTGACCGCAACGTCGTTCTTCCTCATCTCATCGTACGCGTTACACAGAACAGCACCTACCTTCCTATCCTGAACTTCAGTCTGTCACCCCAAGTTCTTCCCGAAGGAATATCCCTTGCTACCTTGTCCCCTCTCACAGACTGCACCATTTGTGCACTCACTCCTGGTCCACATTCAAGCGTCCTTCCAACACCCGTACTCTCCACCACAATTACCGACCCTATTTCCGCAATGATTGCCTCTGACCTCAGCCCCGAACACGCTCAGGACCTGCGCAACCTTTTGTTATCCTTCTCCGACATTTTTGACTTTGCTGCCGGTTCTCTGGGCCAAATATCAGTTGTGACTCACCGCATTGACACCGGCGATGCAAAGCCTGTACATCGGAGGCCTTATCGTGTGTCCCTTTCTGAGCGCCAAGTCATCCAGCAGGAGGTCGACAAGATGTTGGGCAACGATATCATCGAACCTTCGAACAGCCCCTGGGCATCTCCTGTCGTGCTCGTTAGAAAGAAAGACGACAGTTGGCGCTTTTGTGTCGACTATCGACATCTGAACAAGATTACAAGGAAAGATGTTTACCCGCTGCCGCGAATAGACGATGCCTTGGACTGTTTACATGGAGCCCGCTACTTTTCCTCCATCGACCTTCGTAGCGGCTACTGGCAGATCTCTGTTGACGAACAAGACCGCGAGAAGACAGCTTTTGTCACACCCGATGGACTTTACCAATTTAAGGTTATGCCTTTTGGACTTTGCAACGCCCCTGCTACGTTTGAACGCATGATGGACTCCTTACTCCGCGGCTTCAAATGGACGACTTGTCTATGTTACTTGGATGACGTGATTGTCTTCTCGCCCTCGTTCGAAAGCCATCTTAGTCGCCTTTCTTCCATCTTGGCACTTTTCCGCCGTGCCGGACTTCAACTGAACTCAAAGAAGTGCAGTTTTGGTCGCCGCGAACTTAAAGTGCTTGGCCATTTGGTGAATGCCACCGGCGTGCAACCCGATCCCGACAAAGTTCGCGCTGTCAGTGCGTTTCCATGTCCCCGTTCACCCCGTGATGTCCGCAGCTTTATAGGAATGTGTTCTTATTTTCGCCGGTTTGTCCCAAACTTTGCCGCTGTTGCTCGTCCTCTCACCAACCTGCTGAAGAAAGGCGTTCCTTTCTCATGGGGACCAGAACAGGCTAACGCATTCTCCACCCTCATCGCTATTCTCACCAATCCTCCTGTGTTGGCCCATTTCAACCCGTCTGCCCCGACGGAACTTCGCACCGACGCCAGTGGCCACGGGATTGGTGCCATTCTTGCACAGCGACAACGCGGCCAACATTGCGTTATTGCCTACGCCAGTCGTCTCCTGTCATCAGCAGAACAGAACTATTCTATTACGGAACGGGAGTGCCTGGCTCTCGTTTGGGCCGTTGGAAAATTCAGACCCTATTTGTTTGGCCGACCCTTCACTGTAATTACCGATCACCACGCCTTATGTTGGCTCTCTTCCCTGAAGGATCCTGCTGGCCGCCTCGGCCGCTGGGCACTGCGCTTGCAGGAGTATGCCTTTTCCGTTGTATACAAATCCGGTCGGCTTCACCAGGATGCAGACTGTCTGTCCCGTTATCCCGTCGATCCCCCTTCCTCTACTGACCATGAGTCGGACCCCTGGGTCTCCTCGATATCGGACTTTTCCCACATAGCCGACGAACAGCGGTTGGACCCAACCCTCAGTTCTCTTATCGACCGCCTCCGCACACACAGCCGTGACTCTTCCCTCGCCCTGTTCTTCCTTCATGGGAATACGCTATATCGCCGCAACATGCGACCTGATGGTGCTGAGCACTTGCTGGTCGTTCCCCAACACCTACGCTCCGCCGTTCTCGAACAAATGCACGACGCTCCTACAGCTGGTCATCTTGGCCTCTCACGCACATACGACCGCCTGCGCCGGCGTTTCTTCTGGCCTGGACTCTACCGCTCTGTCCAACGTTATGTAGCCGCTTGCGACCTCTGTCAACGCCGGAAGAAACCCCCTGTGCTACCACCTGGACACCTGCAGCCGATTGCTATCCCGACTGAGCCATTTTCTCGTGTTGGCCTTGACCTCCTAGGGCCCTTCCCCGAGTCCTTGTCGGGAAACAAATGGATCGCTGTGGCCACCGATTATGCCACGCGGTACGTGATCACTCGCGCCATTCCAACCAGCTGCGCCACAGACGTTGCTGACTTCCTTTTGTACGACGTCATACTACACCATGGTGCTCCCCGTCAACTCCTTACCGACCGTGGCCGCTGTTTCCTTTCCCGAGTTGTTGAGGAAATACTTCGTTCTTGCTCCGTTCGGCACAAGTTCACCACTGCGTATCACCCTCAGACGAACGGCCTTACGGAGCGTCTTAACCGCACACTCACCGACATGCTCGCAATGTACGTATCCGACAGTCATCGCGACTGGGATATTAGTCTGCCATTTGTCACCTTTGCATATAACTCTTCGCGTCATGACACTGCTGGGTACTCTCCATTCTATCTTCTCTTTGGAAGAGACCCCTTACTGCCCTTCGACACTTTGCTCTCCGCCGCTAGCCCCGTCACAACCTATGCCCGCGATACCATCGCCCGAGCCGACGCTGCTCGCCAGATTTCTCGTCAGAATCTCACCATGTCTCAAGAAACTCAAAAACGCCGCTACGACGCTCACCACCGCGATGTGCACTACCCTCCCGGATCTCTGGTGTTGCTCTGGCTTCCGTGCCGTCGTGTGGGGTTGTGTCAAAAACTTCTGCCCCATTACTCAGGTCCTTACCGTGTACTACGCCCAGTGACCGACGTTACCTATGAGATTTCACCGCTCCACCCAAAGTCACCGACTGCTACACCCACTTCCGAAATCGTACATGTCGCCCGCCTAAAGCCATATTACTCCCCCTCCACATCGCACGCGTAATACGCACCGGGACGTTGCCTTTTGCCGAGGGGGGTAGTGTTACCTGGAAACGCGGTACCAAAGTGATGTGCTCACTGACGAAGACGACGACGACAAAGCGTTGAGAAAGAGGACGACGCACACAGAGTGGACACTGCACGGCTACTGAAGTCTCAGCGCCGAGTTCAGCCCATCGCAGTGCTGTTACATTAAGTGCATCCCCGTAGCAATAAGTTTAATGTGGCGAAGCATGAATGGTTTCTTTTGTGCTTTCCCGAGGGCGAGTAACTATTTCCTTAAAAAATTGTTTGTTTTGAGACATGTTCAGAAATACTAAAGCCGATGTTTTTTTTTTTAGGCTGTTAGCACAAAACAGTTATATTCATATTGGTCTTAAAACGCGCAAAATTAAATGTGATCTGCCTGTTTTTGTTAGTATTAAACCTTCCAATTATATGAGCTGTTTCAATGTCCATGGTTTTTATTACGTCTAGTTTGTTTTCGCATATATCTGCGACCAAAAGTTCAAATTTCTTCTCAGTTTCTACGGCAGAGTCCTGATTACCAAATAACAGTAAATTGCAACGGCGTGCCATATCCTAGGAGTCGGCCCCGCGACTGGGGTGCAGTGGTTAGGGCGCCCGACTACTGTGACCATGTATGTGGGATCGAATCCTGGGTGTGGTGGCCGCTTTTTATGGAGCTGGTAAGCAAGATGCCTGTGTGCTGTTCGACGTGATTTCACGTTAAAGAACCCCACCTGGTTGAAATTTGAACCTCAGTCGCACTAGGTGGGTTAAACCCGATAAACCAAACCTAACCTATCCGTTGAGTCGACCCGCTTAAACATCTTCACTGCTTTCTCCAAAATCTGCGGAATATCGTTTATCTCTTTATTAATTATTATTTATAAGTTGACTCGTGTATTCCCTTCTACTTTCGCAGAAAGTAAGAACTACGAGGCAAAATTGGCTCTGTAACCACAGTGCACACCAATATTTTGCAAAGCCTGACCGGAATCCTTCGTGCTGCGGGAAGCAGTAAAAAAAGAGTTGTCCGACCTTGAAAGAAAGGTGTGACCGAGCGAGTTATCAAAGTGATTGGTCAACGCGACTCGTAGTGGTCCCGAAAAGGGAAGGTGATAACGTAAAGCTGTGCAGTGATTTCAAAGTCACGGTCAATCCGGTCTTAAAAACGGATTATTATTCGTTGCCACTATCAGAAGATTTGTTCACTGCAGTTTTTGAGGGAAAAGTGTTTTGTGTACTCGATTTATCATCGGTGTAAAAGCAGGTGATGCTTAGCCCTGAATCTAAAGCAGTGGTTAAAGTGAACACCCACCTGGGGCTATCTCGGTACAACGGACTTTCCTGAGGTATAGGGAGTGCTCAGGCCATATTTCTATCTTTAATGGATTAAGTGTTGATGGGCATTGATAATGGAGGTTACAACATTGACGATGTAATTGCGGCTGGCCAGCACATAGATGACTGCGAAAAAAACACTCGAGCTAGTGTTACAGTGATTGGATGAATACAACATTACCTTCAATGCAGAAAAATGCAAATTTTTCCAGAGGTAAATGTCTTATCACCTCTTATCTCAGTGTCTTACCTCAGACATCAAAGTGAAAGCTATCATCTATGCTCCTGAGCCGACGAATGTCAGTGACTTGAAAGGTTATCTCGGGCTACTAAGCTACTATGGCTAATTTTTAAACAACCTAGCTTCTTTGGCGCAGCCATTGTACAAGCTAGTTTGAAGGACAGAACATTGGGCTTGGACGAAGAAATGCAGCGAGGCATTCGTGGCAACGAAACAGTTGCTGATCAGCAGTCGAGTGTCCGCGTACAAGGATGCACGCAAACCACTGGGGGTACAATGTGATGCGTCAGCGTACGGCGTTGGAGCGGTTATTTTCACTTGTTGCCGAGCGGTGAAGAGCGTCCAATTGCATTTACTTCCTGTACCTTGACACCTGCACGAAAGAATTACGCACAATGCGAAAGAGAGGCCCTAGCTCTTATTTTCAGATTGCAGAAATTCGAGAAGTTCTTGCACGTTTGAAAATTTACCTTGTACATAGACCATTATTTTGGGACTCAACAAAGCCACTCCACCGCTAACAGCTGCGAGGCTGCAAAGGCGATGTAAGGCGCAGTGGCTTATTTTCTAATGTTTCGGCGCGCAGATGGAAAGATCGAGCGGCTTCCAGACGGCGGCGCGGTCGATTGCGCAATCCCGGCCAACACGCTGCACCTTATTGCCACTGTAGGAATGAGCGCAAAGCACGCTGACTGACGCGTAAGTCCCACCGCGCGGACCTGACCCTCCTCACTCATGTCCTTGAGAGGCGAAGTGCGCAGCCCATGGCTTCGCGAAATTTCTGGGCTTCTCTAGCGAACCGGAGGGGGGAAGCATAGATATCTCAGCGCTAGGCTGTTTCCGCTCCTCCTCCGCTTGAGGAGAATTCGGAGCGATGATTTGAGCGCGCGCCGCGCGCCGCGCGGCGATCGCCGGTGCAGGCTCGGCGAAGCAATGATAGCGACAGCGCCAGGCACCGGCTTGGAAGAAGTCTTAAAGCTCATGGAGCTGCGCTTAATTTTCTTGCAGTCTATTTTGTCAAATGTAGTCACCTCTCTGTCTTTTATAAACATGGAGGAAGGAAAGAACTTAGGAGAGGCCCTGACGTCATTTCTTTGAAGCCGGCACGGCCGCACCGCGACCGGACGCTGCAACGTCTCTCCTCCTCCTCTACCCTCCACATTCTCTTTCTCCACGACGCTCACGTATCTCGGGCCCTTAGCAACGCTGTTGCTAGTGGCCCGAGTTTTCATAGCAACAGCGTCGCCGTTGCTAACGGCCCGATTTAGCTAACCCTAAATTTTGACGTCACTTCCGCTACACTTTCTTCAATGCATTGGGAATGGCAAGGGCCTCTCCTAAGTTGTTTCCTTCCTCCATGTTTATAAATAGGTTTTCTGTACTTCCTCTTTTTTGTTATAAAGTCAACTTTCGTCTTGTTGCTGTAAGCCCGTCGTCCTTCGTCTCAGTGTGTGTTTATGTGCGATCTACACGTCGTCCCCCAAATCGACGAGCACCATAGAGAGGTGCAGAAGAATTTACGAGGAACACAAACAACCTGGATTTTTATCGGCGGCCTTCTTACCAGTTCACTCTGAAGCACCGCAAGGGAACTGAAACTGAAGAGGACTATGCGCTGTCGAGATTGCCTACTTCTTGTTCATACAAAGCAGAAACTGATGAATGCCTGTCAGTTTTTCAATGCACTCCGCTCAAAGCGCTAGATGTGTCAAACGAAGCTGTACGAGATGGCACACTTCAAAGTTCTCGAGTGCTTCGAGACAGGGTGGCAGACAAACATCGCGGATGAATTGCAACCGTATTACGCACGGCGTCTGGAGCTGTAAATTGAACAAAAATGTCTCACGGAAGGACCCAGAGTAATTGCACCTGAAAACCTCAGCCCACTCTGCTATCCTTTCTTCATGAGGACCACCCTGGCTCTAGGCGAATGAAAATGTTGGCAAGAAGTTTTGGGTCGTGGCCCAGCAAGGACAAAGCTATTGAGGAGTATGTAAGGAAGTGCCGGGTACACCTCTCCACCCATGGCCATACCCGTCAAAGTGCTGGCAAAGGGTGCATGTAGACTACGCGCAAAAAAGTAGCCACAACTTCGTTCCCATATCTTAGTGGATGCCTACTCTAAATGAATTAAAGCTTGAATTCTGTCCTCTACTAATACGTCTCTAGTATCAGTAAACTTCGCAGCCCTTTAGCAGCGTACCGGTTTAACGGCCCACAGTTTGTGTCTCATGAATTTGAAACATTCTTGTCTTCTAATAATATCAAACATACTAAGACCCCCGTATTAAGCAATCTCGAACGGAGCGGCCAAGCGTGTAGTTCAAACAACAAAAAAGGTTTTTTGAAACAACTCTTGTCCCATTCTGAGCATGGAAGACAACAATCTTTCCAGGAAGGATTAGCATTTTTTATGTCTTGCAGAAATACCCCTCATTCTGGGGAAGATCCCAGCCGAATTTGTTTTGAAGTGGCAGCCTCGAGTAAAGTTTCCTTTTCTCAAACCGAGCTTTATGAAAGACACTTGTGATAAGCAACAGCGCATGAAGCAACAAAGAAACAAGGACAGAGGCTGTGCAATTGCTTTCGCCGTGAGGGAAAGGGTGTTTGCGAAGTGCGTGCGTGACGAGGCCACTTCCTGGATCGATGGCATAGTGATGTAAGTTGTCAGCTCAGTCACCTACGTTTGCGCATGTCGGGTCAAACATGAATTGTGCACGCTGATCCCCTCCGCCCCTCTTGAGCACAACCAGCATCTTTACCGCAGAGTGAACTTCTGCCTGGTAAGCAGCCTGGATAGTTATCGGTAATACCGTCAATGGAGTCCCAGTGCACAAAACCGAAGCCTTTTTCCAGCACAAATGCGCCAGCCTCATCATCTCCGTCTGCAACCGCTTCAACTGTGACAAACGATGCGTCTAGTAAATCACGAGAGCCGTCACTGCCAGCCAGCGACGAAGCTGCGGTGCTTCTTCGTCGTAGTCAATATATGCGTCGACAGCCTGATTGCTTAAGAGCAACAGACCTAATGAAATGACCCTATAGTGTTGTCTAAGGGTGGATGAGATGTGATATTGTGAGCGACAGCGAGACGATGTGGTGTCACTTATGCCGCGCTTCTGATAAGCTGCGCACGGCACGCTAGCAATGATCTATAAGAACATGATGTCCTCGGAAATAAATGTGGTTTTGTTGTTGGACAATCCTCGTTACTCGTCGTAGATATCGCAGTTGACATCAAACTTTCTATCCAAACTTCATGAAGAGATGAACAAATATCGTGAAAATAACATGTCGGTACAATTCAGGCAGAAGAAAACAAAGGGTAACAGTTTGAAAGAGAATGCAATGAGAGATTAAATCATCGGATGCTGCAATTTGCGAAATCGGTTGGGCTCTCTAGATGACTTCAAGTGATGCTTCCACTCGGTGAAGGCTTTTACTCTAAGCCGAAGCTTTCCACACTCGCCGGCATATTTTTAGAAGGTATAGCTGAGGTGAAGTGTGTGGTTTGTCGATGGGAAGTATTCCTAAAGAGTGCAAGCTGGGAAAGGAGTTTGGTCGAGGGTAGCAGTTGGTGGGTGGACGGCCTTTTTTTGCGGTATGGAAAGGGGAGAAGGCTGCTGTGGAAATGTTTCTCGAAGGTAAGAAGTTCCTCCACTTGGCCGCTAAATTCTAGCTCGCCATGGCTTATTAGTTCTGGTGCTGCCTGAGCTTCTCAGGGTTCGAGAATTGCGGAGGAGAGTGGATTTTTGATGGTGCGTGGAGCTTCTGGACGATAGATGTCGACAGGTGGTGAATATCGCTTGCAGAGAATTAGGGTGGAGCAGAGATAGGAATATGGCTTTGGATGGTGGATAATGGTGGAGGAGGCCTCACACTTCAAGGCTAAGCAGAGTTAAAGAGAACACAGACGACAGGCGCTGCTTTTTCGCATTGTGCGGCTGGTACTGACTCTTTAGAACAAGCCTTCGTAACAAATTTATATTTAATGGAAGAATAAAATGTGTGATTTCTTTTTGGGGTTGAGTAATTTTGACGGAAAGCTTCCCGAACTGTGGGACCATTATAAGGGTAACACATTTATTAGCTTTTAATATTTTAGTTCGGTTTTGTAGAGCTTAACGCCCCATAGCAACTAAGGCTATGAGAGACGCCTTATTGGCGGACTTCGAACATTTCGACAACCTTATGTCTTTAACGTGCGCTGACAGTCACCCTGTTCCGCCTCCATTTAAACGCTGCCCCGTTGGTCGGGGTCCTTGCATACTGAAAACAGCATGACGTCAAAGCCATATTTTCCGGAAGTAGACAGCCTGCAGGCGAATAATGTAATCTCCCTTCCCGTGTAATGCACCTGCGCGATTCAGTTCTCTAGCGTCACTCAACGTGGCACGTAGGAAACAAGGTATCCTAAAGGCAGTGCACCCAAACTACTTTTGCATTGTAGAATTCCTCTATGAATTTGTTGAAATGAAATATGCACGTAAAATTAGAAGTCAAATTTGTGTTCTTCCTGTTCCAAAAAAAAAAGCTTCCGAGGGCACTGCCTAATCTGCAGTGGATGAATGCGAAAACCTAAGCGTAGCTGCTGCACACGGCACATCACAAATTCTTTGTATATCTTCTGCTAGCAAGGTCAGGGCTCGTGGGAATTGCGTTGCGTTAGAGCGCGTTCGTGGTAGTGCTCCTGCAAGTTGGGGACTGAACGGTGCACCGTCGCTTCTCTCGCGTGGTGTTGCTTGAAGTGCATTCGTTGCAGTGTTCTTGCAAGTGTGGGATTGGCGGTATGGCGTCGCTCGTTGTTGCGCCCCCTACGTTGTCTTGGAGACGGCAGGAACGCTAGACGAGGGGAACATATCACGCGGAACCTTGTGGACACATCTCGTGAACAGATATCGCAAACGCGGAATTTTCACCATAAGCCAAGATTTGCTTTCACCTTAAAAGAACACAGTTATGCCACGCATGTGACACCGACAGTACCGCGCTGCACTATCATTCTTATTAAATCAGGCATTGTGTGGTATCTGTATTACAGAACAAAAAGAAAAAGGAAGAGCGGATTATTGCCATATTGCGGCAGTTAATGAGTTAGCTTTATTGTTAACCCCGGAAGGAGCTGCGGCGCCGATGCCAGGTTTAGACCATGCAACAGTGTAGCTAATCACTGCAGACTGCTAATGCAGACTGCTAATCACAGTGTGAGACGGCCTCGCTGTACTCTCCGGATCCAATACACAATTACAGTCTGTAATATCCCCATTACACTCTCCTCTAATCATTACGTTTTGCCTCCCACTCTATTTTCGTGCTCCCCCCCCCCCCCCCCTCCTCCATATAACAGATTCACCAAACTTTTTTTTTTGCATTGGCGCTATACAGAAAGCCCCAAGTGCCATGGTATGGCTCGCTTTATTTCACCCCAACTTAACGCTCACAAAACTTGTTATGTCAGAAAATAGTTAATATAAAGTTATATAAAAGTGTCTCATTTATCGCCTTCAGCATGGTCAAAAGTGGACAGCTACAGCTCAAGTTCTGCCGCTCTTTGAGAGCCTCTATGTGCTGGATGGCTAGAATGACATAACCATGGGTTAAACACATTCAAATGTACAAACATTTAGAGAGGGCAAAGAAAGCTTGTATTTGAGCTTGTGTGTGAGGGGGGAGGGAGAGGGGGCGGGTGGCTCAGCGTCTGTGCCATTAATTTCAAAGAAAGTCGTCCACCCATCTCTCATTGTAATAGATTTGTAGACCACGCGCCAGCTGATATGTTTCACGGAATAATGTTCTGAAAGCAATAAAGCATTCGTCATCAATTTATTGAATGCTTAAGGACAAGACACCGTGTTACTTTTTTCTACCACACTTTGTCCAGCATGGTCAAAACGCATCTCCGGTAAGTTTGTTTCATAGCATAAAATATGCTTAATATTTTAATATTTATATATTTTATGCACGTGCCGAACTGCGCACGTTTTTGTGATTTCTGTTATGAGAATGTCGGTGTTAGCATTTCATGTAGTGCACACGAAGTGAGAAGGCAGAAGTGCAAATTTTATGACTGTAAACATGCTGCTTTGTCGGTACTGTAATCCGGTACACGTCAAAACAAAAATCATGCCAGAAACACTGATAAGAAATTTGTCGAGAGTAAATTTACTGCAAAGTTTCCACGAGGCAAGGCCAACACAACTGAGACAACTCCGCTTTTCCGGTGGGCAGCGTCTGGCAATCTCTGTAATTTCCTGCACTGAACAGGCATAAAAAGGAACGAACGTTTGCACTCGTTATCCTACCAGGGGAATCTGCTGCTCCATACGCCTTTGCTTCAGAACTTGTTCTTTCACCAATTGTTGCCATGAAACACGGGGCTCTGCTCGCATTCGCTACCTTCGGCTTTCTTCTATGCGTGGCGCTCAACTTGTGGGCCAACGGTGGTAAGCATGCAGATGAACATAAATATTTTCTTTGAACATTATCTTTTTTTCTCACAAGACAGGAACAGTGGGGCTTTTTGAGCACCAAATGAAGGACGTGTTTGTTGTCAGCGGCTTTGCACTGGAATATTGTTAAGAAAATGAATTTATTCTGGTAAACAAAGAGAATGAAGCGCAAGTTGAACTGAGCTCCATGGACAGTATTTCCTGAGACGTGGACGCAGTGCCAGATGCGACAAATGCCATCGCGTTGTAAGTTTTCAGAGTGGGTATACGCTCAGTTGCACACAGTGAGGCTTATCGGCAGCTGCATTCCCAAAGTGAGCCGCGCAGAAGAGCTTGCAGGTGTCGTGCTAATGATGGTTATTGTGCTAAGAGAATAATTCGGCAAGTGAGTTAATTAATATCTCTGCGGAATATTCTGGCAAAATAAAGCAACCCTTGTTCCCTGCGGATGAACTAAAGGCGTTTTCCTAAGTATAATCACGTGCAAACTGAGGTGCAGTTACCGACAACTACCAGCCTCAATCAACCACTTAAATATCAGTGGCATCAAGGACGCAAAATAAATGCAAATGGCTGAGCGAAGGAAATGAATTATGTTTCTTATATCTCCGTGAAACCGAAGTTCGTGTTTTCGTGAGCGAAAAAACAAACTAAGAACATTATTCATGTGTGTACAGAAAGGTGTACTAACCTGCTATTATTTATTTCTGCTTATCATTAAGCTGCTTGTGCCAACAAAATTTATTTACGTATCTTTTGAGCAGTCTCACACAATAACAACACGTGGTGTTAATACCGGTTTTCGTTTAAGCAATCAGTAGTTCTTAGTTGCGCATTAGCAGCCTTCATTTAAAAAGCAATGCTCAGGTCATGCACATTCTATTAAAATTGATATGCCTGCATCCCTTCGTGGCTGCAATTTCTTAAATATTTATCCAATGCTGGCAGATGTAGCTATTGCGTGCCTCCTATTCCCGTATATTTTATTCCAAATGGTTCGTCACAAGTAAGATTTCATTTTTTTTTCCTACTTGACATATAGTCAAGTTGTAATGTGTCGTAAAGTATGCGCACCAAACGTAGCAAACACATTTTCGCTTAGTCATTCATATTGAGCGTGCTTATCGAATAAATGTTTTCTTTTCTAATGATGCATCGCAACTTAGTCTAGATGCAGCCCAATATTATTAAGGAGATCAGCTCCTTGAATAGCACTTAACAAAACTGTCAGTCATAGTGATGTCATTCGTTTTTTTTTATCTCGTGCAGATTCTCTCGTTGTGTCCGTTATTGCACTCGCACAACGTTCATTTGTAATCCATTTTTGTTTATTTTATAACTTTTGGCTATTTTTTTTCGGGCATTATATTTAGTACAAATGCCTACATTTATTCAAAAAATTATGGCGGACACTTAAGGTCCGCCTTTAAGAGTATGACGCGATAGCGTAGAGTACGTGCGCACACATAAAGTAGCGCCCTAACCAAGCCTAATGAACGTACCTGCATGGCCTATTGGTAACCTGAATGCAAGGGTCCTGGCACGCTGTTTTTTATACCACCCTTCCATATGAAAGGAGCGACCCGAGTTGGCAGTTCCTGCCAAACCTAACGTCAATTTCGGTCCGGGCTTTCTCTCACATTTGCTTATTTGTTTAGTTATCTTTACGTCTTGAGAGTTTTTGTTGTTTTCTCTGAAGTTGATATAGGATATTTTCTTCTTTCAGTGTTATGTTCTATCTGCAGTGTTATTCGCCTTTCTACTTGTGTAGTACCAACAACGAGTCTTCAGCTGGAGTGAAGATTGCTGGAAAACGTATCAACAACCTTAGATATGCGGATGATACCACTTTAATGGCAGAAAGTGAAGTGGAACTCGAGAGGCTTCTGATGCGCGTACAAGAAGAGAGTGAGAAGTTTGGGCTTAAACTGAACAATTAAAAGACAAAGATCATGGCGTCTTGCCCTATCAAGTCCTGGAGCATCAATGGACAAGAAGTGGAAGCTGTGACAGATGTTCTCTTCTTGGGCTCCAAGATTACCTCGGAAGGAGACTGCAGCCATGAAATTAGGAGACGCCTGCTTCTGGGAAAGAGAGCAATGGTTAGCCTTGACCGCCTAGTAAAGAGCAGAGACATTACTCTACCAACCAAGATCCGTATAAGTCGTATTATGGTCTTTCCAGTTGTGATGTATGGATGCGAGAGTTGGACTGTGAAAAAGGCTGACCGCCGAAGAATTGACGCGTTTGAATTGTGGTGCTGGCGAAGACTCTTGAGAGTTCCTTGGACTGCCAGAAGATCAAATCAGTCGATATTGTGGACCATAAACCCTGACTGTTCATTGGAGGGTCAAATTCTAAAGTTAAAGCTCAGCTACTTTGGTCATCTGATGAGAAGAGAGGAGTCACTGGAGAAAGATTTGATGTTGGGAAAGGGTGAAGGTCGCCGGAGAAGGGGTAGGCAGCGAACGCGATGGTTAGATGGCATCCTCGAGGCACTGCAGATGAAGTTATGTGATGTTAGGAAGATAGTGAGAGACCGGAAAGCGTGGCGTGACATGGTCCATAGGGTCACGAAGAGTCGGACACGACTGAACGACTGAACTGAATTGAGTACCAACAAGGACCTTTAAGAGGACTCTAAAGAAAATCATTTAAGAGCACTGCAGAAATGTGCATTGAAGAAACTCGAAAGCATGTGCGTTGGCTGCTCTGTAGTAGCTCTTAGAGTGTCATGACTAAGCACTTTTGAGAGTCATGAACAGAGACTAGTCATGGGCATGACTTTTACTTACTTCAACAAGTCATGAACTCCATAGTCATGGACATTAAATCTCCGATCTGACTGACTCACGACAAGTAAATTATAATTACTAACACGTCATGACTAGGCATGACATCGTATTTGTACACCACTTGTCATTGCATATACATTAACGACTACCAGTTCAATCTTAACGTGTCGTCATATCACGATATATTTCACTTCCATATTATGTTTTCACGTTTTGCTTCCATGTTTTGCTGACAAGGACGCTTTCGCAAACATAGCAAAGTAAGGATCTCGCCTTCATAATAAAGATTATAAAGAGGAAGTTGCGCAGTAGATACAGCCATACCGCTGGCGCACGAAACAAAATTCGTGCATTAATGAGGAGGAAGCAAGCATATTTATTTAAATCACAGGGCACGAAAACTGATGTCACCCCAGCCGGCGTCCCATTGGCTAATGTCGTCATCACCAGTACTTTATACCGGTTAGGGTGACCGATGAGCTGAGTGGCTTTCCATCGCACGGTGGAGAGAATTTGTGGGAGATTGGAATCCTGTTAGCCAGTCCACAGTATATGAATCAAATCATCAATCTCTCGTAGAGTAGGCAATGAGGGGAGCATAAGATTGGGTACCATTACCAGTGTTGTAGTTTACAGCCAGAACTCAGACTCTTGGTTCGTCAGGTTGTCCTCGTGCTGCGTTCTTGTGAATGAACCACGTCTCAAAATAAATAAGTCTGGAGAACCTACAAGCTTTTTTGAGATCGCGCTGACCTATATACAATATATCACGATATCTCTGCTCGCCTTTCTCATGCGCCTCCTTTTTTCATTTATTGCAGAAAAAATTGTGACGACCGAATGTGTCGTACTAAGAGTGAACGAAGACTGCAGCCGCTAAAAGCACGATGGAAAATCATGCGAAGATATGCTGTGCAGAGAAGGGGAAATATGCTGCATGAAAGACTGCAACATGACCCATTTCTGCTTTGTCGACCCAGATATCAAATCAAATCCGTGATGAAATTAGTTCAGTGATTTCTTGTAATACCGGCACAGGCTTCTTTTGAATAAACCGAACTTTTCGAGATCCTCCAGAAAACAATATTATCTTCCTTTCTGTGAATAGCACAGCCACCTTTTTGCAAAGGTGAATTTACTTTGAAAAATTGCAGATGTAATATGGGACCAGCAACACACAGTTGGATTGCGGAGGTAAGTTGAAAGAAAACTTGATTTGAGCGCCAAGCAATAAAGGTCTCCTTTTTGATGAACATTGCAAGCATTTCCACCAAGTGGTTTTATAAATTAAGCCGCCGAGGTTGCTCGGTCTCTCTTGGCCCTAGGCTGCCAAAACTAAAGTCGCAGATGCACCCCCGGTCGAGGGAGCGTAGTTCGGTGGCGGCAAAATGCAAGAATGTCAATGTTCCATGGGATGCTAGAGCACGCCGAAGTGTCCCAGCTGCCCTGAAGTAATTCTGAGCCCTCTCTAGTGGAGCTTCATAGCCCATGGGTGATATCTCGACGTTTATCTGCGTTTATCTCAGGATGGACTTGCCGTGGAGAGTCAAGCGTAGCGAACCCCGAAAATAGCAACCTACTTCTTTGTCCTCCAGAGCACCAACGATGATGTTTTAGGGATAAAGAATATAAATGCAAAGTGGAAGAAAAAAGATTGATATTCTTTATCCCAAAAAATTATCATATGACTAATTCCTGTCAACACCAACAACAAAACATAAAAAAAATATCCCCAACGGTTGCTTTCGACTCGTAGGCTGTTCGCTCCTTTAATTCTATAATACTTTGAAGAATTAATAATTCTTCAAATTATTAATTCTATAATAATTTGAAGGGGATGTGATGGACATCCCCTTCAGATATATATATATATATATATATATATATATATATATATATATATATATATATATATATATATATATATATATTACAATTGGCGGAGGTGCCGGAAACGATCCCACCCAAACTGGAACTGCGAAGCCGTACACTACCCTCTACGACCGCCATGCAAGACACTTCGACGCTGCCGGCCGTTCCACCCACGATCATGTGTGCTGGCGTCGTGCGCCAGCGTGACCCTTGCCTGTTCAGCGGCACGGCCGATCAAGATGTCGACGACTGGCTGTCATCCTATGAAAGAGTAAGCACCTACAACAAGTGGGATGACTCCTACAAGCTCAGTAACGTCATATTCTATCTGACGGACGTGGCGAACCTCTGGTTTCGCAACCATGAGGCTGACCTGTCATCTTGGTCGACATTTAAAAAGAATTTCGCGGAAGTGTTCGGCCGCCCGGCAGTGCGTAAGCTTCGTGCCGAACAACGTTTACACGATCGTGTTCAGCGCGCTGATGAGACCTTTACCAGCTACATAGAAGACGTCGTTGACCTCTGCAAACGAGTCGACCCGGCCATGCCGGAAGCAAACAAAATCCGCTACATCCTCGAGGGCATTTCCGAGGACGCCTTCCAGATGCTGGTAGCGAAAGATCCCACCAGCGTTAGTGAACTCGTGAAGCTTTGCCAGAGCTACGACGAGCTCCGCAAGCGGCGCGCTTCTAGGCGCCGCTCCAGTGTGTGCGACGAAGGCGTATCCGCATTAGCCCTGGGTGGTTCGCCAACTTCTGAAGGGAGCCCGCTGAATCAAAAGATCAAAGATTTTATTCGTGAAGAGGTCGCACGTCAAATCTCACTCCTTCCCCATTTTCAAGACTCGGGCCGCCTCGTTCCTGAACTGGCTCCATCTTTGGCCCCTGCTATACGCCGTGTCGTGCAAGAACACGTCGCTGATGCCTTGCCGTCCAACCCCGTGGTGCCGCCTGTGACGGCACCTCTCACGTATGCCCAAGTAACGGCTAGGCCACCACCTTCGCCCACGTCTGGCTCCTATGTGCAGGTTCACCGTTCACCGCCGCATGCTGAGCCTTCGTTTCAAGCCCCACCCTCAAGGTTCCGCCCACATCCTATGAAACCTTGGCGTACTACGGACAACCTTCCGATTTGCTATGCCTGCGGTCGGCCAGGCCATGTTGCGCGCCTTTGTCGCCAGCGCCTCCAACCTTCACAGCCTGACATTCGACTTTACCCGTACGATACCGACTCACGCTCGCAAATGATTCCGCCCGGTTCTCAATTTGTCCCACAAGATCGCCAAACCTATACCACTCGTCGATCACATTCTCCTCGGCGCCGATTGCTTTCTCCAATGCTGCGACGTTCTACCAGCACCGTTGAGGGAAACTAACTAACCTATTACAATATATATATTTCGTTTCTTTAAAACATAAATGCGATTGCGATATGACGTTTCGGAGTTTCTTGGACTGAATTCTGCGTTTGTTCTAACTTGCTAAATATTAGTAAGCGCTATACTGTGGCATACATTAAGAGGCAGCCAATGCTCTTTTCTGCTTTCTTTTCCCGCATTCTTTTTTTTATTCTTATGCACTGATTGGTGTCACTGCACAGATTACGGATGTCAAAAAATTTAAAGTAATTTTGGCTATGGTAAACTAAAAGAATCCTATCTCTAAATTCACAATGACAGTGCACCTCACGGCAAAGCAACCGCCTCGGCTTCGGAAGGTGATGGATTCGGCTCCCACTACTGTCCGGACACTCACTGGTTTTTTTCAAAAGTGTGCAAGCCATATCTCAGCCTGGGGCTCGGATTCGTACGGTCATTGGCTTGGCAAATACCGAAGTGCTGGCCTTGTGTACAGCATTCGCCTCGCATTCAGGATGTGCGCGGTTCGTTCCCTGGTGCCGCCAGGTACTCACCGGTTCTTCAATAGGTGCAAGATTTCCCTCGGTATGGTGCTCAGCTCTTTCGGGGTTTAAATGCTTGGGAAAGAAATCATGGACCGAAATGGTGGTCGCGTTATTAAAAAAAGAAAAAAGAACGCGTCTACTCGCCGAAGTAAAGTTTCCAGTGTCCTGGTCTTGTGAAGATAGTAAATGTAACGCATAATAAGCTAAGACAGTAGATAGGTGGTCAATTCTGCATGGGTCGCTTAGGTCATCCTAGTAATATGGTTATGAGCACCTCGTGACGTGAAACTTGTATATTCATGTTCTATGCGTTTAGGCAAAATGCCTTGCCTTTTCTCTATTTGGTATATCTTGCTAGCTTTCGCATTTCCAAATACGGAATGAGAAACTAATATTTGGCTATCAATTACTGGTCTGGAAATTCACTGCTAAGGCCTTCCAAATCTTGAACTCTTCATATCAGCAGTGAAGCAAAAAACAGATTATACTTCCTTTTTTTTTTTTTGCAAATAATGCTGACCATAACCTTTTCCCGTAAGTGCCTCGTAAGTCTTCTTTCACAGGAACACCACTATGAGAAGTGCGCCCACTTATGAGAGTGTGTTCAATTGGTCGCGTTCATGCTGGAAGCCTGCAATGCGTAAGGGTTTTAGTGCGTTGAGCGCCTAGTCTATTTTTTTTTTTTTTTTTGTGAGGATATAAACCTGTAGGTAGTGAACAAAATATTTCAATATCTCGGTGTATTTACGCAGTAGACATTTACAGTTTCAGTATAAAGCAGAAACTATGATTACGCTCTCTTTGAAAGGAAAAAGAAGGAATATTACTTGTATTTGGATACATTGTAGCACGCATTTTTATACACTAAAGAAAGTTTGGCCACCGTAGCAACCTGATCGGTCTATTCATAGCTTCCTTAGAGGTCCGCGGGGAAGCCGCGGGTGCGCTGGATTCAGACTTTCTTACGGTGTGTAGACTGGCGAGTTCAATGCCGGTAGCAGTTTTGTTCAGAATATACGAGAGTTTGGTGAGTTTTATTAGCGCAGCAAAATGAAAGTAGCAGATACAGATTTATTTACATATTTATTTATTTATTTATTTATTTATTTATTTATTTATTTATTTATTTATTTATTTATTTATTTATTTATTTATTTATTTGTTTATTTATTTATTTATTTATTTATTTATTTATTTACAAATCTATTTACAAAGAAAGTTTTTATGTTGGAACGAAGTAAGGAGTTCTCAGATATGACACTGTATTACTGATGCATAGAGGACATTTGCAGACGCATCGCCTTGGCACTGGACTAATCCGAATGAGGTATACAAACTTCCCCAACTACGCCGGCGAAGCTAGTTTTGGCCATGAACGAGAACGTTTTCTTAGTTACGAAGAACGGTCTCATACACGTTTCTTTTTGTATACAGTATTTCTGTTTTATTCCGACAAATATAGTGCAGAATAACTTGTTTATAGTTACGTCTAGCAGATCCTGCTGTTTGCTTTGTAATTAAAATGCAACACTCCCCTAAAACACTAATGCATTTCCCCACTGGGGTGACGCAGTGGTTACGGCGCTCGACTACTGTTCCCAAGGAAGAGGGATCGAATCCCGGCCTCGGCGGCAGCTTTTCGTTGCAGGCGAAGGGCAAGGTGCCCGTGTGCTGTGCGATGTCAGTGCACGTTAAAGCATCCCAGGTGGTCGAAATTTTCGGAGTCCTTCACTACGGCGTCTCTCGTAGCCTGAGTCGCTTTGAGACGTTAAACCCCACAAACCAACCAACTAATGCATTACTTATATTTCGTTACTTATAGGGCCGTAACACCACACTGGAAGTGTAGAACCGCACTAGGCATTAAAAGCAATTTGCTATGATGTCTATGGAGTTGTCACTCTCAAACTATGCCTGCATTTTGTATTCATGCCATTTAGTTTGTACAAAAATTTGTTAAAAAGTATCTTTCACCTCGATCTAGAACTGCGGCACATAAAAGTCATTTTGCTTTAGCAGGCTTCAACATTTTCCGCTTCATAGACACCACAATGTTTCTTAAAGCTTGAAAAAAAAGCTCGTGTGTTAAGGCGAAATTCTCGCCATGCCGAACCAGCTCTCCGTTGCTAAGAATAAACGGAGCGTGAAATGTATAAGAAATATTCAAAAATAATTTAAGAAGCACCCTAAAATGTAGACGTTGGAGGGTAGAGACGGCACGTGTCTCTTTTATTCGCAAGCAATCTGCTACGAGGAATTTGCAATTCAAGCGGTAGATGGCTTTAATAAGGCACATTCACACCCAATCGGGTTTTTATCAATGACGTGTTAAAGCCCCTGCCTACTGGTGCGTTGTTATACTTCAATATGCTCCTAAATCTTCTGAATATATGAAGGTCAAACGAAATCACGACAACTTCTCTGACGCATACGAAGAGCACACAATTTTATTTTTTTATTTATAGGCAATATCTCGAAACATCCTACTAACGGGCTTGAAAGAAAAATTTTTCGCAATGATGAAAACGTGGGGACTGCCAGCGTCTTCCCCCTTTCTGAATGTGGTGTGGTATGAAAGATTTCATTGCACTGCAATTTTCATGGTGCCGTTTTCTTGATTTGCCCTATCCACTTTCGGGAAATGATTCCGACGCCGTATTTCGCAATATGCTGCCACTGTCAGTTCAGTGAGGTGATGCGAGTTCTACGAGGTGATGCGAAGCGCATCAAAGCGCAAACAAGACCAGTGAAAAATGATAAAATCTTAAACATAGTCTGTAAGGACGTGTTCGTCTATCTGAGCTTGACATTGTCTAATGAGCTCAGCTGTCAGCTCTCAGGACATATCACGTTGAGTTATATAAAAAGATCCCCAGGTGGTCGAAATTTCCGGAGTACTCCACTACGATACGTGTCTCTCATAGCCAGAGTCGCTTTGGGAGGTTAAACCCCACAGAATAAAAAAAGCAATGCGATGATAAGCATCAACTATCAGTATAATTATGCTGATGATAAGCAGGTTTATTTCCACTTGAATAACGATCAGTAGATTAGAGTTGAAATTAACATTGGATTTCCTGTCGACTGCTCAGCGTCTTCGAAATAAATAATAAGATTTGATGTTATATTAAAATCAAAGAGCCTACGGAGCACATTAGTGCTTTCGGCGATGGCTGGGAGGAAGGTGGCTTGAGTTATAGCATCGACGGAGACGACGTCGTCCATTGACACAAACGAAAGATATTTGACTTGCCCGTGCCGGGTTGGGATTTACACAAATCGTACTTACCACCCGGAATTCGCCGAGATCGAGCTTGGCGCTGAATAATTACTTCGTTGAAGGTTACAGTTTTATCTAACCTGTCTCAATGCGGTTTATTTCTGAAGTAGCTGGATTAGTTCGGGACATGGTAGCCACTGTCCTCTCTGTTCACAAGATATTTTTAGAGTAAAGCAAGTATTGTGGAAGGCGTAAGAGGGAGCACAGCGAGAGAATAAAAATATGCAATCCTTCATACGGCACAAAGAGACAAATATTTACCAGGCACCTCCTGCGCAGTAAACTTCTTTGAGGCTTGCGGGAGTTTTAACAACCATTTGACAACCGTTAACTTTTAGATGCCAGTTCGTGAACACAAACTGTGAACAGCGTGAAAAGGAACACCGAAAATTAAACCATATCATAACATTTATGTCCCAAGGTAATAAACATGGCAAAAAAACTGCAACGATAATCTCAGTGACAGCTCAGAATATATAAAGAAGCTGTTTTCGCTAAATGCAAGCTAATCTGTAACCAAATGCTGAAAGCACGTCTACATTTTACTCGACAATGAAAAGCTTTCTCAGTTCGAAATTAAAAATTTATAAACAGAGTTTATTTTCTGAGCGCTGGCCGTTCGCAACGAAAGTCCTGCAATTGGCGTCTTCACTTTCTTTCAAGAACTGCAAAGTTTTGCGTCCATTGCTGAAATCGCAGCACCTGTGTCAATTGTCAATTAGGGACATGACAGAAACACTTTCTACGAAAACTTCAATAAGATTGCCTGGCTGTAGATGAGGACTTGGAAATATCGACGAGGTAGCAGTTGTCGCCTCAGGAACTGCGGCCTCTAGTTTTCCTCACGTGAAGCATTCGCTCGAGGTCGCATCGGAGAGATAGAGCGGCGTCGCGCGACGGTGAACGGCTGTCGGAGATTACTGAGCGGTCGGGTGAGAAATGACGGCTTGCTAGAGGCTCAGTAGGCGCGGAATACTGAGACGTCGAAGACCAGTACCCAGAACCTTGAGTAGGTGGCGCTGACACTGGAAGACGGTTTAGGCAATAGCGGGGAATATGTCCAGCTAGCCCGCAAATGTAGCAAATTAGCCGATTATCTGTCGTGCGCCAGGGATTGCGTGGTCTTGGAGCCGATCGAAAATATGATGCTGGCGCTAGCACAGACACTGACGGTAGAGTGTAAGTTGGTGGCCGAGGTCGTGAAACGATGTCAGCGTAAGTCAAAGGACCAGCGACAGGTCTTGGGATGACATCGCCATAGGTCATAAGAGCGGCGACCGGTCTTGAAACAGCGTCGGCGCAAGCCACTGGAGTAGCAGTGACGACTGATGGCGGATGGACAGGTGGAAGATCCTCAGCAACCTGCTCCTGGATAGCCTACCGCAATGCCGGGGCCAAATGGTGTGGCTGATCTTGAGGTCTATGAAGCAGGGAAAGCTGCCGCGCCACCTCTTCACGAATAAATTCTTTCAATTGCTGCAGCAACGACGGATTGTCGGCTGTAGGCGTCCGTCCGGAGAGCGATTCAACCTGTGCTTTGGCCTGACGCGTCAACACCCTCTGCTTGCGCAGCTCCTCGAAGCTCTGGTACAGCGTGAAGACTTCACTGACGGTACGCAAGTCGCGCGCTGACAACATCTGGAAGGCGTCATCGTCAATACCCGGCAGGATGTGTTTGATCTTTGCGGCCACTGACATGTTGGCGTCCACACGTTTTCACAGGTCGACGACTTCTTAAATATAGCTTGTAAAGCTTTCGCCAGCCTGCTGCTACCGTTCGCGGAAGCGCTGCTCGGCGCGTAATTTTTTGACAGCCGGGCGACCAAACACTTCTGCGAGCGTCGTTTTATTTACAGCCCACGTACGGATGTCGCTTTCATGGTTACGGTACCTCAAGTTTGCCACGCCGGTGAGATAAAATATTACCTTGTTCAATTTAGTTTTGTCGTTCCATTTATTGTAGACGCTCACCCGTTCGTAAGAAGTGAGCCAGTCTTCAACATCGTGCTTATCAGTCGCGCTGAAGATAGCCGGGTCCCGCTGACGAAGGGAGCCGGCGCAGATGACAGTTGCACTAGCTTATATTGTCACGTAGTGGTGACGAGGTCGACGACACAAATGAAGGGGTCGATGGTTGCACTAAAGAAACTCTTTATTTGGGCTGACTTGCGCCCGCAAAAGAACTAAGCAACTCGGCGGCGGCGATAGAAACAAACGTGCTCGTCGTTCGTCGGACAAAGAATGCTCTCACACTCGTCAACGCTCAATTTAAAGGCTGCACAGAACAATCTAGATAACTTCGCAAACAGCTACCAGCACGGGCTGGAGCATTGTGGAAAGACACCCGAGTGGCCGGAACCTTCGAGACAGATCTGGGTGCATCTTGCGCTACAACAAAACTGATAAAGGTGTGACTCGCGACATCGAGCATTAACAAACTAAGATTAGGGAACTGATACGCGGTCCAGAATCAGAGTGATAAGCCTGTATGTCGGCGGCGGTTAAAAAACAACAAATACTGTTTTGAAGGTTTCGCGGCAATATGCCTTGTTGTTGGAAGTCGTCTGGTATTACAGGTGTAGGAATATTGCGGCTGCGGAGCTCCAGCACCTCCACCAAATGTAGGATGGGGCTTTTGTTAAAAGTATTGGGACTCGATCTAGAAGCACGGCAGGGACAGTCCGCGTACAAGCAGGTCCACCGAACGCACCGATAGCGATGTCACTGGAGACAGCGCACGGAATTTTCTTCTTCACCTTTGCACGTAGATCTTCATCTTAACAAAATATATTTGCAAGGCCTCCATAAAAAAGGCAACGTGTTCTTCTAGCTTACGAAGGCAACCAAGAAAACCGGCAAAAAGGATATGCCGAAATGAAAGCAAGAGATCCATTTGATAGAAAGCTTGGCGCTGTAGGGATGAAGCTGGAACCGAAAAAGGAGAAATAATGGATACTCTTTTCTAGAGAATATCAACAAAAAATGGGTTCCTTGACCTCTGAGCGTCGGCCATGGAATGAGAACAGTAGCCTTTTTCGAAAGAGAGCCGCATAATGCAAGTGAGCGGTGTCAAATCTGTCGGTTCCCGTAGCCTCTTTTCTGCCTCGCTGAGTGCTCTGTCAGCTGCACCTTGCCGTAATGTTGGCTTGATGATTTCCAATTTTATACACGTTGCTGTTTTTTCTCTATATGAAATTTATTGTTTAGTCTGAAGTTTTCACATACGTGCGAGCGAAATTGACGGTATGATCAGACGTATAGAAATTGGACCCGAGTTTTGAAGTAAGCAGGCATGCTGCAACGAGAAGTTTTAGACTTTTATTTTCCAGAGTACAGTATGAAGTCTCCCTTCAGCCCTCCTGCTTGTACACTATAGAATTTTTGGTGCCTCAGGAGAGACAGGTGCGCAAGAAAGCCGCACAGGAACGGACTACAGACCGATTTCTTTCAACAGCGAGACTTCTTGTTGTAAAGTTAGCTGAAAAAATTGTTTTGCTTGGAGCTGAAAGAAAGAAAGAAAAAAAGAGCTAATCAAAGGTAACAAATGAGGAATGGAAATGAGTTTCTAAAAGGCGGGAGAGGCATTTAGCTACACGGCTTCATGAATGAGATTTTGTTGGTTATAATGCTTTCATATCGGAAAGCAACTTTTATTCTTAACTCCCAGTTCACTCTGCAGGCAATGAATAAATTTTTTATTTGGTTGGAAATGTAGTGATGTGAAGAAAGCGGAAAGAATAAGTCGGGTGATATGAAGAGGTTCCAAGAATACTTCTGCTTACAAAAACATACCTTATTTCTTTTATACCATCATCTTCAAAGTCTGCTCAAGAGCGAGTTTAGTCGGCCAACAAATTCTCACCTTGTTTAGCTTTGTGCATCTTTCCTGTCTTTGGCTCCTCTTGCAGAGCATCCTTTACGTTCATGCCCTTTGCTCGCTTAATAACTAGTTGCCTAATTCCTTAGTAGTGTAGGTTGTTGGGCCAATCGGTGAAACGACATATTCAGGACAACTGAACAAAGAAAAATGCGAAACAATTTTTGTCGTAAATTATTCAAACGAAGAATTGATAGATTCCAAGCCCACACAACTTTTTTAATTAGAAGTCTCAAAAGGAAGGCATATAGAGTCGTACAGATTCAAAGCTATAGTGTTTTTTTTTGTTTTTTTTTTTTCACACGAAATGGAATCTAAATGTTTATCGTCTCCATTAATCATCATCCTTTAAACTTCAATGTTTCTTGCGCAAAAATTTAGAGATATAGAGAGGGATGCTACCTCTAAACAACACGGAAGGTTTCTCACATAGAAATGAAAATCTATTTAAAGACGAGACTATTATATATAGGAATAATTATAAGAAAAAATGAAAGATGGCTTAGCTGTATTATGCCTGGACATACATAGCGAAAAGCAGTGACTACGTCGGGATCAGAAGAAGTTAATTTCTCCACCGTACGTCAGGAGCTAAACTATCTTCGCTTCCATGTCGAGCGCGCCTAAGTTCACCGCCGTTCTGTAATTCGTTTACAGGAAAGGAAAGGCGCAGCATCTGTCACTCGCGGAAGACAAGAAGCGCCGCCCAGCGGCGTTGGAGCGCACTCGTTCCCGCTTGGTTCTCTAGCTGATGGCAGATGGACGACGTCACATCCTTGACGTCACCCTGATTGAGTGAACCTACCCGCTATCATACTCACGATAGACAAGCGGAATTATGAAGAGCGTTTCCCGACCCGGGGCGTGGCTCAACGGAAAAGCGCTCGGAGGGATGAAGGTTCGATTCCCGGATGGAGACAATTTTTTTTTTTTAATGAGGAGGAGTCGCACACTTTTTAGCCGTTGCTAGGCAATGCCGGCAGAGCTTGGCGAGGTGGCTGTGCATCCGGCCTTGGCTGTGACGTCATGGCATACGGCATATGCGAAGCTCGGCTCCGAACCTCGTAGTGAAGCTTATCGCTTCAAAACTCGACGTATCGGTTTAAAGCTCCATTTGGCGTATGTCCTTGTTGGCACTAGGTAAAAGCTGATCAGAGTCATAGGCACCTAAGACTACTTAAGTGCCATGGAATTTCCGTCTATGTTTCTTCTCGTGTGTCTCTCTCTCTCTCTCTCACACACACACACACACACACACACACACACACACACACACACACACACACACACACACACACACACACACACACACACACACACACACACACACACACACACACACACACACACACACACACACACACACACACACACACACACACACACACACACACACACACACACACACACACACACACACACACACACACACACACACACACACACACACACACACACACACACACACACACACACACACACACACACACACACACACACACACACACACACACACACACACACACACACACACACACACACACACACACACACACACACACACACACACACACACACACACACACACACACACACACACACACACACACACACACACACACACACACACACACACACACACACACACACACACACACACACACACACACACACACACACACACACACACACACACACACACACACACACACACACACACACACACACACACACACACACACACACACACACACACACACACACACACACACACACACACACACACACACACACACACACACACACACACACACACACACACACACACACACACACACACACACACACACACACACACACACACACACACACACACACACACACACACACACACACACACACACACACACACACACACACACACACACACACACACACACACACACACACACACACACACACACACACACACACACACACACACACACACACACACACACACACACACACACACACACACACACACACACACACACACACACACACACACACACACACACACACACACACACACACACACACACACACACACACACACACACACGCACGCACGCACGCACGCACGCACGCACACACACATGTATATACACCGGGGAATATCTCAAGGAATATATATATATATATATATATATATATATATATATATATATATATATATATATATATATATATATATATATATATATATATATATATATATATTCCTTGAGATATTCCCCGGTGAAGCAGGAGTCACCATGTCCTTAATATTATGCCTTACTTTGCTGGATCTGATAATTTTAAATACAGTTTTTTCCACGGCTCATTGAATTCTCGAACTTAATCCTTGGAGCAATGCGGTCACTGGCTTAAACGATTCCCTGTTGTAAGTTAATTCCAACGCCTATATGTATTTTATTTTGAGTATAGTGTATTGCTGCATTCTCATTTTGGTGCGGTGTCCCAGTGTTGATGTTATTCTGAGTTATATTTTGTCATCTGCCTTATTTAACGGGAATTTTAAATTGCACTGTTTACCTGTTTTGCATCACGTTTACAATAGATTTGTCTAACCCACTCCTGCAATAGCCCTATAGAAGGGCTGTATTTTGTTTAAGTAAATAAATAAATAAATAAATAAATTGAAAACCTTAGCGGATAGATCTACTGTAGTGTTTATTTGACAGAACCCGCCCATTCACAGAGCAGGAGAGCAGCTTCTTCCGTGCTTGATTCGAGGTAACTCCACTCAGCGGCGATGGTGCGCTCACGCTGCGGCGCCTCATCTTCATAGCTGGCTGCAGATGGCATGCCCCACGCTCCCACCCTAAAACCCCTCAATAAACTAAATGTAGCGCCATCTCCTCTCTCTCCTCCTCCGGCACCGCCGCTCCTCCCCTCGCGTTTCGACCATGGCTCCCCCTACGCGGTGCACGGCTAGCACACTTTCCGGAGCAAGCGCCTGTAAAGGCACTGGCGCCGGGTCTCACCAGAGCATTTCAGCTTGCATTCTATCACAATGTGTTCACATTAAAATATTATTCGCTGCTGAAACATCAATACAGAATGTCGACCGGGATTTCCCGCTAAAATAGTTTCACCTGTCAGTGTCTTACACCACACGAACGCGATTTCGACGTTGGTTCAACTCGCCTTCACCTCCGTGCGTCCGTCGCTCGTCATCAATTGGTCAAACTGAGCGGCATGCTTTAAAGAAGTTGTAACTATGCGTGAGATGAGAGCAATTTAGCAACAGTCTGTGAATGGTTTCTTTGCAGCTTTGACTGGCTTGCGAGCTGCCGATAAGCTTGAGAAGACTGGCAGAACTTGTCTTCTATGTGCTTTCAACTTAGCTGCACATCTGTCAGCGCTTGCTTGCGTGGCGTGCGAAATCGAGAACCGGCACATCAAACGAAATCAAAGCACAGAATATGTGACTTTATCCGGTCGCTAAGAGCCGTCTCTAATTCGTTAAATCCGGTGACACACTGAAAAGATACAGATAGCTTACATTCACGACAAACACAACGCCTCAGAAAGCATGGCTGAGTAGACAAAAACCAAGAACTTTATTCTATACGTAATCTATCTAACGCAAAAAGTGTAAACAAATATGACGCGCGGGCATGCGGCACTTGGCAAGGCAAAAAAAAAAAAAAAAGCAAATGGACGAATTCGTACAGAATATGTGGTGGCATATTAGGTTAGAGGTGAGCAATACGTCACTTACCTCACAAAGCCACGACCATAGCCATGAGTTGAAGTCCGCCGGCTGACTACTTGAGAATCTTCGTTACGAAGGCTTAATATACTGAAATATGTCTAAGTATGATATGTCTAAGTGGTCCATTTTCCCCCTGTTAACCTGAGTATGCGTGTCGAAGCGTAAACATAAGAAATGTAGTCTCGTTCCGCTTATTTATATTTCAGATAAAGTGCAAAGAGTGCAAAGAGAAGCTAATCAGGTCAGTCTTATCGGCGAGAAGGTTTCGCTCTTGGGCCGATGCCAGTCCATTAGCGCCTGCCGATCAGCCCATCGACCACTCATGCAACGGCTGGAGTTATCGCGTGACGTAGCGTAGTTTATAGTACGTCATGTTACTGTCATGCGATATGACATCATTAGTATTCACTGATACCCTTCTGACCTTCCTACGTCATTAATTATGGTGCTAGGGATTGGGCTGGATCGGGAAAAAAGAACATATAATGGCTCTTTGGAGCTGATTTAAGTTATATATAAAAAGTTAGTTGTGTCCAGAACTTGGCCGTGGGTGACGTTACATAGAGAGGAAACCCGTACCATATTTATATAGCCTCAAACCTTGGTGTTCCAACCCTTTAAAAAACAACATGATACGATTTGAATGCAACAAAATGAATTAGAAAAAAGAAATAAAGCTAAACGTGAAAAGACTAGTAAAATTACAAGGGTTCAATGCTGCTGAACCAAATATTGAACGAAAGCATTAGCGGCGGGTAACCGATCATTCCTCTCTTTTTCTTCTTCATCAGCTCAAGTATAAAGCCCCTCTTTAACCAAGCCGTACGAACGTACCGTAGGGGCCTATAGGGGTAACGTGAATGTCAGGGTCCTAGCGGGCTGATTCTGACATAACCGTCCCATGTGAAAAGAGAGACCAAAGTTGGCAGCTCTTGCCAGCCAATCTCTCACTTTTGTGTCACGTGCGGTGTGACGTTACGCGCTGCGCCGTGGCTGCGACCGCACTACACCGACCGCTTGAGTTGGAAGCCCAGCTCTCACCCTAATGTTACGTGAGGTGTGACGTCACAGCGTCACGTGGGTGTGGCCGCGCCACACTGAAGGCTCGAAACTTAGAGTAGTATTGCTTTCGCAATAGAAATATGGGATGAAGCGAAGACAAAAAAATCACCAATACTGGACCGCCTCGCCAAGTCAGTGGTTTAATGTAAAATACGATGAACTTTAAACAATCTAAGAAATCTTATAAGTAAAATAAACAGAACTGACAGAGGCCGTGCTCGCATTGTATGGACTAGGACAAACTGACAACACACGCAAAGAAGGCCAACATTATTTGGTCACATCGCTTATTTGAGTAAAATGTAGCAAACTTTAAACTACCAAGATTTCACCATGGAAAGAAGCAGCCGTTGACAACAAAGGCTAGAATATAGCTCAAAATGCAGAAATGTGCCCAGATACTTATTTCCGCATGGCTTATTTGGCGGAAAATGCGGTAAACCTCGAACTACGCGTTAACATTCACTCCAAAAAATAAAAGCGTGAGCAAAAGTAAAAGCAGATAAAAGACAGCAGAATCATACAAAAATATTGCCTATATATTTGGCCACATTTTTGATGTAAGCAAAAATGAGGTAAACCTGAAACAGTCGAAGATAACTCAGAGTAATATAAAAATCATAATTGAACATAAATGTAAACTGACAAGAAAATACCAGCAAGAAGAAAACTAAGAAACGTGGTCAGACCTTATCACCACATGAATGATTGCAAAAAAAATTAAGGTATAGGTTGTAGTGGGCATAATATTTCACTAGAAAAACACCGCAAGTGAAAAATTTATGAGGAGAAAAAAAAAAAACGCGGTAGGGTAAAGGAGGCACAGAAACACAGAACTTTGTTCACCAGTGACAACGTTCTGTGTTTCTTTGCCTACTTTACCTTAGCGCGTTTTTTTCTCTCCTCACAAATTGGATGATGAAAAAATGGATGAGTTAAACCACAGCACACCATGCCTGACCATGTTTAATTGAGCTTCCGCTCTGCAAACTATGTTATCTTTACGGGTCTAACATGACTTAGCAGCGCAGTGTAACGAAGGTAAGAAAATTTTCGTTTGTATAACCGGGCTTTAGCCGAGCTAAGACGAAAAAAGTTTTACCAGTTAGCGTTAAGGCCCTGTTCCCCGAAAATCTATACGCTGGCGACGGCTTTATCGCTTTGAATGAATTTTTTTCCTCTTTCTATTATTCGTGTTTTTAGCGCAGTTTCTCTATCCATACGGGGACCTTTTCTGTCCCGTCCACGCTGCGGTGCTCACTTGCACTTGCAGCTAGTTTTACCGGTAACTCAACTTAGAGCTTCTCGGAAGATCAGAAAGTAGGGCAAGTTGGTAAATTTAGTTTTAATGCATGGCTGATAAAGCGCGAAATTGCACGTAGACGACACACAGAAAACGACATGGACAGGAGCTTGTTGGCTACGACTTTGATGGCGTTATCTCCCAGTGGCTCCTCGAGCAATCGATCTTGGGCTCCTACGCGAGTATTCTTAGAGAAATACCGTACTAAAACGTAATCACAGCTATGGACTGATAGAGAGCACGTGCAGAGTGCATTGATCAGTAATGCACTGGGGCCTTTAGCTCTGGTTGGAAGAATAGTGCGATCGAGTGCCCAACTCAAAGAGGCGAGTTCCATTCAATCAACGGCCGCCGCTTTTTGACGGGGCGCATTGCTATGCACATGTACGCTGAGCGATGTAAGAGCGAATTAGAGGGCCCAAGTGGTCCAATTATTTCTGAAACCCTGGCTTGCGACGCCCATCGTAGCTGAAGTCGCTTTTGGTCGTTAAAGCCTACACACCAAACTAAGCCATCAAACAGCTGGCATAAAAAATAGCGATGGAAAGTACTTGCTTTTTCAGGTATGTGCCCCTTTTTTTAGATTTTGTGAATTATGTATAGGGCATTTGCGACATTATCCATGAAGGAGCACTGCATCCATAAAGGAGCACTCTCGTCTGCCTTTTCGTGCTTCCCTGAATGATGTTTTCTAAATCTTAAAGTCGCAGCTCATCAACAAAGTTTTCAGTCAACTTTCCGCTGGCATTTCGTGCTTCGACAGCTTTCTGTAAAAAAAAAAAAAAATGCTAATTTCTGTTTTCCTTTCAAAACGATTACAAAAACTCTAAAAGCGTTTCCGTTTTCCCCGCCCAAATTAGACCGTGCCGAAAGTATTCTGAACTAGAGACCAAATAAGCCCACTTGAAGTTTATTAACCCAGACGGTTGCATATATTTTGAGAGTTTATGGGCCACCTTCATATTCATAAGTTAATGGCCGCATGGAGTGCTCAACTGCGGCCATGCTTCGGCGATGACAGCGCTTCCTGACACCTCCTTATGCTAATTCACGACAGCTAATCTCTAGAGGCTAGGGGGGGGGGGGGGGGGGGAGCGACTAAGTACGACGGAAAGGGACCACTCGATTTTGTGTTTTCCCTAGCCAGAGCAGACTTGGGACTAATAGAGCCCTGTCAAACATAGTTCAGAGCAGCATTAGAGGCTATTCTCTCCTAGACAAAATAGGTACATTTATATGTTCAAAAAAGGCAGAAAGAAGCATTGACATAACGCTTCCAAATTGAGGCTCACTCTGCCGAGTGAGAAAACAAAACCGGTCGGTTCTGGCTATACAAGATAGAAGACAAGATGACTGTACAAAAATATTACATGCAGTACATACAAATAGAGAAACCTCTTATCTAAATGGATTTCAAGAAAACTAATAAGTAGTTTGTAGAGAACTGCCTAAGTGAGTAGTCACATTGTTCATGTGAATCTACGGAAAACTAATACTTACACTTTCATATGACTTCTGAAAGTGCTTTGCATTTATATTTCGATATAGCATGACATAAAAAAAAAAAATCTGTATATAAGCTCACTCTGTAAATTCCAACAGTCTTTACAAATTTGTCCAGTGTAACTTCGGCAGTACTAAAAGGAGCGCAGAAGGCCCGGCTAGTTTATTGACCGATGATATTAGACTGGTCACTTAGATGAATGCAGCAAAAATACGGAACCTATCGATGAAAACATTCAACCGCAAGTTTCAATTTACTTCGTTCAATATAAATACCTCTGCCACAACTTTGTTCTTCTTGCCGTTTCCCTTGTCATCTTCATTTGTTAAACGCCACCGACTTGTTGCATTGTCACAATCTTTTTAGATCTACACTTTCCACAGATGATTGCCACTACATAATGCAGTTAGTGTAATTTTCACGACTATTTAAAGCACTTATGATGAACGTTCGTCCTGATATACATATAGAGGGCAGCCAGCAGTGATTAGAATAGAGAACACGATCACCCTCGAGCGCATTTTCTTACTATCACCGGGGCTCGGCAGAGTCGATTTTGTGGGCACAAATTTGCCCGAGGAAGGATATTTTGAAAGTAATCTTTTTTTTTTTCTCTCTTTCACTGTGCCAGCCAGAGTCTCGGCAACAAAGCGTATTATTACGTCCTATTACAGTGATGAAGGGGAAGCAAATATTTCACATTCTTGAACACAACAAAGGAATTAGTTTTTGTAGCATCAAACAAGCCATTGCTTGAATTTCATTCAGTAAATAATCTCACAGAAGCGAAATACTTATTTTAAGCCGGTCTTCTTCGTCCGCGGATTATGTGATTCTATATTTTGTTTTTGAGAAATATATTATGAATTCTGTGCCTACAAAGCGTGACTGTCTCGTACCTACTTTGATGGCACAAAAATAGATTTCGCTCATCTTTGTGAACAAGACCTCCGTAGTGGGGTCAAATCGTTATTCTTTAAAGCGATTGGACGGTACTTGAACCGCTCCCGCCATGAGCATACGCGACCAGACGTGTTTCTATCAAACCCTGGATTTCAATGCTCTCATCAGGAATTATTCTTGAAAAAAAAAGGTGCATTGCCTAAAACACACTTTACGTTAAGTCCTTCGTTTTTCATTCGTGTCGATAATATCTTCCATATCTGCACTACTTTCGCAGCAGAGCGTGGTCAAATGACCTCTTTATTTATGGCTGAAAAATAGAAAAAGGCGCTGTTCAAAAATATTCTGTGATAAACTTCTTTTTCCAATGATAGAGATTTCTGAGGATTAAGTTAACATTTCACAGTTTCAATACATCGCATTCAATTTCATTAAAGGTGCTTAATGCTGACAGAAAAAATAAGACAGATGAATCAGACCTTAGGTTCAAATATATTTTCAAAAAGAGCCCCTTTTATAGTCTTTTGCCGCAGTATGGGCAGTTTAGTTGTGATTTAGCTCTGGCTAACCCTAGTTGATTTGCGAAAGCAACGGCGGAAGCTTCTTTCGCCTGCTACATTAATCCCCGATCACGCCCTCAGTGTAAGGTGTTACATTATTGGGGACACTTAAGCTCATCCTTTAAGGGTATGACGTGAGAGCGTAAGCTACCAACCCACATATAAAGTCACGCTTCAACCAAGCCGTATGGACGTGCCTGCGTGTCGTAGGGGTAACGAGAATGCAAACGGTCCTGGCAGGCTGATTCTGATATCACCCTCCCATATGGAAGGAGCAACCCGAGTTGGCAGCTCCTGCCCGTTAACGTGAATTCAAATTCCATGGCAGGCTGAACGTTTTATGAGGAGACTGTAGCTACGCCTCTTCATGACGTAGCTGCGGCCACCCGAGGTCTTAAAAACCTACCGCAGTGTAGCTTTCGCTACAAAAGAGCCCTATTTATGGTCTTTTGTCGCAGTATGGGCACCTTCCGTAATTTTCCCGCCTTGGACATGTATGGTCTGTCAATGGCAGAAAAACTAACCTTTGAAATACCACCAAGCCAGCTAGAGTGTCCGTATTGTGCGCACTAGGACTGCATAACAAAACTTCGGGGGAACACTTAAGCTCAGATTTTAAGGTTATGCCGCGCCAGTGTTATGGCTCCCCGCTGCGGCACCCCATGGGAATAGTCATCCGAGTAGATGCACTTTGGTACTCGCTGAATCATTATTCTTTTCACATACTTATTAACATGCTGTTGCAAGCTACCAAATGTTTGGAAAACCCAACCTGTCTGGATATAAAAACCCGCCTTAACCAAGCCGCAAGAACGCACTGGCGTGCTCGAGAGGCAATGCGCCTAATCGGTAACCATGGTCTCGGGTTCGATTCCCTATTTTACCCACCCATGTCAGAGCAGCTTTAGTGTCGACAGCTACTGCTCACTTGATCACGTCAAATGGCCTCTTAATATGATGCAAGTAGAACTTTTGTTTTGGGCTAGTAGGTATACATTTTTATTGACAATTAATACGGCCTCGTCTTCGTCCGTCATGCCGAATTATTTGTGAATTAATATGATACAACCTTCCAACTTATCAGTGTCCGGTCATATCATCTGCCAACTAATACCTGCCCATTATGCCTGTGAAATTTTCTTATCTTGCCGACAGCACCGACAGAGAATTGTTTTGAGTGTGGTACTTCAACGCTGTCCCGTTAACAGACATTTTACGTCGTAAAAAAGGGCATATAATCTCCTTTTCTGCATACGAGAGTAAATACAAAAGCTATTGATTATTTGTGATTTCTTATTTCCCCGCAACGTAAGTTCATACAGAAAATTGCACGGAATAAAGAGTTTGTCCCAGTGAATTTCAAACCTCGTCATTTGTCGCCAACGGCATTGTCACCACTACGTGGCAATATTCTCCAGGATAGATTTCACAGTACGGCCGTGGGTTCACCGGTGAGAGATCGACGACCAACAACAAATTTGCTATACATGCTCTAACCGCCAAGAAGATTAAGCCAAAAGTAGTATTATTTGTGGTTGTTAGTGCTGCAAGCGTTGGACGACGTGTTTGATTCAGATTGAAGTTGACACGTGAGAAAGAGACGGTATGGCGAGTAGCCACATTAATTACCAAGCTATGAACTGCAGATAAAGAAAACTAGATCTGTCACATACAGCACACACAGTCATAGCAATCTAATTTTTCCTGATCATGCACTTTTAAATGGCACAAAAATTACCTTGGACACGGGAAACTGCTTTCCGGGCGATGACAATTGCTCCAATTTGATTAGTGCACATCGCCGTAGGAAAATAATAATCTTCGCGCTAACTTCACAAACGCGTGCTCGGCTATAGAAGTAGTCTATAATGAAAGAAAGCTTTGTGTACTTTCAACAGATAAAAAATAACAAGAGAGGGTGGAAAGGAACAAAACAAGGGGTGCATTCACTTGACCTTTAATGGTAGAAAGTAATCGGCTGGTGGCAGGTCGTGTGGTCTCCGGAGGGTGAGCTGAAACTTCGGCCACTAGACCCATTCAGCTAAAGGAGAAAATCCTAGTTTATGGAAGTCACTCATTTTTAAGACATCGTTTAAATGAGTTGTCCTGTAAGCTATGGTGTCAAAGAAAACGAAAGTAAGCACGTTATTTTTCCTTAGGTACGACACATGATCAGGAAAACCCTTCCAACTAACTCACCACTGAACTGTGTGCAATTATTACCCTTCATCTTCCGTGAGAAATGTGCAGTGGGTTCAATAATGTAATCCGTCTGTTGAAGCGGTCCCACTGCGGAGCTTAAACGACATTAACAGCAATAAGGCGCATAGTATACTCGGGTAGACAGGCAGATGCTTCGGGGGGAGACTTTGGAACCATGTTGACAATATTATCGTAGTCTATTTATTTGCGCACATTATTCGGGGCCGAGTTGAATGAAACATGCCCAAAGAACGCACAAGCCAATATCCAACTTCGGTTTTTTTTTTTGTTTTTTTTTTATTTAGTGTCACCGCAGTAAATAGGTACGGGTGTATCAAGAGCAACAGCTTTACTGTTCGAACACCATTTGTTACTCTAATTTTGCCCTCCTAAAAATTAAAAAGTGCAAGCCCTTTGAGGAGTTCCTAAGCGAAGCCATATGGTCCGTAAGCGGTGTTTTTGAGTGTCAGCGATTGTTCCGAATTAGGTGTCTTATTACGTTGTTTTGTGCTCGAGGTCCTGGGAGCGAAGCCGAAAAAGCACCGGGAACAGAGACGACAAAGTGACATATGCGACCAATGCAGTAGCCGCCAGAGCCCTATATAATTCATTGCGCTATATGATTACCAGCCAATTATTAAATTAAAAAGAAAGCTCGGCTTATTATTATCTTTCCTCAAACCAGAGTTGTCATAGAATACTAACTGCTTAAAATTTGAATACAACGTGAAAGCTGGACGTAAATTGTTAGTAGAACATTCTGTTAGCAGAAAAAAATTCTGACGAACACGTCATTACCATTTCTCATTTATAATGGCACAAGGAGTTCCCGCGTACTCGTGCTTATGGGTCGATTTGCATAAGAATTGAAGTTAATAAAGGCAACAACATTTACAGCGAAGAGTCGGGGTCTAATAGTATAACACTCGAAGTTTTAGGCTGTGACCATATATAATGATGCTCCCTGTTAGAACAAGACAATAGGCCGTAGATCGAAGTCTCGGCTCGTTTGGTTTTGACTTGCATTATTGCGATGGGGCATCCTCCAACCAGTACTGCCGCTTACAGCGCCATTTGACTTCAGGTGAAAGCCTAAAGTGTCGACCGTAGCAGAGCTCCTGATTTCCGAGATACGTTGCTAGCGTTATGAGCCTCTGTAAGGACGTGTGCGTTAATTGAATAGTATCCGATTAGCCATATTTAAATGGTGACATGTGAAACATACGTTTCAAAGAGTCTAGTTCACATATTGAAACTTTGGCTCAGAGGTCTAAAATGTATGGTTCAGATCAGATTACTAGGAAGATATTAGGCCTGTCACCTTACTGGCTTTGTGATTGAGTTTGCCACGTGTTTTTTAAGGTGTGTAGCGGGTTTTTTTATTGTCAATTATGAATCAGGTATATATATATATATATATATATATATATATATATATATATATATATATATATATATATATATATATATATAATGTTTTGCTTAAGAAATATGATTATGTTACACAAAGCATACAAATCTATTTCTTTATCAAAACTTACTAAGCTAAATACATAGCAAGATACTTTGTTGGGCGAGTTGGTACTTATTCATCATTAATATAAACAGCGCGAACACGAAGACAAGGGACAAGAAACAAGAAAGCCACAGTGCATGCGCTGACTCACAACTAAGCCTAAGCCGTTTACTGCAAGGCCCAGAAAAACAAACATGAAGAAAACGAAACAGTCACGTGAAACAACCCCTGGGTTCACCTGCTGCATAAAAGTTACTTTAAAAAGTCACTTAAAAAAACACCTCTTTGCTTGAAAGAGCAAGAGACGTCTTGCTGACACACTTATTGTCCGTTGAAATAAAATACGATTCCACTATCTCTCTCGTTATCTTCTCTTTGTGGCGATATAAAATCTTAACACTGTCAAACTTAGGAGAGCGCTTCTTCTTCTCCTTCTTCATTATTTCACATGACTGGCAATGGGATACCAGAAACGTTTTGTCCTTTCCAATTTCCAAGTTGTTACAGTGTTCCTGTAGTCTCTTGTTAATACACCCTCCGGTTTGTCCTATTTAACTGGCTCCACAAGAGAGTGGAAGCCTATACACAACATCTGTCTTGCATCCAACATATGGGTTTCTATGTTTCACCGCACATTCTTGCTTCTTCGCTTCTCTTTCCCTTTGAACAGCCGGGCAGATCCTCTTCATCTTGAGCGGGGCGGTCAGTGCGACGTCCACATTATACCTCTTGCCTACATTTTTGAGGCCATGCGAAATCCTGTGCACATATGGTACCACTGCAACCTTCCTCTTCCTCTCACACATACTGGGCACGGACTTCAGTCTATGCGTTCTTCTAAGGTTCTTCAGTACCCGGCAACTGGCCTCAATAATAACTGACTCCCGATAACCGGCCTTTGCAATTCTCTTCACTTGTCTTTCAAAGCTCTTGCCCATGGCGTGGTAGCAAACATTCAGCTGATGTTGAGTGCTCGTTCTGCATCAATTTATTTTTGGTTCCTGTTGTGTGCACTAGCAATATAAACTGTCTGTTCAAACGGTTTTCCATCAAACTCGCGACTTTAAATAGTGCAAATGATGTATTGCGGCAAGAAAATGGTAAAATGTAGCGCATACTTTTTTTCAAACCTTCATCGCCCTTAAAGGGATCGTACGCGTTGAGACAACTTGTTTCTTTACATTGGCGCCTGCAAGTGCAGGCCTTGCTTCCTGTTTTTCGTAAGCTTGTTTGAAGGCTTTGATATTTAAACATCAAAACCACCTCTTTGTTACCTGGTTATAATAGACCTATGAATTTTCGTTAGCTTTATCAGAATGCGGTGGCTGCTCATGACAGCGACAAAGTGTTGTGACATTTCCGGAAGGCGGTTGCTGACACGTTCTATTTCTTCACCTTTCCCGCTTCAATGCTGTATTTGCTCGAACTATCATGAAGGAATAATGAGATGCACGAACAGAGTCCCTAGTCTATGTCCATCATTTGGCTGCATTACATTGCCTTTAGTAACTCAAGTGTACAATAGCAGCTTGTATTAAATCTATGGCGCATTCTTTTTAATCTCCACATATCAACACGACCTTTCAAGACCTGGTTGTGGGCAAAGAGATCATTTGTACCTTGGGCGGATAAATTACATCTGTGTAACCGATCAGAAATGATTAACCACTGCTTAGAGCGCTGCCTCGATGCTGTGTGCAGTGACACATTTCAATCTGCCTTCGGAAGGATCTTAAAATCACACCTTACATTGTGAGGTTATTGCGTGTGCTGAAATACTCCAAGATGAGCAGCAATATGTCAGGGTTCTCGATTTTATAGACTATGAAAATTCCGCATGACGAACTCCCTTGCAGAACTGCCTTCTACTGGTTCAGAGAACAGTGCGCCTTGGTGCTCCTGTAAGCTTGCTGGTACTGTATGCATGCTCTACTTATGTATTCGTGGAATGGAATGTGTGGTTGTTTAGAGTATGTATTGGTATCGCGGAATTCCATTTATATATGTAATATATTTGGCACGCTCATGCGATTGATTACAATCCAATAAAGAGAAAACTACAGCGACGGCGTAGCGGACTAATGCTCCCCCTAACAAAGTTCATCTGTGCGCGTGCCTGCGGATTCAAATTCCGCTCAAGGGTATGAATATTTAAGTAGCCTGGTTACCTCACCATGTGATTACATCACCGCTTTTACAACTAAGCGAGTTTGGTGCTGCCAAATGACTTTGTGTCATCCTCACTGTATCAATCAATCACTGAATCTTATACCATCAAGTGACCTGTGTAATAATCACAATACCGACGAGTCAACGCATTTGTCACTAACAAGCCTAGATCTTCACTAACCTCTGTATCTTGAGACCAGTCGCATAGATGTTTGTCTGTGATGAAGCATCTCTTTTGGCGCTATTAAATATTTAAGTTATCTGTGAATTTCACAAGGTGTCTTCTCATCTTGCTGCGTTTGATGTCATAACCAACGTGCAAGGACAGCATTCGCTATTGCTTTTCGCCTGCTTTAGTAAGTTGTAAATGTAACTTTGGATGCTCTGCACATTATGTTGTAAATGCTATGGTACGCAAATCTAAGCCAAAAACAAAAGTACATGCGGCCATATCCACTAATGAAGCTGAGCACGCGCTAGCATTATATCTCCCCTTGACGGAGCGACAGCGGCATTGACAGGCTGAGACCGGGCGACAATGTGATATGATCCGGTCCGTCTATCAGTGTGGGACACGACTACCTCCGCAGCACTTTCCAAACCCTGACCAGCGATCAAAACATTAAACGCAGCAGTCCCTCTTCAGCCTCCTTCACCCGCCACCCTTCGCCTTGCCCTATTTCGCCATTTCTATTTATGATCTTATCATCCCGCTCTTCATTCCCCTCTCTCAGTTTCTCCAATCGCTACCCGCAGCCTCTCTCTGTCTATGGGTCTTCCTGCCTCTGCTTGCCTTCTCCTCTCTCTATCTCCATCTAAAGTGAGCAGCGGGATATGTCTACCTCCACTTGGCCACCTGAAAACGGAGACTTCAGATGGCCGGACGTGTGGAAAGATTTTTTTTAAATGGGGCTGTTTTGATAAGGCCTTATTAATAGCAACCAGCAGGCTCCCAAGACATCGATACTCTGTCCGAGAAAGGTTTGACTGAAATCATTCCTGCATTCAACAGGAATGGAGGTTATACTCCGTGATAACTTGAAGCAGTGAACTCTCAAGTCAAGACACCAGTAGTGCGTAGCAGGACAGTCCAGATGCATCCACAGAAATTATTTCGAACTTTCCTAGATCGAGAGCTATTATAATTCTGATCAGTTGATGCCCGTCATCTGACCTTGGAGTTCCCCTCATATTGCTATAAGAAGCCCTATACTGCCTGTTATGGGTTCCAGCGTTAAAACATGGCCAGCTGTTTCACGGTGAGCTGACAAAGGCTCCTAAATTTTGATATTTCTTTCTTATTCGATAATGCTGAACGGAAAGACACTTTGCAAATACGCCTCGTTTTCCCTTCCGGGGGTTCATTAAGTTGTTAGCGAACCAGCGACAGGCCCGCTACGGCGGCAGCGCTCGTGCGCATACACGAGTGATTTCAGCCTGATTGCCCTGTTTGTCCCTAATCTGAAGAAGCATTCGTGTGTTACGGAAAAGAGTCGGCCATCCAACTGCAGCGGACAAAGCTGGGACGGCGGTGAATTTAAACAATGCTGGTGTCTCTTCTCATATTGATGCAGCTTTTTGCGCTTTCTCTGCTTTGTATTGGTATTTTATTCACTCCAGTTCTCCCCCATATGCAGCTAGAGCACATTACAGGCAATTGAGGCCACTGACATCATCATACAGCCGCCGCAATGCTGCGAAAGGAATAATTCGCAGAGATTGCGTTTACGCGCGGGTCGTTCGCATAACGAGCGTCGTTCCTCAGAATTGATTTGCGTGGCGGACATTTGCGCGGCGCATTCGGCTCTATGCGCACAGTACCCACTCTCGCCCTCATGATTTACACTGAGAACCATTGAACTGCGCGTTACATAAGGGCGTTAGAAAAGTAAGTCAGAAAGTGAAAGGAGAAAGGCTCGTTGTTACAAACATGCTGTTTCTTTAGGGCCGGAGCCAGAGAAGAGGTACTACGACGTGCGCTCATCTCGATTGCCACTAGGAAGGGTCGACGCGACGGCACCTCTTGAGCACTGATGTAATAGCGCAAGCAGCTGTCCTGTAAACCCTAAAGTGGGAAAGCAGTATGTTTCTACAAACACAACGATTTTACTTTATGATCTACTTAGCACACTCACGTTTCCTTTCTGTCGTGAGATAGTCGCTTATGTTAATTTTTATTTTTATATTGCAATTATTTATTATTACTATTTCGTCCTTCATATTTGTGCATCACCAAGTAAACTTGAATGCATAGCAAATTTGAAGCAATCATATATGTCTATGATGTATTGTTACTTTTACCCGTTGATATCGGGGTTGCTGTTGAGATGACAGTAATGCTTATTAATGGTTGTTTCGGCTTTGACAGGGTTTTATGATATTTAGCAATGCTGTGAATATGTTTAAATAACATCATGAATAATTCCAATCGTCATAAATTCCAAATAACTTCACGAAGATGTCTTGCGCTGATTACCTTCATAAAGGGGAAAAGTCAAGAGGCGTTCTGGCTGCCAGGCGCAGGCCTTACACTGTTGGCTTTCAGATTCACCCATCAGTCAGCAGGCACTTAAAATCAGGATATGCAGGAATCTAGTACAGAATTTAATTATGAGGCAACTGTAGGATGTTATAAGATACTGCGATGCAGATTTCGATGGAAGGGGTCTGAGTTCGCGATGCGTGGCAAAATTCGCCTTCAAATTCCTTCCTGCGCTCGCAGTCCCTAGTTAAAATTGCCTTAGAAAACCAATGGGCTACGCTTTTTGAAAGTAATGGTTAGGTGGATGTGAAATATAACAACAAAATATTTATGAACACAAGTTGCAAACGTTCAGGCTTCCGATACGCAGCGAAACTTAGCGCCTGAAATTTGTCATGCGCTCAACGCGAGTAATTAAGCTTTTTCGCGGATACCATTCTTTGTATTCTGAAATAACTGTGCGGCGACAGCAGAAAATTGTAAGATACTGTTTATAAACATATTGCAAGTAATATTCTAAGCTTCCGATGTGTGCCAAGGGTTTATTCTGTAGTTTATCTTGCACAATTCGGGTTTAGCGTAAACCCTCAGCTGCCATAGCATTATATTTCTTGAAAAGAAATGTTCAACTCTAAATGCAAAAAGCTAAGAATGTTCTTATTATGTAATTTGGCATAAACATGCATTCAACAATAGAAAATTTTAGCAACCCTATATTAACATTATTAACCTTACGCAGCAGATTATTTAAATATAAATATTTAAGTTGCTCTTTACAATATAAACTCAAAAAAGGATGACCACAGGGGTCACCATTGAGGCCGCTCATCTAGAATGGAATGATTGATTGCAGAACTATGAAAATTGCGCGCCAACACAATTCGATATTGAAGGTTTTGCGGATGATATCACCATGTTAGTCAACGGTAATTCTAGAATGGAGCTAGAACAAAATACTCAATTGGTACTAAATCATGTCTCACAGTAAACAGATGAACAAGATATAATTTTCAATTCTAATAAACGTTAATTTTTAGTTCTTGGAAAAGACAACAAAAACTGACCCCCGCATTTTAAAATTAAAGGGAAAAACATTAAGTGGTAGAAAGAAATTAAAATATTAGGTGTTGTTTTAAATAAATAATTATCTTTTATCCCTAACTTAAAATATATTTAAAAAAAAACGCATATATTATCTTAAAGTTTACAAAACTTACTAGCAACAATAGGGGCCTGACGGCCGAACACTTAAGACGACTAAATTTTAGAGGCTTATAAAGAGTAATGATATATGGTTCCCCAATAATGGTACTCCATATTCTCATATGCTAAGGAAACTAAATGTTATTCAACGCATTCCCTTTTCGAAAATATGTAAAGCATACAGAATGTCTAATTTAACTCTTTGTGCCTTGTACAATATTCTCTTTCTATCTTAGCACTGAAAAAGAAAAAAACCTCTATTCAATATTTTGGTTAACAACAGCGTTTTCAAATGGAAAGGAAAAGACATTACAGTAAACAAAATTGTTATTAAGATGGACAGGTGGGCTATGCATCCAGCTAAAAGAAAATTAGTACCTCATACAACAAGAAACTTTTTCACTCTGACTTCCAACTATATAGAGACGGATCGGAATTTTCAAACACAGTAGGAGTAGCACTTGTAGTCTTCGACAAACGTGGGGATGTTATCCATTCAACAAAATTTACATTATCTCGTATAGCAATAATTTATAGCAAAACCAATAGCAATACTAAAAGCAATAAATTATATTAATGGTCTCAATCAGCCACAACACGATAATATTTTAGTTTATCAACATTAGAAGAATTGCGTAACCCCATAATAGTAATGGTTTTATTCAAAATAGGATAGATGAGCTGTTAATTGCAGACACTGCTTACAAAATCTTTCTTACCTGCGTCAAGCCTCATCAGGGAATAACCGGTTATGAAATTGTGGAAGAATTTGAAAATAAAGTAAGATTTCAAGGCCTATTTATCCAACATCTAATAACGAAAGAGTTTGTTAGGAGAGAATTGTATGAACGAACGATGAAGTAGCAACAGTGCTCAGAATCATATAGTTATCAGCGGATTCCAAATATTTCAAACATACATATATCCTTCCCAACAAATTTTCTCACTTCACAAGCAATATGGAATCACGGACGTTTTTCTTTTTGTATTAAATGATTTGGCATACAAGAAAGCGAACAATGCATTTACACGAAACCCACAATAACATTTCATCTATATTTGAGAGAATGTATCTTTATTAAATAACAAATGCTTGCACTTTAGAATCTAACAAGACATAAGCCCGATTTGGTTAAAAATACAAAATTATATAGAATTATTGAACAAATTGTTCAGACCATAAATGAAAAAATAGTTCCTAATGCTTAATTGGCTGACCTGAAATTCATTCGTTGGACAGAGGGTTAGGTACTGGAGAAAATATAGAGCATCACCCGAAGGCGGTCATTACCAGGCTGACAACATCGTACACGTAATCACTCTAAGTGGACAACACTAGATTTTATTCCTATGGACAATGTGACACAACGCTCCCTACGGTTTAGTCTTGCTTTTTATCTGTTTGAGTCATTGTAGTATTTTGCTTTGCAAGCTTCCTCTTTAACGTTAACGTTCCCATGGGTTGAGCATGAACAAAGACTGTAAACATCAACGCCAGTTTACTGACTTTGCTTGTTCCCGTCAGGCTGAGCGCTACAATACTTTCCCCTCAGAGTGAACCAACAAATTAATCTTCTTCCTAAAGTGGACCGCCCCTCGGTTCGAGCAAGCTGCGTTCTGGCCACTGTTCTCACGCACCCCTAGGACCCACAGGGCGGATGAATACGTGTAGTAACCCACGCACCAGGCATTCAAGTCTCTTAATCAATAAAGTAGCAAACTCTAATCACAAAAATTTTAAAAGGAAATCTCGTCTCATCACCTTCGTGAAATTGTGGCGATAAGGTCCAAAATAACATTGAGTAATGAATAACAATTAAGAACACCTTGCCATACAATGATAACGAAGCAACAAGACACTAGAGGAGAATTATAAATGCTGAATGTATAACTCAACTCTCCTTGCATTCAGTAATAGGCAATTTGCATACTAATATAGCAGTTCTATCACAGCTAATTTTTTTCAGAACATAGAGTAAATTATGAAGCTACAGTAAAATAAACAAATTGGAAGGCAACCAAGATCTGAAAAAGAGAGAGGATATAGATGTACAAGAAAAATGAAAATAAATTTTATCGCGATCTTCAAACACCTCTATAACTTTGATGTACACTCCCTCCTCCGCTTTTCATTCTCTTGTTTTTTGTGTCGTTTTTCTTTGTTTTCTGCAATGCAAAAATTTTTTTGCCCATCTTTTATTGTACATTGGTTTCACCCCATTGAGCTTTTGGTGGTGCGGGCTGGGCAACGTGATATTTATTTCTTTTTTTTATTTCCCCCGCTACCTACAATAAAGAATAGCTCAGACTGCCATTAACAACCAAGTATTGCGTTTTTGAAAACAAATAGCAATACAGGGAAACGTATAACTTGACTAAACCTAGTATAACGTGTGGTGGTATTAGTTTGGCGTAGTTCAAATTAGTAGGTGGTAAATATAGATGACATTGCAGCGGTCGCTGTCTTTTTGCCCGCTGTTGAAGCAGCTTGACGCAGCGTGTATCTGCGTCCGCCAACTGCCGCCAAGTAAAAGGCAGGCTATCTTTTTTAACCCGACTGAATTCACACTTTTCACACTTTATACGGTTAAACCACGTGACACATAGGTCACCGCTGGCATCTCATATGAGTTTTATGTATGGAAACAACAAAAGCACGTGTCCCTAATACAGTTGACGTCACATAGATCTCCCGGTAAATTGCAGCCAGGCAATGTTACCTAGCAACTACCCCTTGCCAGAGGCACTCATCTGAAGATGACTGTGATGTATGCTGCCCCAGTTGTCAGGAGTGACAAGGATAAAAAGTATACGAAAGTGTCTGAGTAACCTAGAAGCAGCGCATCTAATTAGGGATCCAGGGGTCCTGGGTGGCTAGATACCATCCTCATCCCCTCATCTCACATCAGAAGCCCAAGTTGACAGCTACCGCTAGCGCGGCCTTGTAATGTGGCCTCGTGACATCACAAGACCAGAAGGCCAGTCAGTGCATATTCATGTCATCTGCCAGCTAACACCTACAAGAGACATCTTCAAAGGTGAAAGTTAAAACATTGGGCTCAAAGGTTAGTGTTAAAGGCTTCAAGTATACCCCGATTTTTGTTTTTTGACTTACCATCAAGCATTGCTTTAAATCTAAAAACTGAACGTGTACCTAAAGAATACTTCTGGATACCTTAATTGCTATTGTGATCTTATTGGCATGTAGAAAAATAACGTTCAAAAACACTTTCCCAGAAAAGGCCCAAATTTCACGGTATGAGCAATCGCTTAGCTGCGCACTTACACCGTGTTACGATTTGTTGGCCTGCATCACGTGTCAGTGAACCTACTTGCAGTGCTTCCTGAAATGGACGTCCTTTGAAAAAAAAAAAAAAAACAGGAGAAATATGGCCAAAAAATTTGTATCTTGTTTTGAAGCATGCAAACAATATTTGTCAGCTTTGTAGCAAGCTGTCACGTGGTAGTAGAAAAAAACAAACAATGCGCTTGATGTAACGCCACGTGTAGGTGAACAAAACACGTTAGGGCCCTCGAAACGCGCAAACAAACCATGCACATTTCTCCTTCTCACTTAAGGGCTTCATTCTACCCTTGCTTTTAAGATAAGACCATGCTTTGACTTGAAAAAATTGCGCTAAATGAAAATGAAGTTCGACATGGCAATGCTAAATGAGAGGGGGGGGGGGGGGGGGAGGGGAGGAGCATCGAGAGTGATAGCCGATGCATATTGTCCAGCTCACCTTCATTGTTTTCAAGTTAATATATTCTGTGTAGAGTGTAGCGCTCAGCGAGCTTTGACAGCGACGGCATACCTTTTTCTCGATGTCTTTGTAGAATAACTTCTCTTTTATGATGGGATTAGTGCAGTGCCACGTCTGCGTGGCCCTCGATAGCTGCTCCAGCATAGGCAGAATGGGGCGCGCCAGCTCCTCGGCGCGTTCTTTTCGTTTATTTAGGAGGTGTTTAAGTGCCTTGAGACGTCACTTCTCCGGAGGATGAGGAGGAAAGGCAGGGCGGTTAACCGGTAAAAGAAACCGGTTTGCTACCCTGCACTGGGGGAAGGGGATGAGTAGATATAAAAGTTGTGAGAGAGAGATAGTTGAAGTTAGTACAGTCACATAACAGACATGCCACATCACATCACGTCACAGTCATATCACTTAACATAACAGCAAACTCATAGTCTTTAGATTAGGCCTGTGCTTTTCATAAAGCGGAGCAGTGCCTGGGAGGCCTTCACAGCAGATGATCGCCGTGGCCAGGGACCTAAAATCTTAATTTCAGTCAATGGGCTTCCATCTAGACGCTCCAGCGCACGGCACAGACACTGCCTTTCCTCAGTGTATATCGGGCACTCACAAAGAATGTGGCCTATAGACTCGTCGCATCCACAGTTCGTACATGCAGGCCTGTTTGCCATGCCTATCATAAAAGAATACGGATTTGTGAAAGCTACACCAACCCACAGGGGACACAGCAAAGTTTTTTCGCGTCGGGGTAGGCCAGGTGGAAGGCGGAGCTTCAGGTCAGGGTCCAGGGAATTAAGCGGCAGTTCGCAAACTGGCCAGAATTTCACAAGGAGAGTGTGTGTTCCCGGGCACTTCTTCGGGATTTCGTGGAAGGCTAAGCGTCTCAATACGCAGGTTTATGTACCCACTATGGTAGAAAGTCCTTTCGAATTGGTTGATAATTTGTATTCTGCTCACGCCTCGATACTGGTGCATTCATAGCCGTCGGTTCCTCCTTGTGCAGGCAGCCAGGAAATCGTCCCTGCTTAAACAGAGTGACATGTCTTCAGGCGTTGCTGATAAAGAACCGATCATTTCAGGGCATGTTTTGTTTTTTTTGATACCCTCAGACCCAGAGACATTAGAGAGGGGAGCGGTTACAAAAAGATATAGAAACGTAAAACGCGACAAACTAGTTCGTCTTGCAAAAAAAATGGCTTCTAGTGGCCCAATATTTTCTAATTAACTCATGAATTGCTTATTAGTAATACATTAACAAAAACATACAGTGAAATAATTACAGCATAGCAAATGGCAGAACAAAAATGATTGTTCCTACTGTAAAGAAGACAGAAAAAGAAAGAAGAAGAAGAAAGAAGAACAAGAAGAAGGAGAAGACAGAAAAAAAGAAAGAATAACAAGAAGATAAAAAGGGAAGAAAGAAGAGGAATAATGAGAAGAAAAATAAGAAGAATCTGTGGTTGTAGTTAGTAGAGACGAACGACAACAGTGAGTTCCTAAGACAGAAGGTTCGTTCGAACGTTGTGACGACGATGAGCCCCGGAGTTCGACGTAGAGACGATGTCGTACCGCTTGAAGTCTTCTACACCCGAGTGAGAATGATCAACGACGAGAGGCAAGGGATGCTGATACAAGTGATTCCCCTATGACGATCCCCCTCTGTGGGTATGTGCCATAAGTTATTTGGACAACAACAACAACAACAGCATAAATAAATCTTAAACCATAGAATAAATTACTATGCGCGAAAGCCGTGTTTCACTTTGAAGCCGAACATAAATTTAGCAATGCAGGTTGTTTTCGCGTAACTCCAGGATTAACCACAAGGTAAACCACCGCTAATTTTTTTCGCTTACAATGCCGATGTCGCATTTCATGAGAACAGGGCCTTTATCGTTGTCTCGTTAAGAATGAGCTGGCATTTCTTCGTGAGCTGCTTTACCGGAGCAGTCAAACCCGCCTCGTGCTCTATTTGTTGATAGGCAATGAAAGCGAAACATACGATGAATACAAACCACATCTAACACAAATATTTGTAGAATTGTATTTGGTATTTCACTCCCGCCTGACTGATTTTACGGAAAATGGGTTCAGTTCAGTCGCTCAGTCGTGTCCGACTCTTCGTGACCCTATGGACCATGTCACGCCACGCTTTCCGGTCTCTCACTATCTTCTTAACATCACATAACTTCATTTGCAGTGCCTCGAGGATGCCATCTAACCATCGCGTTCGCTGCCTACCCCTTCTCCGGCGACCGTCAACCTTTCCCAACATCAAATCTTTCTCCAGCAACTCCTCTCTTCTCATCAGATGAACAAAGTAGCTGAGTTTTAACTTTAGAATTTAACCCTCCAATGAGCAGTCAGGGTTTATGGTCGACAATATCGACTGATTTGATCTTCTGGCAGTCCAAGGAACTCTCAAGAGTCTTCGCCAGCACCACAATTAAAACGCGTCAATTCTTCGGCGGTCAGCCTTTTTCACAGTCCAACTCTCGCATCCGTACATCACAACTGGAAAGACCATAGCACGAGTTATACGGATCTTGGTTGGCAGACTAATGTCTCTGCTCTTTACTAGGCGGTCAAGGCTAACCATTGCTCTCTTTCCCAGAAGCAGGCGTCTCCTAATTTCATGGCTGCAGTCTCCTTCCGAGGTAATCTTGGAGCCCAAGAACAGACTTCGTGGAAAAGGGGGGTACGGTGCAATTGAAGCATGAATAAAATAGGAACCAGGTGGAGTTTAATGAAAACGTTGCCTCAAATTGCTCCTATATATATTGATTGAAAAAGCACCCTACCCTCCTACCTTCCATTTACAGAGGCTCACATTTCAAAGCCCTTCGTTCACTAAATGCGACCGATATTCACTTGTGCTTCGGAATGCTGCATAACGAACTGCGCCTGATAATCGTACTATCGTAGAGTCTTTAAATCGAAATTATTTTGTGAGAGATAACGTTCGCCTGTCTAATAAACCTCACGTTGTTTCGGTCAGGTAGTTTATTCACCACAGCCGCCAAATGAACCGTTCCGTGGTCCTCTCCTTGCTGACACCACACGAGTCACGAGATTATTACGCCTAGCCGCTCTTTTTCACGTGAACAAATAAATGTATATTTTTAAGAAAGGTAACTACAGAGCTAGTTGATCGCCAGGCATAATAACGGGGTATTCAGCGCAACCTAGACTCGCAGAAGAAATATGATACCACGGGCATTTACTACAAATAATTAATCAGGGGAAAGCAGCCGCCATATACAGCCTTCTCGGCTAATGCGTACGCGTGCAAGGAGAGCAGCACCAATATAATAAAGCAGACGAGAAATGCTTGCTCAGCCGTCATGAAAAAGCACGGCGTGTCACTGATAGAGTTCGAACCTGCGTTTTTGCTATAAAAGGCTTCTGGAATTTCACGAGCATTCTGATGTTCGTCTCTGCCCAGAATACTTACGTCATAGAACCATGGTAAACAATTGGTGCAAGGTCTACTGTGCAAAACAAGTCGCCCGCCCTCATTGTTTTCAATGTGCATATTCCCTCCGTCTGTCATTCACGCAATGTCCCGTCTTTTTAATATAGGATTTTCCGCAAGATAATGGCGGCGTGCTTTGCGTTATGCCAAGGCTTAGCTGGGCAAACATAGATGGCAAATTCATAATGTCGGATGTCAGAAGAGGCATTGCCAGTGATTTGTTAAGTGCACCACCGTCACCGACTATGAAATTTTATTTTCTTGTGCAACATTCTATATTGAAGAGACGGGAAGTTGCGTGAATGAAGCAATTATAGAACATGCAAATCACATTAAAAGCAATGAGGGTAAACGAGTTGTTTTGCACTGAAGGGCTTGCATTAACTGCATACCACTGTTTCGCGACATGAAAATTCTGGTAGAGGCAGACATCAGACGGCTCGTGAAACTCTAGAAGCCTTTTATATAAAAAAGAAGCTTGAAAATGTCAGTGACACGTCCCTTTTTCGTTAAGAGGCAGAGCAAACATTTCTCTCATGCCTGCTTTGACAAGATTGCTGCTGTTTCTCTGATGACTTGTACGCGTGCTCATTAACGCACACGGCTATATATGTCGGCGGCTTTCATCTGATTAAACCGTTGTAGTAAGTTCTCGTGGTGTCCTCTTTATTGTGTGTGACTCTCTGACTCTATTGCGCTGAATAGCAAGTTACTATGTAATACTAAATCAACATAATTACCATAATTACTTTTCACATTAAAATTACGAAACCAACGTATGATAATAACGTTTGATTACTTGATCAACGCAGGTAACTGCGCCGCCGCCATGTGAATTTGGTCTTACGAAATTGGCCCATAACTGCAGTAGTAATGTTAGCGAAATGCAGGCCAGTCCGCACCATTGAAGCGGCCTATCTTCATTTTACAAACGAAGGAATGATGGTTTCTCGTATTAACAAAATGACTAATTTTTATCATACGAATTATGCCGAACTTTTTAAGGGAGTTTGCATATTGTTTAAAAATATTTGCTGTCTGAACTGCTTTATATTTGCAGATATGCGTCTTTTGACATCCTCGCGAGTGGGATGAAGATATATCGAGATTCCTGGCAGAATCTTCCACAGCTAAAGAGCATAACATAACGTTTCGCGAATGCACATCAAGATTAAACAGCCATAGCAACCGTTTTCAAATCGTTCAGTAGTTTTTGTAAACATATACTCCTCAAAAATGTAAAAACTATATATATGAATCCAATCTACATGACAGTGCTAATACATGAGAAATATAGTTGAAAGGATGGATTTAGTACAGACGTGTACAAAACACACTAAACATTTCAAAGGATTTATTGTACCAACACTTATTAAAAACGGAATTTCTATCCAATCTGCGGTCACAGAGTGTTCCCACACACAACTTGCACTTACTTTGTTACTGTTTTTGCCACGTCCAGCTATGTAGGTGCCGCCGCACTCGCATAAATCTTTCGCAAGGTCAGCGGCCATCGGCGCGCCTTAATTCCGAAGTGAGCTCTCAATCCTAATTACCTGTCACAAAACTGTCCACACCTTGTGTGTTGCGCTTCTTGCTTGTATTGGGTGCAATAATGTGTTTTCTCTTAACGGTTACGCTGCAGCGCTTTTGTTTTTCTCGGGTATTGAAGACTGTTCAAAAGTTCAAACCATCTGAACATGGTACTTTTCTTAAATTTCTCAAGTGATTATAGCTATTATTTTCACTTCGATTTACACCTGGGGTCCATAAGTATAGTCCTTTGTATTTCCTTTCCGTTCCTTCTGTGTGAGGGTCGTTTTCAAAACATAGTCCCTCTATTACATTTCGGCCACTGGCTTCTGAGTTGTGTGCTGGTTTATACCTGCACTTTCTGGTCAGGAGCATAACCTGGTGGTAGCGTATCTAATGTCTTACTAATCTGAGAGTACGCATTTAAGAGGCATTAAATTTCCCTTTTTTGCTTTGCTTAAGTTAACATACTTCTTCCCGATGCGTAGCTCTGTCCTTATCCACTCTTCCTCACAATGGCTTGTCAGGTTTTCATAATCTATATATCGCTCATAAATCAAACATTTCTTCTTTTAAAACAGCGCATAAATGTCGCAGCAACGTGATGATGAAGGCACCGACATGTACCGAGTCATTCCAACATACGGCAAGTTCCGTGAGTGCTACAAGGCTGTGCCAACTTCGTCTCACGGAGGCGTATCTTCTTTGTTTTCTCCCCGATAATGCCTCTATCTTTTGCCCGGTGCCTGCAACGTGCCTCTATTCTTTCTGCACGACCCATACACTGATATAGCAGCGAACGTCCATGAGGTATCGTCGCGGGAGTCATTAGGCGTCGACTCTCTTACCCTCAGCAGAAGATTTAGAGGCATAGTGGAGCTAGTGTCTTTTTCTTTGTCCAACGCACAGATGGGACATCACGACAGCCATTGGTTCCTAGCGCCCTACTTTTGGTACGGTTATTCATGGGTTCTACGTTACCGCTCGGTTGTTTTCTCTCCTCTACAGCGCAGTTTTTTTTTTTTTTTGTTCTTCTCTTCCCGTCGGGATTTCTCAGTAGAACAAACACCCCATTTCTCTTCCTCTGCAATTACTCCGCCTTGATAATGTCCTCTGTTCGGGCGCTCTTATATGCTGCATGAAGGCAAATCATTCTTCGACCAATCTGCGTGATGAAAGTCTGTTTTTCATTGCGGTAATAAGTGAAAACCTTCCTATGTTACCACTACCGGCATAATATCGATACCCTTCATGCGCTGAAAGCCACATTGGTCGGGCGCGTTCGAACAGTTCTTTTAACTCTGTGACGTAGCAGAAATGCCGCTAAAGCATTAATCCTGTATCCGGCATCAGGAATTCTTTCATCGATTAATATTATTCATTTCATGATTATTGACAGGAAACAACCGAAGTATAAATAGGTACCGCGCACAAATTTCCGCGAAAATTTTACTTTTGTGACAAATTTATGGGTGCATACGAGAGGAAATCCAACCAAATACCAGGCATCTTCAAGGCAACAAGGCGAAACGAGAGAAGCAAAGAAAGGGAAGCCGTGATGTCTATAAGAGCTGAAACTGCAGCCATCATGACTTTCTGACCGTACACCAAAAAGCGCTCGGGCCATTCTTGCCTACATGACCGATAGAGCATGACCGAGCTTCCTCGTCGTGTTCTCTCATCCGTGGGGTGATCATAACAGCATCTTTTTTTTAACTCAAAATTATAATTGTGCGTCATGACCTTTTCAAATATGTTTTCCCCGACAGGAACTCGGCGTGCTACGTCATCCCTCCCTCTACCTAACAGAACAGGACATTTTATTGTCCCTTTACAAAACATTCGTTTACTCTATACACTTGAAATACTGACCAGTCCCCTAGCTTCCTCATAGTTTATTTACATGTTCACAAACGAGAAGACACAACTGTTGTCGCACAGATGTTGGCATGAGTTTTCACGGTGGTTGTCCGATGCCGCATCAGCTTCATCGGGCTTGACACTTTGTTTGTAGAAGCTCCATTTTCCTGTTTGTTGTTGCGTTGTAACAATAGGAAATTGGTTTCTGTGCTTTATGCGAGACTTCCTGCCAGTTGTGGAAGAAACACACCCACTATGCCACATACATAAAAGACCTCTACAGCTATACGACTCTTTTGAACTAGTATAGGCATAAACAAATGCGCAAAGATGATTACGTGTTTCTACTACGAATGTTTCGTATATTTTGACTATGCGGCGTTAAAGACGAGATGCGAGGCGGTTGTGTCAGCAACTGACAGGCATGGTTCATGAGGCAAGGCCGGACTTAATGCGGCGCAGGCATCCTGTATCGCGGCTGAAGAACCAAATAACAAAACGGCAGTGCAAATAAATAAATATTATAGCCGATTTGCATACTCAATCAAATGGGAGATTGGTGCGTAGCACTGCTTATCCCTGCCTGTGATCTAGGTTCTTGTGCCGCAATATATGCATCAGCAGCCTAACGTTCCCGCTGTCTTCGTAACCGTTGTACGTCAGCACGTCGAGCACGACGCACCTGCGCCGCAGTGCCAGACGGCCCGGCTTCATCAATTGTTATGCGAAGTAAACGCGCGGCCGAACTGCGTCCTCAACTTTCTTTAACCATCCTTAGTGATTCTAATTTCAAATGAACGCAAAATAGCCACAATGTATTGCATCCATCTTTAGAAAGCACTGCTCTGCACCCGAAAGGTCTTTGATGGGATCATAGAGGGAGAGAAAGAGAGATTTGAGGAGAATGTAGGGCATGACCAATACAGATGCTCCAGAGTTTTGGCTTCAATACATTTTAAGCAGTGGAAGAAGGTCTCCAGGATGAAGAAAGATAATTCAAGAGCAGGGAAATGAGTTTGAAGGCGAGCGCCAGCTCAGGCGCGGATGTAAACACAAGCTGCTTAACGAGGCGGCAAGCGGCTCGGAGCCGAGATGCAGGGAGCACCACGCGTGTACGTCTCCTGTCCGTGAAGGGTGAGGAGTGACTGATGCGAGGGGAGAGATTTGGAAGCAAAGGACGTGCGAGTGACACACGACTGCTCAGTCCGGAGTAACAAACGCTTGTACAACGCTATCCGGTGACAACCACGCAATCTGCAATTGTGGCACACCCTACACTCACGCTGGGTGCATCTGTGCGGCTGCTCCGCCCCTCATAGTTAAGTCGAGTGATGCGGGCGTCGCCACCTTCTCTTACTCCGTTTCGAGTTCAAAGAGAGACGGACAGAGTGAGAGAGAGAGAGATGACCGCTCCGCCTCCTCAATGCTGAGCCGCGCGGCGCGCGCAACGCCAACTTCTTCCTCCACTTCAAGTTCACGAAGAGAGAGTGAGCGGCTTCGGACAGACGTTGGCGAAATGCATGATTGTGGCTACTAGTGCTATGCACTAAAAATAGATGGTATAATTTTCTTTGTTATTACACATCATAACTGGTTCTGAACAAAAAAAATGCTCATTGACAAACTGTAGTTGAAAATGATTTGCTGCTGCGAAGAAAACAGGCCCTAGCTACACTCCTGCAGCACAGAATGTTCCAAATGGCGGAGCCTTCCATAGCAGTCATTATTAGCCGCTTTTATCGACCAAGTAAAACACAAAATGCTATTATATACCGCGTTGCAGTGAACACTGTAGCTTAGTAATGGTCAAATGGCACAGGATCACCTCAGAGAAGACGGCATGTAAAAAAAAATTCAGAAGTGGAATGCCTCTAGCGTCAGAAGTGGAATGCCTCTAGGAATGCCGTTTCAGTTTGCGGCAACCATTACCGACGGAGTATAGCTGAGCGGTGACGCGGTGATAGGCAAAACGAAGCTGCGCTTTTAATAGTTATTACAATACCGTATCTGGAATTCAGTATGGCTTGCGCAGCAACAGCGCGCAGAATTAAACGTTGACCGAAGGCAGCACTTACTACATGGTGGCGCCGCCAAGCCTACAGCAAACAATCCGTGGATCTGTTGTACCAGCGTCACGAAAATATACTAAAATATTTGTTCTATTGAGTAATACGCTCTAAAATGAAGGAATGTCAATGATGGATCCTTACTTATTATTGTCGGTCCGTACCGAGATGCTGGTGGGACTGGTAACTGGGATAGAAGCAACTATCTGTTTACAGCCTATTAGCAGCTACGGCCGGTGCTTCGAGGCTCATTTGGTCTTCTTGCACGCTAGTTTCGGGGCTGACGCGTCGCCCCAATTGATATTGTTTTTTCCCCTATAATTCAACGGAACTGACTATAACACAGTGCTATGAATAGGCCATTCTTTTTAAGTTTGATCAATCCTACATAGTCGGCTGCTGCGGCGGCGATGAGAAACTAATTAGGCCTAGCGAAGGCCATGGATCCCGACCTCTTATTACCAAATCACACCCCGTAGGAGCACTCGAGCAGACGACGCTCTGAAGCGTGATTCCTCTGAGCAACGCCACATAGCGACAACTGGTGGATATATTGTCTGAACGAATATTAACGCATTTAAAGGCCACTGTTCTCGTCGGTTTTGTGGCGCAATGGATTGACACCAACCACCATCCCGGCCAAACCTTCGTGGACCCCGTTTTTGCAGGCGATACCGCTGCTGCAATCTCGTCTCGCGGTATCTGAAGCTGCTAAACGTTGTGAACGCGACTTCTTAATAATAATGTCTGGAGCGAAGATTTATTCGACGTTCCGTTTCAAAACACGTCGCGTAGACAATGCTACAAAGAAGAGACCGGGCTGCAGCGCGTTGTAACTGCGCTATTTAGCCGTGCTTCAAGGTAGTAGGAAAGTGTCTTAAAAGTTCATTGTAGAAAATTATATTTTTATGTTGCTGTTATGCACTACTTAGTGCGCAAAGATTGCGTTGTTGGATCTGACCAGCTCGGGCACTCTTCACACTCGGCGGCTGATTTTTGACACCCGCAAACGTGGGGACTCTGTCTCGGTGCCAACGCGCTATTCAATGGGGATAGTGACACTATCTTAAATAGAAGTACTTGGCTTAAACAGGTACAGTAAGTGCCCAAGCGTTTCTACACTAGTGGTGCTCGAAAAATATATTATGTCCTAAATCGCGTTCCCAGATGCCCTGAAGCAACACCCACGCCGCGCCAAACTAAGACCCCAAGAATCATGGCTCTGCGGCCTCCAGCAATCACGGTCAAAAGTGACGTTTGCTCGGAGGCCAGAGGCGTTGATACGCGCTTTGTTCTGAAACAACACCTGTCTGCGGTTATTTTCGCCACTTTCAACACAATAATTTTGTTCAATGTCTTAAAGACATGCCGCACAAAATTCATTTTTTCGACGTGCTACAGATTCTCTTGAGAATAGCAGGATAAATATAGAAACCAAGGATATTCTGCCTGTTCTTCAGATATAGTGAAGAAACCGGAACCCTAAAAGCACTGCCCAATTCATTTCAGCAGAAGGTCACAGTTGACTACAGACAAAGAAGACGCATTCACATGACCAAAATACTAGCTATGGCGAAAGAAACGAAGTTTGAAGAGCTTGTAATATTTGCCCTGTATTCGAATGTTTTGCCTCGTATTCCTCTCAATTCCTGCTCTTAAAAGCAATCAGGGATTTCATCGAGTAACGCACAATTTAATGCGTTGCCCTCCAGCTCTTCTATCAAACGGCACAAAGGTATAAAGACTATGAGGTGGTTTCGTTTAAACAACCTCTCAAGGTAAAGAGAAAAAATAAATACATTAAATACATCAAACTTCAGCTGTCTAGGGGTCATGAATGTCCTATACCTTACCAGAAGGTCATTAGGATGTGAAAACTCGTATTGCATGCTCTCTTCGCAAAAAAAAAAAAAAAAAGAAAAAAAAAAAAAAACCTTGCCTCCGCGTATAGGGTTAGAAAAGGCCTACCTTCCTAACACGGTCCCTTAGCTTCACTTCAATAGCCTGAAGCGCGGTTTCGTCGATTCTTACCGTTTCCCGATAAAAGGTAATTTATTTAAGAAATCACTTAAACCTCCATTTGTTTATATCGAAGTAAATATATTCAGAACTATTTCGTCTCATCCCAATTTCTTATCCAATTTCAGTAATTCCGCATTGATATTCTTTTACTCTTGCTTTAGTTGTGAACAATCAGTTTCCTACTCTATAACCCCTACCGACCACCACCTCCCGACAGAGCATCGTGATAACGCTGTCCGGGAGAAAAGGTAATTAGCTCGCTTTGGGGAAAACGGAAACAGCGACTGATGCGTCACCAAGACGACAACGCGGATTTCTGCGAGTAGGCGGTACACAGCTTCTGAATCCAGTCGTCAACGGGAGCGGTTGTCTTTCGCCGCCTCTGCCATCAGGTACCGGGGATAGCTGTTCCGGCCTATGGAGCGTAAATACCGTACTCTCTCGCCGCCCCCCGTGGCAGACGCCGTGGTATGGCTGTGTCCAAAGAATGCGGCACGCACGGGGGATCCCGGCCGCCATTCACGGAGCTTGAAACGTTCGCCGCCGAAGTGGCAACCCCATTTCACCAGCCTGTGAGCAACAAGCCCTTATCATGTAGCCTTCTCCATTCAAGGTAAACCGTGTTGATGTTGTATAGCTAGCCAAGCAAGCTCTGTATTATTTGCAAGTGCAATAAATAGTTTTGAGTAACGCTGAGTCGTGCCGGTCTTTGCCCTTTGTTCTTTCCACGGATTGCTAGCGAAGACGCTGCAACGGAGGAGCGGAGTGGGTTTAGGAGCGGAAGGCCGCTTCCTCATATCGGCACATGGTGTACTAACTAATAAAGTAACTTCCAACCAGATACCGAGGCGATGTGATTAAGTTAAAAGACAGTAGTGATGGAGTAAATGTTCACTTGATTTCACGTCGTTCACTTGATTTCACGTCGTTCAAACATTAAAAGATAAGTCCTGCTCTCATACAAATATTCAATACTAAAAATAAGTGGCTGAAAGTTCTTTATCTCGTTAAAAGGCGAGATGGTATTAATTACTGCACTTAAGGCGCATGTTTCGCAAGATCTAGCATGTGTCGTTATAGACACGAGTGCCTGATGCAAGCGTGCTCTTCGCCACGTGTCAAGGGCAGAAGCAGTCGGCGGCGTTTGTGAAATCTGAGCCACTATCCAACTGACGGTGAGCACATCCATGTAAAAGCGGGATTAAGGAATATCTTTTTCACTCCGAATAAAGGCTTTCTCGAGCGTGCATGTTCTCTTGAGCAAGAAGCGCTGTTATTTGATTCCCTTTCTCTGTTTGCCCTCATTAAAGTGGGCCTGATGGATCGCTGCCTTCCCTAGATTTTTTTTCGTTCCGGCTTAACAACGGGTTCTCTGATATTGAACAACGGTACTTTTTGCTTTAGATGAAAATTAACTTTGAGTTTTAATAAAAACAAATTAAAGCTGCCTTCTTACAGCTCTTTCAGAATCATTAACTGTACAAACTATATGTTTTTTTCTCCAGCTGCCCACAGACGAACTATTTTAAACTGGCTCTTTATCTTATAGATCACCAGATGTGCCTTTTCTTCTGTATGCTTTTCTGCCAGTGAAAACATGTGTCGCCCTCTTCGTTTATAGTCATAATTAATGCTTGATTTCTCGTGAGTTTATTTTAAAAGCATAGGAGTTCTTGAATATGGATGTTTGCTACCTCAATTACTGTAGCACTCACGTCCTTGATCAAATGAACTGTTTGTAAATATTTTGTTACCGTATTTCATTGCTGATGGAAGTGAACTGGCTTCTTTTACTTATGGTGATGTGCTTTGACCTGGAGTACTACAACATGTCGGAAGAACGCTCATTTCAAATGGAAGTGTACAAAATATTCTCGTCTTGGAAGATAGTGGTGCCTCAAGTAAAATATTTTCTAGCTTTCAGTTCAAGCAATCCGTGGGCTTATCAGGTTCAAACCTCTTAACACTGAGATTTTCACTGAGATTAACACTGAGCATTTTCCTATACCTTTCAAGCCCAGCGTTAACAGATTAAAACACAAGTTTCCCGAGAATATTCACACGACCCCAAACTCAACCATGGGATCATAGGACATAAATTTTGAAATCAGGTTTGATTTTCTTCTTTTTGTGCAGGAGGGTACCAAGGTCCCAATTTTTTGAGGTCCATGAATAAACGATTTAAAATTTTCATTACTTTTATGCACTACTTATATGCTCACATTCTTCCCTTCGGCTCCATGTTTATTTCTCAATTTGGGTTTCACTTCATCATAACGCGAAGTTTTAATGTCTGTCAGCCAAGCAAAAGCAAACGCGCATTTGTTTCTATGGCGCCACTACTACTTCTTCAAAGTAAGTAAAATGGTTGCACTTTTACGCTTTGCATGAAAGAGCACGATAACCTTAAAAAAAAAAATATGGTACAAAGATTTTGCAAGCCAGAGTTCAAGCGTCATGGCTATCCACATATCTACCAAGCATTTCCATTGACCATTAGTATTTCGCGTATATTGTTTCACCAGCTAAATAAAACAATGTTATACAATATAGCAAGTTGTTCGTTTCTTACTTCCTATACTATCACTGGATCAGTGCTCGGTAGAGAGCTTAAAGAAGCGTGTGCTCGCTATGTGAGGCATCACTGTAAGGGCCAGTTTAGAAGGAGTGTTTTCTGAACTTTGTCTATACCAGAGTACAACGTGCTGCCAGGTACACCTCTGGCAGTTGAGTTCTGTCCTCCTGTTTTTTCTCTTTTCCTGGCTTAGAATGCCTCAAAATAAATAGTCTGAAATCCAAAACCAGGAACTTGAAATTAGGTCTTAATAGTGGCATCCTGTTCTACATATTGTCAGCGCTGCATGCCGCTTCATCTTCCACACGGTTGCACGCGCTGCTTCATCTTCATCCTTCTCCTTTGTAGGTACACATCATCATCGCGGTGTGTGATTCGCTTCGGTGTGCGGCCAGGTCCGCCAAGCCCGTCCTTACACGTGGTGGAGGTGCATCTTGATTTCCCTGCCGCCTCGTCACCTGCATATACCTTGAGCTCCGTTCCGGTCGCCGCTTGACAGCTACCACCATCGTCATGACCACACGAGGCAATCACTGGATCGCCACCGCCGCCAACTATCTAACACGATACGCTGAGACCGCTGCTCTACCTAATGGCTCAGAGTCCAAGGTCGTGGCCTTTTCATTGCAAAAGCAATACTACTCTAGGTCTCTAGCCTTCAGCGTAGCGCGGCGGTAGCCACGTACGTCTTACCCACGTGACGCTGTGACGTCACACCCCACGTCGAACAAAAACGAGAGATGGGCTCCCAACTCATGCGCTCGGCGTGGCGTGGTCGGAGCGGCGGCTCAGTTGGCAGGAGCTGCGAACTTGGGTTTCTCGTTTCACATACGACGGCTATATTAAAATCAGCCTGCTAGGACCCTGACATTTACGTCACCCCTATAGGCCACTAAGGCATGTTCATGTGGGTTGGTAAAAGCTGGGCTTTATATGTGGGCTGAGGAAGAAGAAAAAGAAGAGACGAAAAACGCTTGGTTACCCGCAGCTATTGCTTTCGCTCAATATTTGCTTGAGCCGCGTTTAACTCCTGTAATTTCTTTTGCAAGCACTTCTACTGTGCAATGGGGCCCCATTAGTGCTTCTCAGTGAACGCGCTCGGACGTTTTTTTCAGCGATTGGGGCTGAAGTCTTTTAAGCTTCTAGCACACTTCACAACATGACCTCCACTATCATCTGTACACCAATGGGTTTGACTGAGCAATTCAACAGCACGCTGTTTATGTACGTCGACCAGCACCGCCACAATTGGGGCGTAATTCTTCATTTTATTACGTTCGCCTACAACACGGCTGTATAGCGGACCACAGGTTATTCCAGTTTTTCCTCGTTTACGGCCGTTCTCCGGCTACCCTTTTTGACGCCTCTTCCCTTTCTACGCCTGCCAGCTACTCCACTTGTCTTCGTGACCAGTTCATTTCCTGAGTGGCCAAATTTCGCCGACTTGCTCGCCTCAATACTGAAGCCAGTCAGGAATACCGCAAGTGTCGCTACGATGCGACTCACCCCCAAGTTTCGTTCCCTCCCGGCGAGGAGGTGTAACATTGGAGACCATTACGCACTCCTAGTCTTTGTGACAAGTTCATGCGCCGTTTCATCGATCTGTCCTCAGTTCTTGGACAAACCTCCCCTATCAAGTATTGTGCCTCCTTTTTTATCATCCTCCAGACAACCGTTAGCGTGGAAATGAAGTTGTACACGTGTCACGCATGAAGCCTTTTATTCGGTGCAATGCAGCGGAGTAATTGCGGTCAGGCTGGACGCTTCAACTACCGCGGGAGCAATAGTGTGAGCGTTGTATGGCGCTTCATTTTTCACGCGGGCGGGCTGCTTCATCTTCATCCTTCTCTCTAGTAGATACCCATTATCATCACGGAGTGTGATTCGCTTCGGTGTGCGGCCCGGGTTTTCAATAAACCTGGTCCGCCAAGCACGTCCTTACAATATGCAAGAAGTGAGAACAGCCTGGGGCTCCGGATGTTGTTTCCAAGCGCATGTGCTAAGTGATTAAAAAACTCATTATAGGTCTTGCTTTGTTGACAAAAGACTAGTTTTAAATGCGGGCTTTTATAATAAAAATACCAGCGTGAGAAAACAGTCTAGTGGCTGCTTTATTTCCAGCATTGAATGCAAGCTGATGCAAAATTGAAGATAATTTTACGAACCATTCAACGATTTAACAGGGACGTCAGTCGCCCCGGTCCATACAAGCATGGGTATTGTTCCCGCTATTCAATCCGCTTCGCTGGCTTCTCGTCGTGCTGACGTCCGAGCCATTGTCTACGGTCGACTAGCAGTATTGCAGGGGCGGTTTGTAGCCTCCTTCGCCTTCGGCCATCGAAAAAGGCCGGACGTAAAATGGCTGGCCGGTCACCGGCTGTCATCCCAGCTATGTAACACGAGTCGTCTGAAAACGAACCGGTCAGGTCTCGCGTCCAGATCTCGCGAAGTGGAGCATACGCGCTGCGCTAACTCGATAACGAAATAATTACTCCCTCATTGCATGAGCCGCACAGCCGGTGGAAGCTAACGCGACAGGCGACGATTCGGCGACGCGCTCATTCTCTTCTCTGAGAGAGGAGGTTATGAAGACGGCGTGAATTTATATCTACCACGCCAACTCATGCGTGAATGATACCTGGACAGTCAAGGCAGCTTTCTGCGTACAGAAGCGCTTCACTCCCCTGCCCTTCCTGCACTCTCTTCAGCTGATTTCCCTACTGATTAAATAAAATGTTACATAGAGCGCTGGCGCATCTCTGCGGTGGGCCGATATAACGACGGAGAGACGTAGCATGGAACGCGGCGCTTTACAGACTTGGATGAGACTTTTCAAAAGGTTTGTGAAAGAGGCTTGAAAACACTCACCTGAAATTTAATTGAGCCTCGTGTTCGTGCTCAAAATGATATTTTGAGCCAACAATGTTGAGCAAACCCTACTCAGTGCACAAAGTGAGTAGTAGATGCATGTGGTTAGTAACTATGCACATTTTGGAACTAAAAACCAGAACGATGGTTAGAAAGCTAGCATCATCCTGAAGCTGAGACCAATACTATTGTGGTCCTAAATATGCATTCAGTATCTAGTTTACACTATAGCATATGGAGTGGTATTTTCCCCTTTTTTAATATGGTGTGAGGCGCTACACTGAAGCACTCTTGTCACGCAGGTGAAGTTCGTCAAAAATGGCTTATCGGCGTAGCCAAGCGAGACTAACAGGGGAAGATGGGTGTCGGCGATAATAAAACAAATACAGAGGTAGAAGAGAAATTGTAAGGGTGCAAGCAATAGAACGACAATAAAATAACAGAATTAACAACACCGTGGGGTTTCCTTCTATCACAATCGCCCATCGCAAACTGTTCTGTGTCGCGCTGTTGAGTTTTGTTGTCGACACAAGGACCACCAGATGTTTTCGCCAATCTTCCCTTTCTCCTAGTTTAGTGCATTTTTCATCGCCCAGGCAAAGTGCATGAGGCTTCGCTTCTTTTTTTAGCAAGATTTTCTAGGTAGTTGGATGTTGGGGCCGGGATAGAGTTACAATATATTTGCACTGAAAGAGATATTACCGCCCAACTCCTGGTCTCGCTGTGAACAATAAACTCCACTCGCAGTCGTAGTCTCTCCGACTGCGGAAAAAAAAATTCCGCACTTGATAAAAAAATTGTAGGGTTCAACTAGGTATTCTTAGGTGTAGTAATGCGAAAGTATTTCTTTTAATACTTCCAATTATGTTGCTGCATGTTCGTTTCTTTATTCTTGAAGAGGCGCAGCTTGTGCCATTTGGTGCACGGTACGGGTAAAAACTGCCGGAAAGAACGCGTTCACAAGAACTCAGGACTAGGTTTTTTGTACTCCTTTTCAAATTAACCAATTAAGTAATTAATGAATTGATAATATGACTAATAAACTAATTCGCTTAAATATTAAAATTAACCATCAATTTAATAAAACTTTCAAATTTTATTTGTTAATTTGTTCTATCACTATGGAAACAAATAATCTATGTGAGTAAAAAAATCAGAAAATGAATAATGCACCTAAATAATGTAATGACCCAAAATTTTGTAATAAATGCAGTTCATTAAGTAATACTTGGCCTAATATTCAATTATTCTTTAACGATACATTTCGGTGAGTGTTTCTAATATTTACATAATAGCTCATAAATTAATTATATATTTTCCTGTACAATATATGATAATCAGTTAGTGCGGACACGCCTTAATGACCGACTGTCCACCCACTGCCGACACACTCTGGTGACCACGTATGTAACAAGAATTGCTTACGCACTGAAAAAAAAAAATGAAGCTTTGTCACAACACCATGAGACAGCGCACAATAACTCAAGGTGTTCTGGGGACGTATTTAAACTTAGCAACCGTGGCTTGACGGTTTACTGCCAACGACTGCATAACAGAGCAATACAAAAATATAACAATGTCCTTAGGCACCGTATTCAACCATCTGTTAACAACAGAGAGAAACCTGTGTCGTCCGAGCGATCACTTTATAGCAGTGCTCCTGAAAAGTGCGCATTTCCTTATTACGTGTCAATGTGCGGCAAAGCCAGCTTGGAAAGGGCAACTTGCGTGAACTTCACCCCCATCACCACGCCTAGGCCCCGCATTCCTCTCAAAGGGAGCGGTAAAGCAACCTCGTTAAAAGATGAAAGTTGGGCAAATAGACGGGACAATTCCCAGGCCGAAATTAGCCCGAGTTGTGCGCCGCTTTACCTAAACTCTTGTATGTCGCTTTCACAGCGCCAAATTACTTGATCAGTGACCACCTTGTGTAAATAAAATTATTATTGTGATCATTTATTTTTTCGCGGATTACCGCTTCCCTCCGTTTTTCTTTGGGACGCCTACCACAGTGTCCTCGCGAACGTTTGCGGTCTTGCGCTTGCGAGCCTTTCCCTTTCATTAAAAAACATACCGAGAAGAAACAATATTTGCTTTCGTCTTGGGAATGAAATAAGCAGCGAAACTGGGAATGAGAAACTCGTTTGTATCTTCACGAGTTCCCCTTTATTATCTCGGTTCCCCGAGCTTTCTGCCCAATTCCCCTCCGGTCATATTCTTACCATGAAGATAAATCTGCTTACTATATTATATGTTAGAGTAATTTTATTACTGTAATAGGCTTACAGATTGGCAACGCATTATTACTCCACTTTTATGAATACCAAAACGACGTAGTCTACGACAGAAAATAAGGTTAATTGTTATAAACAAATACTAATTTCGCGCATGCGGGTCTGTCCTTGTACATGCGATGGTTAGATCAAATCATCATGTCTAAATCTCATTCGGGATTTATGCCTTCCTATCTCCTTTTATTCGTCTTCTTCCTACATAAATTCCCCTTTGTGGTATTTTATAACCTCCGGCTGATTTAAGAAACTGTCTTAATACCATAAATTCTGGCATGCAGTCAGCGGGTTATAAGGGTTGAAATGAAAATCATAACGCTGTACCACGTATAAATGTTTCGCTTTCATATTCATCAATTATAACCCGTATGTTTTAACATTACGCGCACTTCTCGCGGTTTCCCTTGTCATCAATGACCTTTCCTTATGTTTTTGTTCTCGATAATGAGAAAACAATGGTGGCTAAACGTATCGGTTTCCCTGTTTCTATATGCACTTTCAGCACTTCCCAAATGAAAAAGTGGCTATATTCATTTCTAAATCATTGCGCGTCTCTCCCATGCAAATCGACAATTAAAATAAAAAGCGCGTACTGGTCACCGGTGATTCAGTTTATAAAGCATGCAAATACCTTTGTCCGCAGGAAGAAATTTGGACTAGATTTCTGTGGACGTTTGAGCGAGAAACGCAATCTAATAGGACATTTTCTTTGTTTAGAACAGTTCCACCCTGCGCGCTATTCATGGAGTGCGCACTACATACACTATTTTTTGGCACTGTACTGCGTATGTTAGTGAGCGTTTTTATTTTGTTCGTGATGACAGGCACTTCAAACTCCCGCGTCTTCAATCCGGGTTATTACGCACCACTGGACGTAATTTCATTGCTTCCTTTTCTCATTTCTACCTTGTTTTGGAATTTCTGGCCATACTCTTTATCTACATTTCTCGCAAACTTTCTCGACGCACTAGCATTGCTTCACCGTTGAGTATTTCGGGCGCCGCCTTGCATTGTGCTTTTTTTTTCCCCAGACCGCAGGTTTGGAGTAAGGCTTCCATAATCAGGTTACCGGCAGCTCGCTAATGCTCTGATTATGTCGGTACTCACTCAAGAGCGGTGCGCTGCGGTGATAGTTTTCTCTGCTTTGAGTAAGTACTTACATACATTTACTTGGCAGGAAAGTGAGCTTTCCCTGCAGACTGCTGCTCTCCACATCACCACCTAATTCACGAGAAACGGGATGAGCTAGCGCCTGAAAAATTAATAAAGACAAGACTATTGTATCTGGACTTTAAACTATGTATTTAAATACCTGCTAACGAAAGCGCAATCCCACTGGACAAAAGTAAGGCCTTGCTTACACTTATTTCCGCAAAGAATCAATCAGTCAGTAGCACCACTTCAGACAGACACAGTATAGAAATCCCGGCTATAGAACTCTTTTCATGTTCAAGTCTTTGTGTATACGTATTCCTGCATATGTGCTTCGTGGACCACAAAGAAGTTATATTATTCAATGTACAGGGTTGTGTTTTGACTATGTGCTAACCGGCTGTGAAGGAGTAGCAGGGCAATACCTGCTTCCAGAGGAGTAGTGGCTCTAATACTAATATCAATGCTGACTGCTGTCACTATGAAAAAAGGATATGACATAGCAAGAATGTTTTTGCGGTCAATAATACCATCTGCACAGTACGTATTCAAAGTTAGGATTGTGAACGTTATCTAAAGTCTGAAGGTTGCAAATTCAACGGCAACCTTGAATTTTTTGGCAATATCTCATGCGAAGAAATTGAAGGTATGAACAGCACTTATTTACTCCACACATAACGAAAAAAAGCACTAAGATAGGTTGAATGAGCAGTGCGAGCACAACAACATTTAGTAGTTTAAATCAAACCTTTTGTCTGTGTGTGGGCAGATATGCTTGTCTAGCAATAAGTACACTTACCTAGATCAATTAGCGGCAGAATTAGAACGTGACAAACAATGCAGGTCAGGAAAAAAAAATGTCTTCAAATGTGTTTTACAACAATTCCTAAATTATGAGCAATACGACGCTGATCTATCCTAGAAGGCAATCGCAAAGCATACTCGACGCGACGCACTCTCTCATACAGAACGAGAACCAAACTACCGTTGATACAGCATGGTTTCTGCAGACAATAGTACATTGAAAATAAAAATGTATTAAGCTACATATAGTAGTTTTGGCATTTGGATGACCTACCATTCTTCTTTGTGGTTTTTTCCGCACCACCAAAAGAATTTTAGAGTCCCGATTGCATATTACCAACTAGCGCATATTTTGGTGTTTTTTTTTTTTTTTTAACTAAGACGCTGGATTCATCACACGCAAAAATCGTACTCGTGGTAGAACAAAAGCGCGTTATTTTAGTGTCTCAGCAATGAATTCTGAGAAAAACTCTCCGTGTTCAAAAAAAAAGAAATAGAAACCCGCCTACGTTTATTTTTCGAACTTTTTATATTCTTGCTACGCTTCTGCAAATTCTTCTTGTTCGCTCCTATAATCTCAAAGCGTTCTGATAAACACCACTGCATTTTTAGAAGTTTCTGCTGCTTCTTGGGCAACCGGGCTCGCTGTATGGCCCTTTCGCTAATTCCTACTTACGAGGGCTGACATGGCACCTAGTATTCGATTTAGCACTCAAGAGAGAAGAACTGACCCCTTTTGATTTGGCATGCAGTTTGGCTTCCGAACGTCTTTAGTTTCGATACACTTTGTACCTTGCTTGTCGTTTTCTTTCAAACTTTGCAATGTCAATATTTTTTTTTAATATTTTTCTACAATTGCGGAAAGAAACGGCGGAGAAACTTTTTCTCTCTAAAATATGTTTACCTTCAGTTTAAAAATGTGTTTCAATATATCTATCCGCTAAATTTATCAGGAATGCCGAAAGCGTCCAAAACTTTATTGCAAAGTAATATAGTCTTGTAAAGCACCTTAGACATCATAATATTCGTAGAAAAGTGATCAAGGTTTCTCATCACCTTCGAGAGGTTCGAACCAAAAACGTCGCAAAAGCTTTGACCTATGCTGTAACATAAAAAAGCATTCGGACATACCAGAGAGGATCATTTCTACACAAGTATTAGACTGCCCATTAATTATCTTTATATCCTTTTAGTCTTTTTCTTTCAGCGGCTTAATTCTTGGAGGAATAAAATTACACTCATTGAAGGATCATTGCCTATCTGGCCTATTTGCGTTGAACTGAGAGAAGTCCAGTTTGAATCAAAGTAACAGGATGAGACTTGGGATAATCAACAAGATACAAGTGTCAGAGTATTCTCGTGATGCGTGCTACTTCTTTCCAGTTTTTATAAACAGAAACAGGTAGTATCCCTCAGCTGAAGGCTATATGAGGGCATGAATGAGCTATGACTGAACGAAGCGTTGTAGCGAGCCCCAGTTTCTTGGCAGATAGTTTGGATGTGCTCCGTGCCTCGCACGATATTTCCCACGAGCCGACGTTGAAAGAAGAAGAAAAGACGGCGGCATCAATGAGCGCACTACGTATTTGTGGTAGGGCTGGATATTTGTGTAACCCAATGATTCCCCTGGGCCTTCTCCGACTCTAGCATTTTTAATTATCAAGCATACTTTTCGATAATTTGAGCGGCATTATGGAGAGCAGCTCTTAAGTTCGAATTGAAGTGAGGCTATTGACAAGGTTGAACAGCTCTTTATGCAGTTTTAGTCTATTAAACAAGATTGTGATCTGGTAACAGATCACAACAGATCGCTGCGGCCGTACCGCGCCCTGCAACCCAATTGTGGCTTTGGCGCGTCCGCGTCTTGTATTTTTTTATTTACATGAATAAAGTAATAATAATAATATTATTGTTATTATTTACTTGACATTTTCTATTCGCCAAACTTCACGTGATCAAAAGCGACAAGTGAGCGTAACACCCGGGATGAGGAAGAGGAATAAATTTATTTGGTGTCCGGCAAGGTTTAACGCGATCGCGCCTAGGCCTCTAAAGTGGGAACATTGAAATCTTGTCTCTTCGCCGCCACGAGGGCCTGCCGGGAGGCCCAGCGCGAAATATTTGAAATGACAAGGCTAAGCAGGCGCTCTCAGACGACTTGGTTAAGGCGGAGCTTTATGTGTCGGCTGGTCGCCAAGATTCATAAGTGAGACCCATGAAGGCGTAGCTTATATGTCCTGTAAATACATATATAGTCTGTCTCATCTAACTGTAACCAGAGTATTAAGTAATACTGTGAGCGATAGCGAAGTCAGATAAATTAAGAGCGGTCCAGAGTCGCCTATTGTAATCTGCAATATTTTTTTAGTTCACCGAGATTAATTAATTAGGAAACTAATTAGCTAGCTTTTAATTATTTCCTTGAGAGAAAAAGCGTCAATACAAATATTGTAGATCACGAAAAAGGACTAGCTACGCGGCTTAGCTCACGCTCAGGCTATGCCACCCTATTTAAAGGCATTCAAGAAATAATGTCGCGTGACAAGCTGTTATTTAAATCATTCGACAAGCGCGCAAAACCAACGTTTTCGGACAGAGCATGCCACAGAAAACCAGATTTAGCAATCTCGGACGCACCTTGTAGCTTTATAGTGGCGCAGCAGTCAGTAGATAGTTTTTTATTGCACCAGGCGTCGTTTTCGGCTGGTAAAAAATCACTTTACGTTCACACTAGCTTGATGGAAACAACGTGGCTAGCCGTTTTTCGAGGCGGTCTACAACTTTTGCATTGGCACTTTTTCTCTCACGGCAATAATTAAAAATTTGCCAAGTAATGCTTAACAATTATTTCTCATTTTGTTTATTTTCATTTTTGTTTCTTTCAATCATTATTTTCTTTATTCTTAGATATTGAGGTGATCATACTATATAAATCTTAAGGCTATAATTCCGCCACCTGATCAAGCAGAAAAGAGTAGAATGAGTCAGAGGGCTGGCCATTCTGACCAGGAGTACGCATACAGCAATATAATCGCTGCTTATATTGTATAATCAATATTGGCACGCCCATCGGCCAGTTCGTCTAAGGTATTCAAACGTTCTTTCTCGAGGCATCACCTTCATTCATCACTTCATCCACCCAAAGTACTGCCGCGGCACAGGGATGGGAAGGCGTGATATGAACGAGAGAATTGACACCACTTAACCAGCACTAACAACGGAATGACTACTCGAAATCTAAAAGTAGGCACTTCATCAGCATCTGGCATGCAGTTATCCTAGACATCTGAGCCTCGTGAGAAAATTACAGTCGTTATTGTCTACTTAATGCCGAAAATATTGTATTTCAATCGTCATGATCCTGAGTGAAGAAGTTCTCCGCTATGTTTTCTTTACATTTACACACGCTGGCTTTGAAACTCCAGCAGGCGTGTATTTACCCTTTCTGCCAATTGAAGTAGGCATATATGCTGCCTGCATGAAGTTGGTTAATGTACCGCGAATTCGAAATAAGAGAAGGTGTGTTTCTCATTTAGTTCCTTTGCACGTCCCACCAAAGATGGCGCTCCATCGGAAATTTTTTAAATAATAAAATACTGAAATCAATGAGAGTGTAATCTCATTGTATCACTTGATAAATAAAAGGTACATATAAAAACGTTCCGGAGTTTTTATTCATTACAGTATACATAATTACGTGGATTCAAAACATGCTCTTAAGTGCACTTTTCTTCCTCGTATTCTTCTCTTGGTATATGATGTATAAAGTAATTCGAGCGAAGGAATAAAATAAAAATATGCAATGGAGTTGTGTGAAACACAATCACATTTTAATGACAATTATATTTTGATTAATCACCTGAATAATGAAGATGAATGCTGCAAAATCTTTAAAATTTAGTGCAGGGCTAAATGCACTGCATTATGATGTAGAGATGTTCAGAAATAACCGATCTAGATTTTTCTATACGAATGTACCTCATACGTAACCGTTTTTTTCTCGGCATCCGAAGAACGCCCAAGAAATAAAATAAATACGCCACATGGCTGCACTCTTGAGATAACATATTGTTACGGGGTAGTTCAGCTTGTAGCAGAGGGCGGACACCGAAGACAAGGCTTTCAAAGAGATGTTCTCTGTAGGCACCAGCCGGAGCTGTTGAACGTCGTCTTCTCTCAAACTCACGAGAGTCTTCTTCTTCTTTCCTTATGCGTATTCACCGCCTAATGCGACACTACCCCGCCGGCTGAAAAGCACCGTCCCGGTGCGTACTAGCGTCCAATCCAGGGTCCATGCAGTACGGTTTTAGGCGTGCAACATGGACCGTCTCGGTGCGTGGTGTAGAGGCATGGCGGACGGGATGCAAGGGCGCAATTTCGTATGTCACTGGTGTCACTTGTCGTAAAATACGGTAGCGTCCTGTATACCGGGGCAAAAGTTTTTCCGAGAGGCCAACGCGGCGAGCTGGGGTCCAAAGCAGCATGAGAGAGCCGCAAGAATACTCGGTGTTGCGATGACAGGAATCATAGCGACGTTTCTGGGAGTGCTGAGAGGCTGCGAGTCGGTTGCGAGCAACAACGCGGGCAGCATCAGCTCGGGCTATGGCGTCATGAGCATATGAGCTGGCAGTGGTGACAGACGGGAGCAGGCTGTCAAAAGGAAGCAGAGGTTCACGGCCGTATAAAAGATAGAAGGGGAAGTAGCAGGTAGTGTCGTGACGCGACGAATTGTAAGCGAATGTCACAAATGGCAGCGTTATGTCCCAGTCACGGTGGTGATCAGAAACGTACATAGACAACATGTCAGTCAGTGTCCGGTTAAGGCGTTCGGTAAGCCCGTTCGTCTGTGGATGGTAGGCAGTCGTGAAAGAATGACGAACGTTGCACAGCCGTAGGATCTCGTCGACTATACGAGCCAGAAAGCAACGGCCACGGTCGGTGAGCAGTTGGCGGGGAGCTCCATGGACGAGTATAACGTCGTTGAGGAGGAAAGCAGCGACATCAGTTGCACAACTGGTTGGTATTGCTCGTGTGACTGCGTAGCGTGTGGTGTAATCAGTGGCCACAGCAATCCATTTGTTCCCCGATGCGGACAGTGGAAAAGGCCCTAGAAGATCCAGACCCACTCGAGAAAATGGGTCTATGGGGATGTCGATTGGCTGCAGAAGTCCAGCTGGTAAAACTGATGGCTTTTTCCGGCGTTGACAGCGGCCACAAGCAGCTACGTAGCGGCGGACTGTGCGATATAGGCCTGGCCAAAAGAACCGACGACGCACACTGTCGTATGTGCGAGAGACGCCTAGATGACCCGCTGTAGGAACGTCGTGAAGCTGTTGAAGGACGGCTGAGCGCAGGTGCTGAGGGACTACTAGTAGAAGGTCGGGGCCATCAGGTCGCGTATTGTGCCGGTATAAGGTGCCGTCGTGGAGAACAAACAAACGAAGGGAAGGGTCATGGCGATCGGCGCTGAGGCGATTGATAATTTCGCGAAGCTGAGGGTCCTGGCGTTCCTCATGGTGAATGTTGGAGAAATCAGAAATAGAGAGCACGCAAGCGTCATTGTCACATTCAGGTTGGCTTGGCGGGTCGACGGGATGACGGGACAGGCAATCGGCGTCTCGATGCAACTGGCCAGACTTCTAAACTACTGAAAAATTGTACTCCTGAAGGCGCAAGGCCCAACGTCCAAGGCGGCCAGTAGGCTCTTTGAGTGTAGAAAGCCAACACAGTGCGTGGTGGTCAGTGACTACTGTGAATGGCCGCCCATACAAGTAAGGGCGGAACTTTGTAATGGCCCAAACTAGGGCTAAGCACTCACGTTCAGTGATGGAATAATTTTGTTCGGCCGCAGAGAGGAGTCGGCTGGCATAGGCGATGACGCGAGGTAACCCGAGCTGACGTTGTGCGAGAACGACACCAATTCCATGACCACTTGCGTCAGTGCGTACATCTGTGGGCGCTGACGGATTGAAGTGAGCCAACACTTGCGGACCGGTGAGGTGGGCAATAAGAGCGACGAAGGCAGCCGATTGTTCTTTTCCCCGAGGTAAAGGAGACCTCTTTTTTCAGAAGCTGCGTGAGCGGACGGGCTATTTCTGCGAAGTTTGGTAGAAATCGCCGGAAATATGAGCAAAGTCAGGAAGCTACGCACGTCGCTGCTAGATTTCGGTTTAGGGAAATCCCTTACAGCGCCAATTTTGTCGGGGTCCGGCTGAATGCCATGGGTGTTGACTAAATGTCCTAGGACCTTGAGTTCTCGGTGACCAAAGGTACACTTCTTGGAGTTCAACTGAAGGCCAGCTCGTCGGAAGACGCCAAGAATAGCCGAAACACGATGGAGGTGGCCTTCAAAGGTTGATGAAAATACGATGGCGTCATCGAGGTAGCACAGACATGTGGTCCATTTGAGCCCGCTTAATAGGGAGTCCATCATACGCTCGAATGTCGCAGGGGCAATAAATAAGCTGAAAGGCATCACCTTGAATTGGTAGAGGCCATCCGGGGTGACAAAAGCCGTCTTTTCACGATCTCTTTCGTCCACAGAGATCTGCAAATATTCAGAACGGAGATCGATGGAGGAGAAGTAGTTAGCACCATGCAGGCAGTCGAGAGCGTCATCGATCCTTGGAAGAGGGTTCACGTCTTTCTTTGTTATCTTGTTTAAGTGTCGATAATCAACGAAAAACCTCCAGCTGTTGTCTTTTTTTTTTGACGAGTACTACCGGAGACGCCCAGGGGCTGCTCGAAGGCTCAATAATGTTGCTTGCCAACATTTTCTCTACTTCTTCGTGAATGATCCTGCGTTCGGAAAGAGCAACTCTGTAAGGCCGTCGATGAATAGGTCGGGCATCTCCAGTATCAATACGATGTGTGACGACGGACGTTTGGCCCAGGGATCCGTGACCGAAATCAAAAATGTCGCTGTATGACCGCAAAAGGCCGGCAAGGGCGCTGGCATATTCGGGACGCAGGTCAGAGGCAATCATGGCTGAGATGCGCTCCTCCGGACTATGTGATGGGACAGGTTGTGCAGGTACGTCGGCGTGACGGTCGGACAGCACTGCAGAAATAGTAAAGCTGGACAAAGGCGACAGCTCGGCAAGGAAAATTCCCTCCGTGAGAACTTGTGAAGACATGCTGAAGTTGAGTACGGGAATGTAGGTGAGGTTATTCTCGACGTGTACAATGTTATGAGGTAGGACGATGTTGCGCTGCAGAGTGACGTCGGTGATGGGGTTGACAACGTAGTCGCCGTCAGGAAGGGAGGGAAAAGGTGACATGGGCACGTATACTGCCGCCTCGGGAGGTAGGCGAGTAAATGTACTGGAGCGGAGGCGAGGCTGGGATTGGTCAGCACTGGGGTCGTGAACACAATGGGGCAGGGCTAGGCGCAGAAGTCCGGAGGAACAGTCAATGAGAGCGGAATGGGCTGTTAAAAAGTCTAGGCCTAAAATCACGTCTTGAGGACAAGTAGTAAGGACGGCGAAGAGCACAGGGACGTGGTGGCCGGCCATGCTAACGCGTGCAGTGCACATTCCGATGATGGCAGCAGTGTTTCCATCAGCAACACGAACTGTAGAGGTGTTAGCGGGCGTAAGAACTTTTTTGAGGCGCTGGCGGAACGACGAACTAAGAACTGAAATATGGGCTCCAGTGTCAATGAGAGCGGGCTCAGGGACTCGATCTACGAGGACATTGATCAGGTTGCGGCGTGGTGCGATGGTCGAAACACAGTTGGCTGTCCGGGTTGGTAACGCAGCGTCACGTTCGGGCGCTGCGTTGCCTAGTTTCCCGAGTAGGTGCCTTGGTACTTTGGGGACAAGCTGCGGTGACGAGTAGGTGATCGTGAATGGTGGGCTTGAGGCGATGGAGAACGGCTTGGACGATGGTCTTGCTCTGTGTTCTCAGATTGAAGATGTGCTGGGATGACAGAAACGCGTCGTGGTGCATAATAGTTATGGCGGACAGGGCTGTAATAGGGTTGAGAGGGGGGAGCCGGACGGCTGCGGCAATAGCGGGACGTATGGCCAGCTCGACAGCAGACGAAGCAAATAGGCCTATCGTCAGATTTGCGCCACTCCGCAGGATTGCGGGTAGGGTAGCGCGGTGTGTAGGGCGGGGTTGTGGCAGCAGCAGCAACCACTGGGATTGGCTGTGGTGCAGGGGTTGGTGGGGCAGGATTTGAAACGAGGCCCACGTTAGCGAATTCTTGACAGACAACAGCCTGTATCATAGCTATTGTTGCCTGTGCAGGAGGTGACGTATGTGTAACAGGAGTCAAGGCCTCGATTTCTCTGCGGACGATGGTAGTGAGGTTATTCTGACTTGAAGGCTGCTGTAACGTGGGCAAGTCGTCACATGAGGATGTAGTCGCCGTGTTGGGAAGGCGCTGAAACCGATGGACGATGCGGCGCTGCTTCGCCTGTTCGAAACGGCGACAGACTTGCAGGACTGAGTCCACCGTAGAGCAGTCTTTGCAGAGAAGTATATTGAATGCGTCATCAGCAATACCCTTAAGCATATGGCCCACTTTATCATCTTCGGTCATGGAGGTATTCACCTTTCGACACAATGCGAGAACGTCCTGTATGTAGGCCAGGCATGACTCGGTTGGCGATTGAGCCCGAGTAGCCAGGTCTTTTTTGGCTGCCAGAGCTCGCCCAATTGGTTTGCCGAATAAGTCCTGCAGTTTTTGTTTGCAGATGTCCCACGTAGACATCTCCTGTTCGTGATTGGTAAACCAGGTCTTCGCCGTTCCCGCCAGATAGATGATGTTTGCAAGCATTACGCTAGCATCCCAGCGGTTATTCTTGCTGCACCTTTCATATTCGTCGAGCCAATCTTCAACGTCCTTGTTGTCTTCGCCGTTAAAGATAGGCGGATGACGGATTTTGGTTAAAACCATGGGGCAGCCGGAGTTTCCGTAGCGGGTGATGCGTCCTGGGATGCCATGCTTACTGTGGTAGTCGGTGGGGTGAGCTCAGGGAGATGACGTCCACTGCGCAAATCCAGGTTTCTGGCGCGAAAGTATGAGGAGCTGTGGCAAGGGGAATCGAAAGTACCTCCACCAAGGTGTTACGGGGTAGTTCAGCTTGCAGCAGAGGGCGGACACCGAAGACAAGGCTTTCAAAGAGATGTTCTCTGTAGGCACCAGCCGAAGCTGTTGAACGTCGTCTTCTCTCAAACTCACGAGAGTCTTCTTCTTCTTTCCTTATGCGTATTCACCGCCTAATGTGACAATATGTTACATAGCGCTGTCAAACGCGCTTTGGATCAAAGAAGCGTCTGTGCTCATCGTTTTAAAATAAGTGGAAGATGCTACTGCCAGCATAGTCTTGATAATGAGTCAGAATATTCGGTTGAAGCGTGAAAAACGCCATCTGTGATCAGCCATAAATGATGGGAATGCCACCGACAACTAACGCGAAGGGAGCTTTTATTGAGCTATGGGACTGGCGGAACAAACACAAGAAAATCCACTGAAGTCGCATAATTCAAGGTAGGGTTCGATTTTTTTTTTTTGTGTGTGTGGTGTGTGTGTAGCCTTAAGAAGCCTGTAGAAATGAATTTCAGCCGCTCATTTGGGCCCGTTCAGTGGGTGCATTTCTTACTTCAAAACATGTTTTGGAGCGTATTAGTCAGTGAGCGTATGAGCGTAGTCATATGATACTAGTATTTTCATATTTCCCACAATTTCTTGAAAGGCGGCAAAATGTCGACTTACTTAGTATGGGGATTAAAACACCTGTATAAATTGTTCCTTAACTCACTCCATACCTTGATGAAATTAACGTGGTGTTAAATTGAACATTAGACATGTTCAATAATTCGCCTTAACTATTACTATTTAAGCATGTCAAAATTAGTATTACTACATGACCGCAAATAATATTCGTTTGGCTTGACCAAACCGAGCTGCACCGCCTGTCTTAAAATCTTCAGCTCAAGGTATGTGAAACCCCCTGAACGTCATCAGCAACAATCACACATTTCAGTTGCACTTTTTCCTAAGGAACGACTGCTATGTGCCTTGCACTCTTTAAGAAACAGGTACTCTCGAGCGTCAGGTGTGAGGTGCTGTCGTTTCATTCTATGACTCTCCGAGGATTCGCCGCAAAGTGAGGTTTCCAGTTCCTATCAACAAACTCGCCCCTACGATAAATAGGACTCAGAAGACTCACCGCTAAGATGTCACGGCAAGGATCCATATCCTTCGGTGCTTAGTATCTTTCAGAAAGGTAGGAACGGTATGCCCCTTTATCGCACTGCTAAAACCTTGAGTAAGACAACCATTGCGTACCTTTACCATTTGTTGGTCCGACAGTTGTGCGGCCTGTATTCGAGCTCAAGTGGTTCCGGATACAAGCGAATACAGAAAGCGACGGCACTCTCAGCTGTCTGCAAACTTGCATGTAACGCCCACGAAACAGGGGGACTGGCGGGAGAGCGATCTGGGCTTGTACCAGAAGAGGCAAGGAGACACGTGACGTCACAGCTTCGGTGAAGTAGTGGCTTCTGGAGCAGGCCCCAAGTGTATTACTTCAATGGGAAAATGCGCAAGAAAATTACTTTCCACTGGCTTCATGCAAGACACGATGCAGATTTAGTAAACTTAGTAACGTCCCCTTTCATTCCAGTACAAAATAAACCGTCTAAAATATAGTCCAGTATCACTTTAGAGATAGCCTTGCCTCACGTGGCCTTCCCGAAACGAAAATAAGCATACCTCGCTCACTCACAATGTGTCACCTGCTGCCATACCTTATTGGGGAGCTTGTTAATCGACTTGGCTTGAAAGTACAAAAACGGCTCAATTGTCGCTGCAGCATTTCCGCCTAGTCGAGATCGGAAAATCTGGGAATATATTTGTCCACTCCATATCTCGAACCCAGGAGCAACTGCCTACAAACGCAAGCAATGTTTCCTCACCATTTTTATTACATGCTATTTATGATCACTATTTAGCATTTATAGTGAAAATTCTATTTTTTGATACGCGGCGTTGCAGTTTTTCGAAAGCAACAATAGTCATTTTTCTCATCCCTTCCTACCAAAGGAATGAACAGGGCCTATCATAAGCACTTGGATAACCTGTGCTGATTAATCACCTTAAGCAGCGTTACAGCTGCCTGCAGTTTTTAATTAAGGTTGATTAACGATGCTACACAACGATAGAAAACCATGGCAAATCAACTGTGTGGGCTGGAGTATGGTCAGATAGCCTTTTATCTTAAGGGTTATTATTATGAAGTCGTCCATTTATTCACATAAGGAGTCCTTGCGAAAGAACTCATAATGTGTTCTTCAGAAAACAAAGGAGTGCAAAGATACAAATTTTCGAAACAGCCAGTTACAGCTAAAAAATAAAAAGTCGAGCAAGTGAAATCAGACGTCATTGCTAGAAAAATGAATGTCGGTGGATGAAGCGGCTGGCACGCTATTTTCACTTAGAAAAACATAAGCACAGCTTTTGCTTCAACATCTTCACATGAGTGTTTCGCTGCTAACAGCGCGCCCACTTTGCACGCAATTTATTAAATTATGGGCCGACGATGATGGACCCTAAAATATGCCTTATTTCGTTGTTCTACATCTATCTGTAGTATGCTTTTTTTTTATTAAAAACCAAAATTTTTTATTAGTGCCTAGTGTAATGAGGCAAGCATTTAAGTATTTTTCTTGCTTTTGTTTTCTTCTGGCGTGACAAAGGCATCAGTGTAAAGCGAAAAGCGAACCACAGGCTAAAAAAAGAATACTTTTATTCCAGCACCGCCCCTCTCTCTCTCAGCCTCTGAAACCACGATCGAGCACAATAAAACTCCAACCTGAGCTAGATTGACCTGCAAGACGTCACCACACGGCGCATATACAGAGGGCACGTTTCCAGATTATCCTGTATAACGTTTTCATCGTCCAGCATATTGACATGAATACGAACAATAGCTCCACAATGAACAATATGAACAACCGAATAAGAGCATTATAGGGTATGGGTATATAGGAGCTGCGCTGACAAAACTGCGATCGTAATGTAAACTTCCTACTAACATCGTTAACAGATCAGGTCATCTCTACTTCACTCTGTAGTACTCATGCATTTATACGAGGTAACAGTTCTCAATAATTCCATTTTTTGGGCAATATTTGGTCTGTGCTCAATTTGAAGCGCCATAGTAATAGGTTCTAATAGGCTCCTGGGGGTAAAGTTGATTGAAAGTGTGCTGGTAGGAAATGTGCCACAAGCTCTCTAATCTGTCTAAACTGAGTCTAGCTAACAATAATAAATGCGAACAATTTGAAATATTTGAAACATTAAAGCGATTTCTTGATAACCTCCTAAATGAGGCGTCAGTAAGCAAATAAAACGGAAATATAAAACAATGACAAATCAACTGCTTGCCACGTCGAGAATGCTGTAATAACATCCATTTCCAACGACACTGAAAAAGCGTTAGCCGATAAGCAAAAGAAAAATAGCTTCGGCGATAATGTTTCAGTTAACAGCGCTCATTTGCTAAAGGGTGAAAAAGAAAATGTCGCGTCCAACTCTAGGTGCTGTGTTGAGAGCCGAATGAGCCATCTTGATTTCCCCGAAAGAGTAACGGGCAAAGATTGAGGCGGCAAGAAACTGCGGTATCAGAGTGAAAAGACGTGCGTGGATGGTTCTACTCGTTGAATTTTTATGTATGCGCTTTTTTCAATGTAGGGTAGCTAAAAGCAGGAAGGAAACAGTGGACAAAGTGCAGACTCTAGATAAAGAAGACGATCGGCAGCATAGGAGCAGAAGACACAAAAGACCTGGAGGCACATGGTTAACTGAAAGCGCTTAGCTCTGGTGAATATTTTATTGGTGCCATCTTAGGCCAGGACATTACGAGAGCCGCTGATACGGGCGTTGGCGGCGAATCTCGCTTAGAATGAATCACTATTTTGTAAGTAGCGAATATCAGAGAGGGGAAAATTGCGTACGTTTGGCGCTGTATATAACAGAATCTCTAGGTGGGGGAATATATAACTATAGTTGGCTCCTTCCACACACTAGCGGCAATCAAGCTCATAATGTATAAACCATTTTCAACACATTATGTATTAGCATACACTTTCAAACATTGCTCAATGTAAAGAGTTTGAAATAGAATATATATATATATATATAGGGGAACAAATTTGCTGCAAAACATATGTAAGTTTCTTAAAGATTTTTGTAGCTTGCTAGTAGATAGAATATTTTAACAACGCACTATAATGAGCCTTTCAACCTGATTTGGAGGGCAGGTTGGTGGTTTAAATTTGTATACAACACAACTTCATAACGGTGTTTAAAACAAACAAAAATAATTTTCTGTATTTAATTGATACAAAGAAATGTTTTAATATAATCTTCTACACGTTAAAATATTGTTTTGATCATCACTATAAAACAGCATAGCAAATGTATTTCAAGCACTGAGTCCCGGTACTTCCTAAATTTTTCTTCTATATTTGTTTAAATAAAATTTATTTGTAACTAAATCTTTGAGATGCCTGGTATAGAAGGCACGCATAATTCCTTGTAATTTTGTTTGGAAGCTTTGCTGATCCCTTTGCCACTATTGACCACAGGACTCCCATCGAAGATGAATATAAATGCTTGACTCGATGCTATTTGTTCAGAGGTGAGTGTAACAGTTGCGCTTTGTTATGGAGTTGTTGTGTTTGCAAAACATTCAAGTTGTGTACAATCCCGGGTTGTGGGCCTACATGTTCGTGCAGGGTCGCTACAACTTCTTCAATAATGTTCATTCATGTTTTATGCACGTCTGATTTGGTTTTTATAATATGCTTATTGAAACATTATACTATATGCTTATAATTAACAATGCTAAAACGTTACAAATGAACTATATTAAGAACAAAATAGCGTTTGACAGAAACACCTCAACAAACGGAATCACATGAATCGAAAACACAACACAGACGCACACACAATACGTGAATATATTCACGTGATTGTGTTTGTTGCGCAACATTTCTTGGTACTATGCATAACCAACTCGCCCCTCGAGCTGTTATTTTGAGCTGCATCCTTAAGGATACTTGTCCGATTTGTAAGGTTTCTAGCCAGTGTGATTGTGCTTATGCAGAGCTAAATCTGAAGAGCGAACAGCTGCATAAGGATACCAGTCAATTTTTTAAGGTTGCTATCCAGTCTGTGGCAATTACGCAATGCTAAATGTGAAGAGCGAACAGCTACATAAGAATACATATCGAATTTGTAAGGTTTCTAGCCAGTGTGTGTGCGCTACTGATGTGTGCTACTTATTTTATTTTTGGGAGAACTTTGTCCAGAGCATCGTTTTGCCAGCCACAGACCGAACCATTCAACTTGTTGAGCCGGCATGTTGGCATTACGTTTTATGATGTCTGCTGGTTCCTGCTGTTGCGCAGCTTCACACGAAAAAAAAAATAAAGGGCATAGGTGACGTAACATTACCTTAATATTTCAGTGCTACTTGGGAAGCCGCGAACATTGTTTTCAAAAAACGCTTGTTGGCAGGCTCTGAGATAACAAAAAAATTATGAATACAGATTTGGTACTGGAAGGCGAGGGCAAGCGACAGGTAGTTCGAGAGACCCGAGACTCTTGTGTTGTTAATATGTAGGATAGTAAAGAACAATTAATCTCTTTGAGCAAGACGTTTCAGGCAACCCCCCCCCCCTCCTATCCCCACCAAAAAAAAAAAAAAAGAAGCTCAACTAAATGAAGTGCATGTCCTCGGCACATTTTGGATGTTTTTCATACAATGGCACAAATAGTACCATCTTACCCTTTGAGGGTTGAGGGTCGCCGGAGAAGGGGTAGGCAGCGAACGCGATGTTTAGATGGCATGCTCGAGGCACTGCACATGAAGTTATGGGATGTTAGGAAGATAGTGAGAGACCGGAAAGCGTGGCGTGACATGGTCAATAGGGTCACGAAGAGTCGGACACGACTGAACTAACCCTTTGGTTCATGCTGACAGCGGCCAGTGGAAGTTGGTGCTACTGTACAATAGTTTCTAAAAACCTGGGTTATCGACCAGAAGCTGAGAAATGCCATTTTCGCGGCAGTTTTTTCTCTCCACGAGCTGAATAGCGAGGAAATGTCTCACGACTGTTGGTGCAGATGAGGACAGTTTTCCAGTGAAGCCTTTGTCTTTGTATTTCTACAGTTTCTTTGCGCAATGCTTAGTTCAGTTATCTCCTCGAGCGAATGTGAGTTTTGAGCTCCGGAAGCAGGATTGCGTAGGATGATAGAACGATTGATACATCTGTTGTTTCAGGCTGACTCGGTTCCGTGATGGCCGCGGCAGCACCGCAAGGGAGAAATAGCAGTGAGAGAGCCCAGCGGTACGAGATACTTCATCAAAAAAGGCCGAAAACCATTGTGTTGCCATTTATCACACAAGTTATACGAAAAAGCGCACCGTAATTTAATCACTGTAATTCTTTTTTCTTTCCTTGGAACGGGATGGCAGCCAGAAAGCGGCAGGAGGAGGCGAGCAACAATCGGCCGCGCGTACGTACGCACGGTTACCAATGCAGCGCGGAGCAGACCACGCAAAAACGCTGGGCGGAGGTTATCCCAAAGTCTTCACGGAGGACGCCGGCACACAGGGTGGTGCAGCGCCCCCTGGCCGAGGTTGTCTCCCCTCTAGTACTCCTACCATCGCCATTCACTCTCTCCCTATGTCTGGCACTAGATTCGTTAAAACGGTCTTTCAAAAAGTAAGCTGAACAAAAACAAAATGAATATCAAACGGATTTCATAGTTCGACATTTTTGAAAGCGCTCAAACAAGATGGACGAAGAAGAAACAGACAGGGACAAGCGCTTGTCCTTGTCTATTACTTATCCGTCCATGTTGTTTTAGCGCTTTCGAAAAATGTCAAGCCTGCACGAACTAGCCTGATCCGCCACCCTTCATAAACCGTGCGACGAAATGTGGGCAAACACAAGAACAGACCAGTCGGGACGGGAAGCGGATTTAAATGACATTTTAAAGTTCAGTAATAGTCAAAAGAAACACAAAATGATGCGCAGTTCAATGTGCTAAATTCGTGTGAGCATTAGCATACTTTTAGTCGTTTTCAATAAGAATTCAACTGCCCAGCTATACTAGCATTTGCCACACGTTGTGCACAAACAGCTGTAACGCTCGTGAACAAGGTTGTCACTTCTGGCAAGCTCCCGAAAAATGGCTGTGGTTAAGCTAAAAATTTGCGAGAGCAATGTTTGGTTTAGCTTGGTTTATCGACGTCGGCAGAGCCACGGTATATCTTATGTAGTTGCTTTATTTATTCCAATGAATACGCTCTTGTCATCAGTGAGTCTTCGTTTCTACTTTGTTGATGGCGTCTGTTGTTTCCGGTGTAACTCTATGGATTACCAAGTCGAAACGTCTGGTGGCCCAATGTGTGGTTTACTTGGGTGTGACACCGCTCTTGCACAGCTTGGGCAAATGAGGAGTCCTTGTCTTTGTTGGTGTCCCCGGTCGCGAGAACTAACTGCCTCATGTTTCGACCAGAGGTAACGGTGGAGATCACTTCCAAGGCAGTCGATCATTTGCCTGGGAAGCGAGCGCAATAGCGAGAGAACACGATTGAACAACGTTACCCTAGCGCATCGCTACATAGTATATACATAGCCGCCTTTGCGGAACCGCCGCGGTGGTGGTGTTGGTGGAAAACATTTATATAGGATACAAATACAGCAGCGAGCGCAAGAGCGCGTGAACGTCATTGCGTTGCTTCGGTAACGGCCTTGCCATTGCGACGGCGTGGCAGCTGTGGCTGAGCGGCGCGTGACGCGTCGGAGCACGGAGCACGGAGCACAGGCCACGCTGAAGAACGGTTCTACTAAGCGTAGTATTGCTCTCGCAATAATAAAAACGTTTGGCGAAACTCCAGTGCATAATGAACATCAGAATGAGCAATATCCTGCCATGCATCAGAGATTTGCGATGATTTGGTTGGCGAACATGTTTACCAGTTGCCTGAGGCAGTTCATACGAAGGTAATCCCAAAAGTAAGGTCTGCAAAGGACTGCGGCCGCAGGGAACCGATTTGCGCGGCTGCTTGCCATACTGTTGTGTTCATTTGTCCCCCGTCTTTCAAATAAGCCATGACTGAGAGCGAAAGGGACTGTCAGTCTTGGTACGGCAGCCATTGTAAATGGAGCTCCCGTTTGTCGCCAAAGCCAGGTGCGAAGTTCGCGCATTCATTCGATTTTTAAACTCAAAAGTCTTTCAACCAATAGAACTTACGCCAAACTTACAATTCAGAAACATGTATAGGCACGCAAATACTGTCGCTTCATTTCTATGCCTTGAAACACAGAGGAGTGTCGCTCACAGTAACATTCCAGGATTCATCAAAACGTATGTAGTTCTTTTGATAGCCATAGGCCAACTGAACTTTCATTAGCGCACGTGTTGTGCCTTTCTCCTACCTTGGCCCTCGTTTTCTTTGCTAACTTTATTCTTCTCTGTGACTGGTTTTACACACTTCTTATTGTGCCTTTTTTATTGCATCTGATTTCGATAATGATGTGGAGTGTTCCAATATTTAGCTTGAACGCGCGATTTTTAATCCCTGGTTCTATTACTCGCAAAAATATTCTGGAAGTTCTCAGACTAACACTTCATATTAGAAGACTTTTCTTTGTCAGCCTGCTTTGCGTACTTGCAGAAAATCGCAGCCATATCTCCAGGTATCCAAAGGGCAGCTGACGTAGACGGGCACTGACTGTGCGACGGCACGAAACTGCATTATATAGTTGATGCTGCTGGAGGTTATGACTCGAGCTTCGTATATGAGAGAGTAATGGAGAATCAAACTTTCCCGGACCGTCGCATTTCAAGTCAGACATGCTATCCTTATGACACGCATTCACGTTCGTGCTGCTTGGTTAGGCAGGAGTATAATATTCATTTTATATATTGTAGTAGCTACGATTGTATGTTAAAGGGTACATGCGAGATAATAGAGGCACATAGTAAGAGATTAGTGACTAACTGAATTGCGAAAAGCATGTACGCGAACGCGATAATGCTAACTTCGCCACGGAGCGTAGCCGTCAAAACCATTGTTTTGTGTCCTTAAAGGGACACTGCATCAAATTTTGGGTGTCCTACTCTCGTACTGCAATCTATCCCGGCGTTCCTCAGATGACTAAGATCTGATTGTTTCATGCAGTCAGCAGAAGGTGCTTTTTTTTTTTCCTCTTTCTTTTCTTGTATGGTTGCACCTAGCGGCTGAGCCCGAAACTACTGCCCCTCAGCAGCTGTGACGTCAAGCGTTCACCTCCCTCCACGCCCATTCCGGCCGCTCGCCCATCTGCCAGCTGCGAGGGCTGAAGCTGCGCGCGCACTACACGCTGCTTAGGGGATGTCCTGAAAGTGCTCTCTCTTTCGGCAGTTGCGTGTTCCTTTTGAAATCGAATCCAACCCACGTGGCTGCAGGATCAGCGAATGGCAGGGGTTGAAGGGTGTAGAGGGCAGTGAAGAGCAGAAGGAACAAGGGGTGCAACATTTGACAAGAGACTATTTACCCTGGGCGCCTCGAAGAAGACAAGACCTGTTGTCGAAACATTGGCTTGCGTACTGAGGCTCTCCATGCAGTTAGTTACCTCTGCCCTCTGAAAACTGTGGTCTCTTTCTTAATGCAGGTTTTTACTCTGATCTTCTCAGCGGACGTTTTGCAGCTCTCTGTTATGCTTGCCTTATATTGAAAAGTAATCGGTCAGCCTTAAAGATTATCTGTTATGTTGCCTCCGCATTACAAGTCCTGCCTATGCCCATTTTTCTAACTGATTTCGGCTTGAATATTAGTAAGCCACATTTCTTCTCGGACCTACTAATTCTCTATTGTACGTGTGATGTTGTCTATTGCATTATATTGCAATATTTATATAACCAAGTATTCGTAACCTCGCTTTAGCCTCTGCATAGTAGCTCATAGGCGTCCGGAAACAAATTTATTCGATGATGTCCACCCGCTTCTGGAATCCGTTAAATCGACAACGAGGCCACGGATACTGATCGACCGATACCTTCTTTTGGCGAGCAACTTATGGAGCAAGAAGCTCATCTACTTCGTGGATGCATATCCCAGTCGAAAAAAACTACAGAACGATGTCAAAAATACGACAAAATATTCTGTAGTTCTGTCGTAACCATCAGATTTGTCTGTATTTCTGTAGTACTTTTCTGTAGTTGTGTAGTTTTTCTGTAGTATATTTCTGTTGTCTGTAGTTCTGTAGCACTTTTCTGTTGTAACTACAGAAATTTCTGACGTTACTACAGCATGTTCTTTTGTCACAACAGGTTTCCCGTGAAAAACCGCACAGAAATTCTGTCGTAACACCAGAAAATGTTCTGCAGTTTTTTCCGGCTGGGATAGTTGTGCACTATGTAGATTCAAGCGCCAAAAGGTTACAAAAATGCAATGGCAGTTTACTTGTTTACTGTCGCTGCAAGCCTTTGCTTAAAATGACGTTTAGCTTTCCGTTCACAGCACCTTATTCCAGCCTTACTGAGCTGGTTCCTGTCCAAGAGTTGTTTTGTTCAGTGCCCGCCACTAACGTGCTTCCCACAGGCTGCATCATCATTAGCACCGATGCCCCTAAATAACATGCTCACTCCGACGCGTCTACCGACGCCAGGCATGTATCATCTGGCGGCTCGCAAATGGTAACTCACTGGTATTGAGTGCGTTCCAAGTGACCTCAGTTCTCAAAACTGACCAGGTGCGGCAACCCATCAGGCGACCCTACTCTTGTCAACGTATCGTCTTTTCAGTGCAAATAATATAACCTGATTTTTAACAAGCACGGAGCGCATCCCGTGTGCCATATACGTGCTCTAATACTCCATGCGCGGAAACCATTCCCGGCTGTTTTACCCGTGCAGAAGAGGTTGTGTTCCGGAGGGGTTGCCCTCACTCTTGCCGTACATCGAAAGTGACCTAAATTTCAACACTTACATCCCTGCTAGACATATCCTGTCTCAAATTACTGAAATATTGAAATAGATGTTCCGCACCGGCTGCGGATTTGTTAGCAGCTGAAGCGACAAGGATCACGCACCTGGCAGCGTCGGGTCTTGCGCCGAACCCGTGCTCAGTATTGCGTGGACGCTAAGATATCATCGCTGATTCCCAATTTTATTACAAGGCAGACTTTGCAAACCTCCCTTTTTTATTCATTTAACCCCCCCCCCCCTCCCCCACCCTTCTCTTTTATTTCATAGCGAAAGACCCATTTATGCCCTGAAGTAACAGCCACACTAATAAAAAATAGAATCCATCCACTTTTCGCATGATTTTTCAGTCCCCTTGCAGTTATAGCGGCGAGGTTCGATCGATGAGCTGTCAGATCAGCGTCAGCAAAAATATAATTCCTCCGTCTTCATATAAATCTCCATGGGAGACCGCTCCATCAAAACCAGGCTGACCTTTTTCTTTAGCGCGTCATGTTCAGTGCTCGATTAAAAAAATCCTGCTTCTGATCCCTTCATTATGCTTCACGGGGCTTTGATATGTCGGCAGGTAAAGTTAAGCACCTAAATAAATGAATTTCTCTAAATTTCCATAAAAAAGCAAGACCTTTTCACAGGCTCGTAATACTTTATAAAACTCTCTCATGCAATGAAACCTAAAGGCTATGAACGATACTTTTTGGGGAGAAATGCCTATGTATTCTGTTCAGTTGATATATCGAGCTCTTTTTAAACCTTTACTTTGAGCTCCGCCTACTCTTGTGACTCGCTGCGTTGATTTGTCTTTTGGGGTCTGTGTTGACTGCACCGAACGGGTGTCCCAGCTAAATAGACCATGGTTTGAAAATCTTAATCCTTTTTTCCAATTCAAATCAAGAATCTTGTTATTAGCCTTGTAAGTACCAACTGATAATTTTTCCCTCATCCTATTTGAATAATGAGGCAACGTTTACTAATTAACATTTTAATTATTGTTCTAAACGCTCAGAGTTTAATAGAACATTTGTCGAGGGTCACTAAACTACTCCAGTCAGATTTTCTCGCCGACGTAGCCTTAGTGTAGCCGTTTTTATCCAGCAAAAATGAATGCCTGCTGTATTTAGAACATACCACGCGACAGTTAAAGCAGGCGCCTTTATGCGTTGTGATTACAGTACTCTAAGCCCGACTTGATAAAGTGCTGCCGAATTCGCCGGTTCTGCACTGCTCACAGCGACTAAAGCGAGCATAGTCCTGTCCAAGCTACCAGGCCGCCAAACGCAGAAACTCCCTCACGAGAAACAATCAACTCTTCTGGAATATCGCGGGGACAAAATTATCGTCATTTTCCTGGCAGACAAAGGAAGTTCAACGATGGTCCTCGACCGGCAGGAGTACAAGCAAAAAAGTCAAAACGCTCCTCGGTGTCACAATTTACGAATCACCAAGGACCCCAATAATGCACAGACTTTTGGCTCTATCTTCAACCACTACCCTGAATAACACCTCTATTTAGCCTTATATGCTGGACAGTGTCGACACCTACATTTTACGCCCCCCCCCCGAGATTCATCATTAAACCTTGTTTACCGCTGCACTCTACCATTAATTTCAACATCTGACCACTTTGGGGAGTCTCCGTTTGCCTCCATCCAGTCCTTTCCTTCCTGAGAGGGACGTCACCAACGCAGAAGGGCTACTCCAGCCACTGCGTGGTACTTCTTGTCCGCGTTTACAGCTGGAAGCGGACGAGTGTATGTTTTAATTAGGCTCGGCCTCTATCTTCGTCAGCGTGGATGTCTTTTTTCATCTCCGCAGCGAAACGCCGATCTCGGCACCAGGACAAGCTTGAACTGGAAGGATCTCTGTCGGAAGGTAGATTTTTGCCTGAAAAGCACAGCATTCTCCTTCAAAAAGAATTTCTACAACAATAAGTGGCACTACTATGAACAATGCGACAAATCATGCAAAATTGATGATGGAGTCTAGTGCACAAAGTACACTGCAGTCATTTCAAGAAAAACCAAAAGTTTTTATTTGATGGCTGTTTCTGCATTCTGAATATATCAGAAGGGGAAAAATTACATCCACATCTTAACTCAGCCCAGCCCGCTCATATAGTTCTCAACGTACGAGAAAAGAATCTCAAGCTACCAATTCTTGCCGTCCTTGTTAGTAGAGTCACTATATAGTAACTCTACTTGTTAGAAGAAAAGGTGCCTCCTAAAGTTCAGTGTATGCAGGAAGAAAACTCATGCCGGATTCTAAATAAATTTTGTAATTCTAATCACCCCGTTAACCACAAGGCATCCGTCGGCTCCTCTCTTTTGAAAAGACCAAAGTCCATCCCCTTCTCCGAAGCGAATAGAGAACAAGAGCAGGCTACAGTCTTCGCCAGTGAGCAGAAAAATGGGTACACGCGTTCACCGCCGTCATGCTATGCTCGATGGTTGACACAGAAGCAACGAAGTGCGCTCCTAATTGCTTACAAAATCCTCTGCTCCGAGGGGCCGGGCTCGTACATCGGCGATACAAAAAACATTATTCAGAGAACAATAGCGTCCTGTTAATGAACTCGGACCCCTCTCTGATCCCTACGAGCACGCCGATCACGAAATTGCCCACGATGAGGCGAGCGTACTGCTGTGGAACGTAATCCGATCAAGAGACGCAACGTTCAGTTATGTTACATCCGGCTCACATCAGCGCCGGTGAGAAGGAATTTAAAATCGCTTCCATCCGAATGCTCCAATCGACTATGCAACGTTTTGGGATTGGAAAAGCGAAGGCCACTGACTGCTTCTGCTGGCTCGCAGATCCCTCACTCATGATGAAGGCACCGTCCCGAGATGTCGGTATAAAATAATTTTTGGTTCGTTTTAGTACTTCTTAATCTGTAGTTTCAAAACCTAACAAGGCGTACTTCCGCCGAAGACGTTGAAATTTGTCACGTGGTGACGCGCAGTGCACCAGAGAAGGAAGCGACGGGAGCAGCCGTCGTGGAAGTGCATAGCGCGACCAGCATTCGCCTTTATAGACGTTGGAGGTCCTGAGTGTATGTGCAGAATTTCCAATCAGCCTCTACGCAGAAGGTTAGCATGTGCATAAATTCAAGCTAAAAACCAGTCTGACATAAATATCACTTTGAACACGAGCTGCGACAAAGTGCATATTGACAACTCTAAGCACATTATCAAGCAAAGCCAACATGCAATCATCTGCTCTAGCGTACTTTTGATTTAGATTGTCGAATCAATATGGGATGTCTCAGTATTCAATCATATCCTATGAAAAATATGCGTCCTCGACAAAGAATAACAGGCCTATAAAAAAGACAACGTTCTTTCGCGACGTGTTCTTGTTAAGAAAACGAGATAGAAATAAACCAACGTAAGTTAGTCAGTACGTTTTAAGGAAATGTTCGAGGCAGTTTGAGCCCCGCATATTTCTGAGACAAGCACGAGAGCGCCTTCTCCTAGCGATATATGGGTCTTATTGTCCAAGAAGACAGAATGGCATTCAATATTAAACTGCGCCGTGGCTAATTATCATAACTAAAAACATCCGTCTACTCGAACGCAATGAACCAGAGCTACGAATTCTAAATGTATAATATTGGTGAAACAATTTTTTTTTCTTTTTTTTTTGGCAGCGCGAAATTGCCTTAACCACACTGCGCGTAATGTTCATTCTTTATTCCTAAACAAGCCACATAAGAAACTTCTTCAAGCGAGCTGCCATTAAGGGTTGATTAAAAAGACCGCGCCTGCTTCCATCTTTTTCATTGTGCTATTCTTTCAACTTTTTCATTTCCGCCCCTTCGCGAACTTTTTTTGTGCTCGTATTTCTTCTTGGAACAATTTCGGAGTTTTTGCAGCTTCGACGGTATAGCGTTATGGCAGTCAGGTTACAGATATATTGGCAGCTAGGCAATGCCAAGGACTGGCAATTACTGCGCATGAACAGCATTCGCGATAGAAGGTCAGATGAATTGCGTTAAACCATCCTAAAGCTTAATACAGTTAGAGTCGAGAAACAGGGGAATCGCAAGGGCTCTGCGAACGAATAGTGAAATAAAAGTTGTTTCCTTGTAGTCATGCGATTTATATATAAGAGAGGCAGCGCTGAATTGCTAGAAAACTGAGCTAGTTGCCGAACGTTTCTGGTTAATAAGTATGAAGGCGCAGCTCACATGTCGAAGTCGAAGCTAAGTTGCACCCGTAATATATTTCAAACAGAGACCTGTAGGAAAGTCGCACTAATTACTGGATTTCGCGCGTAAATAAAACAAAATTTGAGGGGTTAAACTGGGCTGAACCGAATGAGGAGCTATAGCTTTGGCTGTCGGAGACCGAGCGTTGCATCGAACACAACCAGAGTTCCTTTGAACGCGTGGAAGTCTACCAGCGTTCTAAACAGAATCCACTTTTATGCCACAAGCATGCGATGTCGGCTCTCCTGCTCCACTCGGTCAACTCTGCGCGGCGCGCGCATGCGCAGTGCGGAAAATGCCCGTCTCTCCACGCCGGCGCGTGCATCTGCTGGGATTCCCGATGCCACCACCCTCGTCTTTCCCTGTAGCGAGCGCAGCCAACGGCAGAACACGAGGTGGTGGTGGGGGTGAAAACGTTTATTAAAAATTGAGTGTTACATGGGGGTGGCTCTGGGGCCAGGCTTAGTGCCCTTCCCCTCACAAACACTAGATGGAGTCCCTAGTACGAGACCACAGTGGCTTCCGCTGCCGCCACTGCTCGTTTGGCCAACACCTTTTGGACTTTCATGTCGGAGTAGGCGAGTAGGGTAGCCTCCCAGTCTTCCCGGGTGGGGTTTGGGCAGGTGCAAAGGCAGGGTTGGAGGGGCATGCCCACACCATGTGGAAAAGGTTCGAGGACATTTCCCCACAGTGCGGGCACTCCCCGGAGAAGGCACTATCAAGTGTTTAAGTGACGCCAGGCACATCATGGTGCTCGTAAGGAGGCGAAGAAACACGCGTTCCTCCGCTCTCGTTAACCCTTTACACGGTTGAGGGTAAAGATTGTGTCTGTTTTGGTACAGCTGCGTAATTTCTCTTAAGTGTAGGCTGGTGTGAATTCTTCTTCACCAGTGGCTAAAACCGGTCGTAAGGAATGCGCACTGCATCTCTTTTTCAGGCACCGCGAAATGCGCGAAAGGTAGCGTAGTCTAGCTTTCTGTACAAAATGCAGCGATAACTTTTATAGCCGAATGCTTTAAATGCTTAGCAATTTTTCATAAATGAGTTAATGGAGGCACGACCACGAAAGAGGTCGATGACCCGTTTCCCAGTATTTCAGCCTAGAGAAGCCGAGCACCAGGCCAGAGAAATCTTGCAACACGTTGGGAAGCCGATAAGTAGCCGGCAGAATCAGGGATCGAACCTAGTATATCCCGAATGCGAAGCGAATGCTATATAGCAAAGCCACCGCTTCGCTCTGTGACATGGCCACCTGTGGGCGTCCATCGCACGAAGTGGATTAAAGATTATCCGACGGTGGAAGTAATCACTGGCCTGTCGCCACAACATTTTAGTGGATTACCTTTTCGCCAAGTGTTTCACATCACAGAAGCCGCACACCAGACCGGGAACGTATCTTACCGATTGGAAAACCGACAGGTACCCGCTGTCACCAGGAATCGACCTGGTACCATGCGTATGTAATTAAAATGCTTAATAAGTTCTTATTGCTGGCGGCGGAGCATTTCAGAAGTCTATGATAACCATAGCCTGAAACTCTTACGGCCATGTGGATTTGAAGAGCGAAGAGCAAAAAGGCATAGTCAGCATGCGACTCTTTTATTTCAGCATCAAACTCGTATTTGATGTCTGACATCACTGCTTTTTAGAAAAACTGCAGCCGTTGTACCTTGTGCAGGACTGTACCAGTGGCAAGCACACCTCCTTGATCCCTTTTTGATATAAACCTTGCGTCTTCGACACTACTTTAGTTTGACCCCATAAGACGCATTCTCACAGAGAATACCATCTTTTAAAACATTAACGCACGCAGTATACTACTAATTCAAGAATGCATACATGGCCCAGGTTTTCCTCAACGTTATTACCGCTTGGGGAAAACCTGCCTCATCATTTTACCACGCTATTATGCACGTAATTCAGATCATATCAGAATCATCCATTAGGCCAGAGTACGCAAAAACGTTGCATAAGTACGATTTTAATATCTCCTAAACTAATTTCTAGCATTGCGTGCAAGCGCATGGTCATAACGCACTCGCGACATTCTTAAGGAAAATTTGACGACAGGCGAAAACAAAAAAATTAATTGTGGTTTAACTCTCTTTAGCCCTAGCTGAATTGCAATAGCAACGTGGAAGTTTCTTTTGCCTGCTAGATTATTCCGCTATCATGCCCTCTCAGTGTAAGGCGCTATATCCTTTAAGTGTATAACGCGAGAGCGTAAGCTACCAGCCCTAGTATAAAAGAAAGAGTTCAATGCTGCTGAACCGAATGTGGAGCGAAAGCATAATCTGCTGGTGACCGCGCATTCTTCTTCCTCCTCCTCCTCCTCCTCCTCCTCCTCCTCCTCCTCCTCCTCCTCCTCCTTCTTCTTCTTCTTCTTCATCTTCTTCTTCGTCTTCTTCTTCTTCTTCTTCTTCTTCGCAGCTGTTCAAGGTCAAACGTGGCCTACCAATAAAAGGTTTCATTTTTGCCAATTCTTTTGCAATGGCGGAACAGCTAGTCCTTGCAATATCTGAATGAAGTTCCAACTAGTTCAATTACGCGGCTGCATACGGCGCAGTTCCTCTAAGCATTGACGGTAGTTTGAGCGTTGGTGGCGCGTCTAGTTTAAGCTCAACAAACCTATTTGCTATGAAAGAAATAATAACCTGATTAATTTAACTCCAGATTCCGCTTTTGTCATCTTGCTCCCCGCGACTAGATGTCAGAAGCAGCAAAGCTTGCAGTGCGTGGGCTCGCACCCTACATGCCGAAAATAGAACAGATCGGATGTTCAATCCGCACAGCAAGTAAAATGACGACGTTGAGCCACTTTGACCTCATTAACTTGAATCGGAGCCGATAATGTTTAACTTCATTCGGAAATAAAACGCGGCGCCGCGCTGCTTGCTTTGCAGGAACGCCGACGCGCCGAAGTCTGTCAATGCCAGACTAATGAAGTCCGAGCGCGCGCCGGGCAGTAGGATAAAAAGATATCCACTATCCTGTCGCCATTTGCCTGTGTCGCTTCTGATAATCAAAAGCGACAAAGTCTTGTGCCCTTTTTTTCGCACTAGCCTTCGAAACGAAGACAAGTCCGCTAGTCCGTTTGATCCCAAGTTCGACCCAGTGTACTGGTACTTCGCAGTTAGGTGCGCCTAACTTTAATGAGTAACAGGTTTTGAAAAGTATAGTTAAAAGCGTTCGCGCAGAGAAGCACAGCAACTGTTCTCCCTCTTTGCCGTCGCGGCTCCTATTGGCTAGTACCTTCCACGTGACATCAAGAGTCTGATTGCTCAACTCGGGCGTTAGCAAATCACTCTTTCCTACTGCACATCATGGTACATGTATGTCGAGAGTTACGTTGACTTCCAGCGCTTTGTCGGCGTATACAAAAGCTTCCGGGTCTGTTTCGGCTGCCTTTCACCTCCTCGACCTCTGACAGGTGGCAGTTGACAGTCGGCATGGCCGTCCACAGATACAGTGTCTCTAACGTCACCTGTCTTAAAGGCTCTGAAGCGAAAAGCTTCACTAGGCTAGTCAACACCAGGTCTGGCGTGCGTGTGATCACTTTTAGCCCCAGCTGCGCATGCCCGAACTCGCCGAGTGACGACACTAGGAGAGGCGCAGGTGTCTGAAGCGAAAAGCTTCATACGAAGATCAGAGCGGAGCTTTGCGTATGCCGTATGCCGTGTGCCGTGACGTCCCAGCCAAGGCCAAATGCGCAGCCCCCTCACCAAACTACTGCCCGTGTTGCCTAGCAACGCTCAAGAGGTGTGCCACTCCTCCTCATTAAAAAAAGATTAGTATCCATCCGAAAATCAAACCTTCATCCCTCGGATACCCAGCCGAGCGCTTTACCGCTGTGCCAGGCCGCGATTTTTTTTTTCTTTATTGCATTGGAAATATTCTGTAAAAAAGAAAAAAGAAAAAAAAAACACTTGTTCATGTCTAAGGTTACCGAGCTGCTTAATACGAGCCCGCCATATCCCTAGCCCGACAATGCACCATCATCAAAACATCAAAATTCTGGGAGGCAAACATATGCATCTAGATACGGCATCCAGTTTGGAGGTTCTTCGCGTGCAGCATACACACTCCTCACCAAAGCACACTGCTCTCGAAACACGGATTTGGACGATCTTGGTGCTCGGTATGCCTGTCCATTATACGGCTTTTTGAAAGACTGACCTGTCCCATCCACGCAAATATATCGTAAGGCACGATAGAGTTTTTGTCAGGAAGCAAAACTCTAATAGAATATGGTGTAATTTCAATGTCCTTTTTAGAGTTATTTGTAGTATGTCTCAAAAGAGCATAGCATCACGACCATTGGCCAATTGTCTCAGGCACGTTACAGAGACGGCAATTCACCGTCCAGGGCACAAACATCTTCTTATCATAAAGAAATGTCTTGACAGGTAACGTCACTGTGTGTAGTTTGAAAAAGAACGTTTTTGTAGCTGCCTGAATGCACATTTGCCTAACACGCTTTAGAACAGTGGTGTCCAAAAACCCCAGATAAGGCTGCCGATACAATGGTGTAGGGAACAAAGGCAGTGAGAACCTGGGTCATCTGCTTTCTCGAGAGGCTACACAGGTAATCTACAGAGGAACGCACATTGAGAAAATTGAAAGTGTCAGCAACCTCCTTAAGGAATCCCCATAAAGTAAGCGAAAAGACAGAGGAGAAAATAGATAAGAAAGGAAAAAAAGAGGGAGAGGAAGACCCGCGGCGCAACAACAGCGGTCGTCCACCACCGAAGCAGTGGCGGGTGCAATGACGGCCTACAACAGGTAGAATTCGGTGGCTGGCTAGCCCACGCCGCAAGCAGCGCTGACCTACCGTCCCAGCCCCGTAGAGCCAAGAACTGCCACCCTTCCCCACCTCTCGACGGCAGCGGAGGAGCTGGTCAAGGTTGGCAGTTGCTGGCTTTACGGGGCTGGGACGGTAGGTCAACGCCGCTTGCGGCGGGGGCTAGCCGGCCATCGAATTTTACCTGTTGTAGGCCGTCATTCCACCCGCCACTGCTTCGGTGATGGACGACGTCTGTTGTTGCGGCGCGCATCTTTCTTTCCCTCATCTTTTTCTTTCTATATTTTCTCTTCTGTCGCACGAGGCAGCGGAGGTGGCTCAGCTACAGAGCCAGTAGCAGGACCGTACATTTTCTTTTCCTTCTTCCTACCGCCACAACAACAACAACAACACTACGCCAGGTATAGCAGGTCGTCGTGTGACACTAAATTTGCCTTTGAAATGACCTTGGCCTGATTAAGCGTGGGTGTTCACATTCATGTTGTTCACGAAAATGTATACTGCGCCTTCCTTTCCCCAAAACATATCTAAATTTATATTTTTGTATTATTATAACAGAGAGGCAGACCTGTGTAGTGCGATGTCACCTTGAACAGTCTTGAAGGCCAAAAAACAAATACTGTGCCTTTCCTTTCTTATAAACCAATGTACAATATAAAAGGTTTTGCCCCGCCGGGATGGTGCAGTGGTAAGACGCCCGACTAATGTGCCGGAGCACCCGGGTTCGACCCCGACCTCGGCGGCTGCGTTTCGATGGAGGTGAAACGAAGAGTCGTCCGTGTGCTGTGCGATGTTAGCGCACGTTAAAGATTCACCCCACTCTATCCGACCCCTCCTGCACCCTTTGCAACCACCCCACTTTCACCCTTGCCCACATTCTATTTCAATGCCCGGCGGATCCTCCCCCGCGGGGTCTGGAGCACTTCACCACCTGGGAGGAATGGGAGACTCTGCTACGCTCTCAGGACCCGGTCCGGCAAAAGACCGCTACAGACCGAGCTGCCGACGTCATGAACCGTAGGAACATCAACGTTTGAGTGTAATGGGGCTGTGCGGGGGACCCAAATGCCTGCGCGCCCTGAACTCCTCTGTTAAAATAAATGGTTTTAGAGCGCAGCTCTTTGGCACCCATTCCTGGGTTTCGCGGCGGCGTCGGCGTTGGCCTCGTAACCAGTTCCGCCCCCCTTTCAGCCCCCCAATGCGAGCCGGCGCTTTAGCAACCGAAGCCTCGCAGAAAGAGGGGGGTACACTCAGCGGCGAAAGATGGGGGCAGGAGCGCGCGCGGCGATCGGAGAACACTAGGAAAGGTGCGGGGGTGGGGGGTAGGGATGGTCGCCGGAGGCAGCGCTGGCAGCGACTGACCGATGCCGCTGATGCCTCTAGCGAGTAAAGACAACGTGCTGCTATATAGTGATGCGTACAACACTGTCCAATGCCGTCGTCGCCATGCAGAAAGAGGAGGAGGGGGTCATCCCCCCCCCTCTTCCTCTGTGGAGGCGAGGGTGCTCTCAGCAGATCACGGTGCAAGTCGTTCTCACTCGCTAACGGCGTCAGCGGCATCAATCAATTGCTGCTACCTGTTCGTTGGGCAACGTTCCTATGGACCCACACGCTGCCTCCCGCAACCTCCCGATAACTCAATTGCTCTCCATTTCTCCGACCACAAAGCTTCTTTCATGGCAGCCAAGAACTGTTAGTGGAGTGTTTCTTGAAGCAATACGTGTGAAAAAATCAATAAAAGTTGTATGTAATTGTACATACGTGTCTTGCTAGAAATATTTGCCGCAATTGATCGAAAAGGTGAAACAGCTGATGAGCTGCACTCAAATTTCGCATTAGGAAGTAACGTAATCGTGGGCAATTTTTTACTACTACTACTACCCAGGTGGTCAAAATTACTCCGTAGCCCTTCACTACGGCTCCTCTTTCTCTCTTTACACTTTAACTACCACCTTCCTCCCTTCCCTTACGGCACGGTTCAAGTGTTCGCAGACACAATGTGACAGATACTGCGCCTTTCCCTTCCTGTGAACCAATTATTATTAGGTGTCAATGACGACAATTCCTTGGCGTCCACTCAAAAGTAAAGGGTCTTTCCTTTCCCAGAAACCTAATGTAAATAACAATTATGAGAAAAACGCGGATTGAAAAGCGATTGGTAAACAGGCTATCGCTGCAACACTTACAGCTTTTGCTCTTTCACCAAGTTCAATCCATGCTTAAACCCCCGCATTTGTTTCTCCCTCAGACCCATTGTTCATAGCGCATGGAGACCGGCTTTCTCGCTACAATATCGACTTCAGGTGTGCCATGTTTTTTTTTTTTTTTTTTTTTTTTTTAACTTTGGCAATGGAGCACCGAATACCTTAACTAAATTTGCTGATCCAATAACATGGCGTAACTGCTTTGGCAAGCTATTGTACTTTAGCTGAAGGTACGGAAAGATAAATAGTACGGACAAAAACATGTTACGAACGCATAACAGTGTTAGAAGGTACAAGCCAACGGCACGTCCGTGCTTTCGTTATTTCTTCAGGACGACGAATCGAAGCCCCCCGAGGCGACGTAGTGAAGTACTCGGCTTGCAAACATTGCCAGCACGAACGGTCCAAGCCTGCCCCTACACAGGACACGCTGGTCGCAATCTCACCCAGCAAAGCCCAGTGCCGCTACGTGTCAACGCGGTTTGACGTGCGAGCTAAATAAGCACAGAAAAATTCCCTCCCTGCATGGCTGGAACGCTATTTCCTGCCGCTGGGGACGCAGGAAAACATGCTCTCTGGGTTTGCGTTTTGTCGCGCGCTTGTCCAAATACAAGGGCACGCGCCTCGGGTCAAACGCGTAATCTTGGACTTGGATGTAGAGACCTCATATTCCCGTTCACTGCGGCGTCTTTGCGTGCCTTGATTTTTTTGGCACTATTCCCTTTACGCGTGACTCTGTCGACATTACCAATCCGATATTCCACCAAGGGTCGCAGTTTATGGAGTCTGCTTGCAATAGATAAATATTTTCCATTTCATTTGAAGTGAAGTCAGCTGATGGAAGCATAATGCGAAACCAGCAAGCGCCAGATCGTGGAACGCGCAAGGTTGCTGGGCCTGCGTTGCTTAGGTGTAGCGTGCCTGACTCGGCATCCAGGAAAAATGGAAAATGCTTTCTTATTCAATCTTACTCAATTTAAATGACCATCCCGATTTGGCAGCCCCTCCCAAATTTCAGATGTCACGTGACCTCATTCAGCTGCGTAAACTATCTGATAATCTGTGATCAGCCATGGCAGCTGCCAGCTGCCACCTGCTATTCCCATGCCTGTGATGTTTTGCTCACAACGTTGACGCCAACTCCGCCGCTGACACCGATGCCGATAACGGATTTTCTGCCCAACGTGCCTGTTAGTGCTATAACGTTAAAATTGCGCAATTGCTTTGCACCCACTTTCATGTGAAAGAAAGTGCTATGCGTGCAGAATCAACTAATAGAAGTATTTACTAAAATGTTGAATACATCTAATATTCAAGCAGTTGAAGCTTATTATCCGTCACATACGAGGTATTTACTGCAATCGCTAATACAATTATGAAGACATCAGACTTTAACCATCCAAAGGATCAGGCAGGCTTTAGAAAAGGGTACTCTGCCATCAGTCATATCCAGACTCTAAACCAGGTGATAGAAAATTGCTCGCAATATAATCAGACGCTATACATTGAATTTATCGACTACTACAAAGCATTTGCCTGAGTCGAAACCCCATCAGTCATGCTGACATTGCGAACTCAGGATGTAGTTAAACCATATGTGAAGGTAGTAAAAAATAACTATAGTGGCTGCGCATCAGCTAAAGTTTTGCATGAAGAAAGTAATAAAATTGCAATTGCAGTAGCTTTTCTAGCAGTGTCGCGCTCCCTACCCTAAGCAACTGCTGCTTGACGACACGCAACGTCCGCTGGGTGGTCCGAGGAGACCTGGCGTTCGTAACGCTGGTTTCTGTGCGACAGAGCTCTCGAAGGCATTCCTGCACGTTCTTCTGCTATGATCATCTGAACGCATCGCCACGTGCACACAAGCTTTTATACATCACGTGATCAACCTGTACCATGCGTCAATGTGACATCATTGCGACAGCTTCAAGTTGCGTTGAGGGTCACCCGAAGGTCGAGGTCAAAAAACAGCGTCAAATGTGAACGTCATATTACACAAATTGCATATATAGTTAGTTTTAGGATTATGCTTAGGTTAATCTTGGTCGGGTTTTAAAGTCGTTTAATTGGAGCCAGCTGAAACGCATTTGTACACGGAGTAGAATATATTCCGCTCCAAAACGGTCACCGGAAGGAAAATATTGCCGCATAGAAGACGACGCAAAAGATGACGACAAGCGCGAGCCTGGAAGTGAAAGAAGCTTGAACACAAGACTTGTTCTGGTCGACCATTCAAACCATCTATCGCTAGGTTCTCCTTGGTCTTCTACCGAGACGTGACACTGGTGGAGCGCGCTGGGGTATGCATAGGACTCCTTCCGGCAGTCCACAGCGGATCCCAAACATCGACACGCCTGTCCATCGTGCTAGCCGCCGCCTTCTAGGCCTAGCGCCGGAGTACAGTCATCTGCCGAACGACTCCTCAAACGCCCAAGTTCCTAAGACCTCTCAAGCCATGGCACATACCAATCCTACACCGGTGACTCTACAGAACACCAAGATGCCAGAGTGCTTTCGCGGGGAAGCGTTTGAAGATGTGGAAGACTGGCTCGACCAGTTTGAGCGAGTGTCAAAGATCAACCAGTGGAGCGCGGACCAGAAGCTTTGTAATGTTTATTTTGCCCTTCAGGATAATGCTAGAACGTGGTTTGAAAACCATGAGGCCAGCTTATCCACATGGGATGACTTCCGCTGCCAGCTGGTCGACACTTTCGCGAGAACTGACCGACGGGACAATGCGCTGCGCCTGCTTGAAGTGCGCATCCAGAAGCCAAATGAGAGCGTGGCTATGTTTGCGTAAGACATGGCTCGCCTTTTTCGCCGTGCCGACCCTGATATGAGTGAACCAAAGAAGCTACGGCATCTCATGCATGGCGTCAAAGAACAGGTGTTTGCCGGCTTGGTCCGCAACCCCCCTAAAACCGTGAGTGAGTTCGTTAAGGACGCTACGGCTATCGAACGAGCCCTCCAAGACCGGTGCCGCCAGTACAACCGACCGGTCAACTGTGCCCCGACGACTGCGGCGGCGCTGACAGCAACAGATACGACCACTCTTCGAGACATCATTAGAGGCATTGTCCTTGAGGAGCTGCAGCGAATTACGACTACGAAGGCTCAGTCGTCAGGGGCCCTCATGGAAACAGTGAGGAATGAAATTCGATACGCCCTATCACCGTCTACACCATGCAACGAGTCTCATCCAGTCTACAACGCGGCACCCCTTTCCGAACCATACCACGCTCCAAAACCGATCAGCTGCACCGCCAACATTCCTGCAGCTTACCTCGAGCCGCAGCCCGAGAGCTATGCTGCGGTCCTTCGTCGCCCACCTCCAGACCACGCCCCACCGAGCTCACCGAACCGTCAGGAGATTCGGTTCCTCCAGGGGCCTCAGTGGGCGCCTCCCAGGCGCTCTCAACTGCGCCGTACTGACAGGTGGCGCAGTTATGACAGCCGACCACTTTGTTTCTACTGCGGACAACCTGGCCATGTGTATCGGTACTGCCGCCACCGCGAAGAGGGGCAGTCCTTTCCGCTTGCTTCTGCTCGCCGCCGCTTCGACACTAATTCTGCCCAAATCGACGACGACCCTCCGGTCAGCAGGGAAACCGAAACCCCGGGTTTCCGCCGCCGCTCCTCCCCATCGCCACAGCGTTATTCGCCGACACGTCGCAACACTACTGGCGTTAGCGGACGGCGGTCTCCTAGCCCTCACCGGGGAAACTAAGAGCTGCAACCTCGCGAGGGGAGGTTGCAACCAGTCTAAAAGTGTCGAAACCCTCACCACCGCCGCAATTGCCGACAACCCGGGCTTCTGACGCCGCCGCTAACATTGACATTTCCGCACTACCGCCGAAAATGCCGTACCAGATGATCAGCCATGACGACGAAGCTGACAGCGCCGACCTTGCCGCGCTTCCGCCGCAAATGCCGAAAGGGACGATCAACCCAGATAATTTTGTTAGCGCTGACCTCGCCGTTTCCATTGATGGGCTGGCGGTACATGCTCTGGTGGATACCGGGGCAGATTTTTCAATTATTAGCCAGAAACTGGCCGACACCCTGCGCAAAGTAAAAACTGAATGGACTGGGCCAGTAATAAGAAGTGCTGGGGGTCAGCTACTGGCACCGACAGGGAAATGCACTGCCCGGATAGGAATAGGAAACGCGGTGTTTGTTGGCAGCTTCGTTATTCTCCCTGACTGCTGCAAAGACCTCATCTTGGGCATGGACTTTCTGCGTCTTCATGGGGCTGTAATCAGCATCCGTGACAGCATCGTTGCCTTCACCAATAACCATGAAGACCTTGGTTATGCGCAAGTACCACTATTGCCCTTACGCGTCGCCAATGAGACGGTGACATTACCTCCGAGATCATGTTCTCTTGTTGAAGTGAAATGCGACGTGGCGCATACAGGCGATGGCGTCGCCGAACGGGCAGTTACCCTGGTACTCAGCCGAGGTGTTTCTATAGCTCGAGGGCTGGTCAACTTGACCAATGGGCATACCGAACTGCTGCTGACAAACTTCAGCGACGAGCGTCAGCAAATTCCGAAAGGCACAACTGTGGCCTTTTTCGACAGCCTCCCAAATGCGCAGCACTGTTGCTTACTGCAACAGAGAGGATCAGTGTGCAAGACACCCGTAACCATCGTTGATGTGAGCCCAAATCTGTCTTCTTCAGAGCGGGACCGCCTTTTGGATCTCATAGATCAATTTCGAGACTGTTTTGCTTCAGAATCGCGGATCGGCCAAACGCCTTTGACAAAATATCGAATTATCACGGATGACTCGATTCGCCCGATTCGACAAAATCCTTACCGTGTGGCTCCGAAAGAACGTGAAGCCATTCAGCGCCAGGTGGCCGAAATGCTTAGAGACGACGTTATCCAGCCGTCACAGAGTCCCTGGGCTTCCCCCGTGGTACTTGTTAAAAAGAAAGACGGCAGCTTACGATTTTGCATAGACTATCGCAAGCTCAACCAAGTGACCAAAAAAGACGTGTACCCTCTCCCTCGCATCGACGACTCCTTAGATCGCCTACGAAATGCACGTTACTTCTCGTCGATGGACTTGAAAAGTGGATATTGGCAAATCGAAGTGGATGAGAGGGATCGGGAGAAGACAGCATTCATCACTCCCGACGGATTGTATGAGTTTAAAGTCCTTCCGTTCGGTTTATGCTCGGCGCCAGCAACATTTCAGAGACTGATGGACACTGTGCTTTCGGGACTTAAGTGGCAAACATGCTTGGTGTATCTTGACGACGTGATAGTGTTTTCGGCTACATTTGAAGAGCATCTACTCCGTTTGCTAGCTGTGTTTCAGGCCATACAATCTGCGGGCCTCACATTAAAACCCGAGAAGTGCCACTTCGGTTACGAGGAGCTGCAGTTCTTAGGCCACGTCGTCAGCCAAGAAGGTGTTCGGCCGGATCCTGAAAAGCTCTCCGCAGTCGCCAAGTTCCCAACACCTACGGACAAAAAGACATTGCGGCGCTTCTTGGGTCTTTGCGCCTATTACCGTCGGTTTATTGCTGGCTTTTCACGAATAGCCTGGCCATTAACTTCACTGACTCGTGACAACGCAGTCTTTCGCTGGGGTGAAGAACAGCAACAAGCTTTCAATGAGCTGAGGAGGCGTCTACAGACACCACCTGTCCTGGCGCACTTTGATGACGACGCCCCTACACTGCTTCATACGGATGCCAGCAACGTGGGCTTAGGTGCTGTGTTAGTACAGCGCCAGGATGGTGTGGAAAAGGTAATTGCTTACGCCAGCAGGACCCTATCTAAAGCAGAAGCGAACTACTCGGCAACCGAAAAAGAATGTCTTGCAGTGGTATGGGCGGTTATGAAATTCCGCCCTTATTTGTACGCTCGCCCCTTTCAAGTCGTCAGCGACCATCACTCTCTCTGTTGGCTGACGAACTTAAAGGACCCTTCAGGGAGACTCGCGCGTTGGAGCCTTCGATTGCAAGAATTTGACATGGCAGTTATTTACAAATCTGGAAAGAAGCACACAGATGCAGATTGCCTTTCGCGAGCGCCGGTCGAACCTTCCACTATGACCGATGAAGACACTGCGTTTTTAGGTGTCATAGATGACGCAACGCTTTCCCAACAGCAGCGAGAGGATCAGGAATTGCTCCCTCTTATTGATTTCTTGGAGAAGCGAACTACGGTTGTGCCGAAGATTTTCGCCCGAGTAATCTCTTCATTTTTTATTCGCAACAACGTCCTTTACAAGAAGAACTTCCGTCCTGGGGGAAACAGTTTTCTGCTCGTCGTCCCATCGGTTCTCCGCACTGAAGTTTTGCAAGCGTGCCACGACGAGCCAACCGCCGGTCACCTAGGCTACACCCGCACGTTGGCTAGAGTACAGCACGGATACTACTGGCCAAAACTGCCGGCGACAGTGAAACGCTATGTACGCACGTGCATTGACTGCCAGCGCCGTAAATCACCCCCTGTAAAACCAGCTGGCCTACTCTACCCTCTTCAAGTGCCAGCGACACCTTTTAAGCAAATTGGCATGGACCTCCTGGGACCATTTCCGACGTCTACAGCCGGGAATAAATGGATAATTGTCGCCACTGATTATCTGACCCGCTACGCGGAGACCAAGGCTCTGCCAAGGGGTACCGCCGCCGAAGCAGCTAGGTTCTTCGTTGAGAACATTGTCCTGAGGCATGGCGCTCCGGCACTTATTATAACTGACCGAGGAACTACATTTACGGCCGAACTTTTGGAAATCGTTCTTCGCCTCAGTGGTACCAGTCACCGTAAAACTACTGCCTATCACCCTCAAACCAATGGGTTGACGGAACGCCTCAATAAGACCCTCGCAGACATGCTTTGCATGTACGTCGACGTAAACCACAAGAATTGGGACGAAATACTTCCCTACGTTACGTTCGCCTACAATACGGCCCGCCAAGACACCACTCGCATGACACCATTCAGCCTCCTTCACGGGCGACCAGTAACAACTATGCTGGATGCAATGTTGCTCCCGAATGCCGACACCGATGATCTCGACCAGGACGCCGAGGAATTCGCTCAGCGTGCAGAGGAAGCTCGCCAACTAGCTCGTGTGCGGATTCAAAATCAGCAGGAGCACGATGCACAACGCTACAATCAGAGACACCGGCATGTAATGTATGAACCTGGCGACAAAGTGTGGGTCTGGACACCTATTCGCCGCCGTGGACTCTCCGAAAAACTATTGCGATGATACTTTGGACCCTATGTTGTTCAGCGACGTTTAACCGACGTCACTTATGAGGTGATGCCAGACGGGGTGTCGACATCAAAGCGACGCCAGCACCAAGCTGACGTCGTCCACGTCGTGCGTATGAAGCCATACCACTCAGTCTGACCTTAACCTCCTACTTCCTTTTGTTCTCATCGGGACGATGCTTCCTAAGGAGGGGGGCAAATGCCGCATAGAAGACGACGCAAAAGATGACGACAAGCGCGAGCCTGGAAGTGAAAGAAGCTTGAACACAAGACTTGTTCTGGTCGACCATTCAAACCATCTATCGCTAGGTTCTCCTTGGTCTTCTACCGAGACGTGACAATATGCACCCCGGTTCGGGAAGTCCTTAGCCGCAGAACAACGAAAGGCGCCTGCATCACCAGTTTGTTTGTGGTGACGTGCCCCAAATGCCTCCAGCTGGGCAATGGCTTCAATAGGCTAGAATTTTCATGTTGTACTGATATAATGTTGCCAGATGACTGTCATAATAGCGTATATTGTCGTAGATGACTGTCATAATAGCGTATATTGTCGTCTTCGATGTATTTTGTAGTCTTCATTAGCAGACAAGCCGATCAATCTGCTCTGCACACCGTGAAAGGCTAGAAGCTCTTAGCATCAAAAAGCACACATCTCGTTATAATAACATAACATATCCTGCAGTAGAAGAAGACGAGGCTGCATGACTGGTTGACGTGAATATTATTACATTGCACATGAAATCAGTATATTTTGAATGATAGGGATTGATGATAAAAACGGGTAATACATTATTGCTATAATAAAGAACTGAGTGACACTGCTGCCCATAAAAAGGACCAGCGCCGGCATTCTCGTTACAAAAGTAACTAAGTAAAGGCACAAGTCCTCTTTTGAGCCTTCAGTAGGCATCTGACTTAAAAGCGGAGGCAGATGGTAGCCAAAGTCACGCGCACTATATGCTGGACCATGCCTCCGTTTTAACATAAGTGGCCAAACTGTTAAGCAGACCCTTATAACGATGAATTCATGGAACTTACCAGTTTCCTTCAGCGGCTGAGCCCCAGTTGCCACTTGGAAAGGTTCTATATAGTAAGATGTAGCCAATGTGTACAACAAGGATAAAACAAGGTCGCACACGACGTCTGATTCCCCACCGGAAGACGTGCCTCATTGGCTCAAGTATTCTCAGCTGGAGCAAGCCTGCGGTCTGCGTTAATCCGATTAGCAAGAAAACATGGCTGCAACAAACCACGTAGACGGCTCACAGAAGCAGGCTTAATTGGCAAGACGCCTTCTGTCGACAGCCGATGATTACCAGAACGCCGAAAGGCAGCGCGTGGCAATCAATAGGTTTGCGAAGGCGGCCACATGAAAACAGGAAAAACTTTTCGTTGCTCGCTCCGTTTTCCGGCTTTTTCTTACGCACAAGCAATTGCCTGCAAAGGTACCGGCTATGACTGCACAAGCAGCCGTTGTTAAAGCCAATTAGGCGAGTTACTCTTCCATGGATCGAATGCAGGCCAAATGTTTAACTTTTGGGCTACTGGAGATGTGTTTTATTATGCTATACTTTGATACTTGCGCTGCTAATTAGAAGACATAAAGAATCCCCACTGCTAGAGAATGGTTCGAATACTGTCTGCAGTTCGTTGTAGATTGTGTCAAAGCTTGATGGAAACTAGGGGTTTGCAAAAACACCCTCACTTTGGTGCTGGATATATGTTCTTTAAAGCTTTATATATTTATTTCCTCCATTTGAGAGACGAAGGCCCACTGTATAGACTTAACGTACGGAACGCATTTGAACTAGTACATACCACCAGCCCCTTTTTTCAAGGCAAATAGGTGGAATGATCCTCTTCTGCATTACATGGCCGCGTTTTGCGAAAGGAATTAATTACTGAACAGCTAAACCATAGCAGACATTGGCGGTCCCCATAAAGTAGTTTCTGGGAAAATAATCCTTAAGAAATAATCCCGGTTTCTTTTCATCTCTCAAAGGGAGGATGCAACAAGCGCGGTGAGAGATCAGTACAAAACCGGGTTGTTTCAAAAGAAGTCCCTTGAAAAAACTAGGTAGTAGCGAATGGAATTGTACGCCATGGATAAGAATTAAAAAGCTCGTTTTCAAAAAATATCGGGTATGCTGGCCGACGGAAGCCAGCTGACTGCTGTGAAGAACTAACTGGTCTAGCTTCGTTTTTGTTTTCGTTCGCTATGATTGCAGATCTTTATAGTCATAGATTAACTGACCAAAATTTTTTTTATTGCCTTAGTTAACGTTGTCTCAAAGCAAATGATGCGCACCATATTCTAAAGGAGTTGACCGCAGTGGTTCCATCATCGTACGACTTACATAAGTTTATTTACAGGCCCTAAAAAAACGTTACAACGTGGCTAGCTGCTCCCTTATATCTCTACTATTTGCCCTACTGCACACAAAAAGGACTATTAGATAGATTGCTCTATGGCTAGCTGCTCCCTTATATCTCTACTATTTGCCCTACTGCACACAAAAAGGACTATTAGATAGATTGCTCTAGAAATGTGTGGGTTTTGATCTCAAATACGTTTCTGCAAATTTTCTCCGACTGATACAAAGGATACTTTATGAAAACCATATCGCCTGGTGCGGAATTTAAATTAGCAGTTTTCATGACCATCTGCAAATACTTCTTTCAAGCGATGATCTTCATGAAAATAATTAGACTGCTAATTAATATTTACTAGGCAATGAAGTGTGGCGAACAAAAACTTACCGCAGGCTAGGATAGAAAACTATCAACAGATCTCAGTTATTGTTAATGGCGATAGGAAAAATTATTATTTTATCATTTTTAAAATAGTGGTTGCATTTGCCTAGAACACCGCCTACTATAATACAGGGTGCTTTACGTCACTTAAGCTAGAGAACTGTTACCTTAATCCGATGTTAACCAAGTACACTAATTTCCTCGCCTTGTGGCGTTCTTCAAGATACCAGGGGATGCTGGTTTCTTCGAAAAGAAGGCATTTAGTTGCTATACACCAGCAACGAAATTCTGCAAGGCCGCGCCGACAGCGGTGTCTGCTGAGACAATCATGATAGAAAATGGCGCATCATACTTGGGATGGAAGAGAGGTGCCGCACCGGCAATTGCTTCTTTGATGCCTTGAAACGCGCGGTAAGGAATGTCGCTCCAGGCCACATGGACGATGGGTGCCTTGAGGCCCAAGAGGAGGTTGTGGAGAGCTTCAGACGCTATTGCAGCGAGGCATGAATCGACGGTAGAGCTGGCGAGGTCAAGGAATACGCGCAGCTGCCTACTGGTGGACGAATGAAGAAACATACAGGTGGCTGTAATGGGGGGCAGGAGTGGCTGAATGCCATCGGCGTTGACGGGATGACGGAGCAACTCCAACACCGCGACATCGAACTAGCTCTAAAAACCGTTAACAACAAGGCCAACCTTGTTGACGAGCACTTGATGCGACCTTGTGAGCCGCAGCAGTGCTGCTGAATACGAGGGTGTCGTCAATGTAAGCAAAGCAACATGTCAAGCCTCGCAATATCTGGTCGCCGTAAAGCTGAAATGCCTAGGCGGCATTGCGCAGGCCATAAGACATATAGAGATATTCGAACAATCCGAAGGGCGTTGCGTTAGCGGTCTCCAAAATACCTGCTGGCTCCACAGGAATCTGGTGGAATGCTTTCACCAGGTCGACCTTGCTGAATGTAGTGAACCCGTACAGTGCAGACGTAAAATCCTGAATATGTAGAATAGGGTGGCAGTCTGATAGGGGCCTTGTTGCCTTGTCAGATGGAAGGAAGGATGCACTAGGTGCGATCCTCCTGTGAGGGTACAGACCTCAACCTGCGATCATCATCACATCCTACGGCTACCCCAGGCAAGGCCTCCCGCACCATAAGGTTTGGGGGTTTTTTTGTTTCGGGGAGCGGGCTTTTCCCAGCCAAGGGGCTCATGCAATCCGGCCTGTTCCCACCGGGGCGGGGTCGCAGTGCATATGCACCACGTCCGCACCAGCCCGGTGGGTCGAAGCCTGATGCGAGCAAGTCTTCTAATATCTCACTTCGAGTTTTCCGTTTTCTTCTTTGAAGATCACCATGGGGTGTCCCCATTCTTCAAAAAACTTCTTTCTCCCTAAGTGGCGTCTCTCTCTCTCTAGGTGGAACCATAGTTCTTTTCTGATTTTGGCCTTCACTTCATGGAGGCTCGGAGTCTTGTTCGAGTAGGCCGCTTTGCAGCGGGCCAACCACACCTGATAGTTGACCTCTGCCAGTGTCAAGACAAACTGTTTGCGCCCTTCCTTTGGAAGCGGGTTGAAGTAGCGCACGGTGAGGTATGGGATCCCGGGGAGGCCGAACATATCTCTCAGACGCTCTAGGAGTGCTGCGGGAATTAGGCAGTCAAGAAAGATGTGCTCGCTGTCTCTCGGGCCAAGCAGAAGGGACACAGGTCAATCATTCCTGACGTCGCAGGGACGAAGGCACGCCTTCTGATAGGTAAGATGCCTCTTGCGAACCTCCACATCAGGGAGGCTCGTCGTGCATCGAGGAAGTGGGCGGTTATGTACTGCCAACTGGGTCTTTCTGCACATAGCATGTATCTTGATAGGCGGGCAGGGAGCGGAGGGGTGATCATATTGATAATATCTTTCAGGTGCATGGTTCGTGGGTCAACGTCAGACGAGTTTTCTTTCAGGTACTCTAAGTCTTTGGCTGCGGTTCGGTAAAATGATAGGGGCGACGCTGCATGTGGGGTGTTGTGGTGTAGGGCCTTCTCAGTGAATGTTCGCAGCCGTGTCGACAGATAGTACGAAGCCATCGTTTTCGTTAGCGGCATGTCGCATTCGACGGCTCTGAATGTCCATTTGATGTGCAGAGCCCTTGCGAGAATATCCAGATCGGGCAGCCCCAGGCCACCTTTGAATCTGGGCAGGCAGACAATGGCTCGTTTTACCTTATCGGGGGCTCCCTGCCACAAAAAGCGGTATATGTGTTTCTGGAGCTGTTTTTTCTTGTCTGGGGGGATGTCAAGAATGCTGGCCACAAAGCTGAGGGTAGAAATCAGTATTGTCTTGGTGATGGTGGCCTGCGCAGTCAGGGGACATTTTAGAGCACCAAGGTTGTGGGTTTTGATGCTTAGTTGCTCTTCGGCCCTATTCCAATTTCTAGGCGCTGGCCCAGCCGAATCGAAGAAATATCCGAGGATTCGTGTCTCGCGAGTAACAGAGATCGATTGGATAGTGGTAGGGGAGGGGGTCGCGTTCAAGGCCATAACAGTGGATTTCTTGTGTTTGGGGCGAGCCCCACTCGCTTGGCAGTACTCCGTAGTTAATTCAAGTAGTCTCTCCAGTGATGTTGTGTCTGGCACCACCACAGAAACGTCATCCGCGTAGGCGAACACTGGAGTGCAGGGAGGGCCAGCTGGCAAAGGTGTTTTGTGGATGCCGCCATCTCTAACAATCTTTTGCAGGAGGGGTTCAATCGCTATGACATAGAGCAACGGGGAGAGGGGGCAACCTTGACGGACACCCCTTTCCACGGGGAATGGCATTGAGATACGCCCCTGTACAATGACTGCTGCTTGTGGTGCGGCATAAAGCGCCTTGCACATATTTATGTATTGTACGGGAATGCGCGCGAGCTCAAGTGTCCTAAACAGGTACTCGTGACTCAGGCGGTCGAATGCCTTCTCTTGGTCCAGGGAGCAAAGAAAGCCATTGATGCTGCGCGATTCCATCCATGTCAAAAGGTCTCTCAGAGCCATGCCATGGAGTTCTACCGAACGGCCTGGGACACAGCAAGCCTGTTGCGGGCCTACTATTGACGATAGAGCAGGCGTCAGGCGTAAGGAGAGACATTTGGCAATTGCATTGTAGTCCGTATTTAGAAGGGTTATTGGCATCCAAGCTTTAAGGTCACTGCTCCTGGAAGTGTCCTTGCACAGGAGTGTGATGAGGCCTTCGTTCATACTTGGAGTTAGTTCCCCTCGCTCTAGGGCGTCGTTTGCTAAGTTGGTGAAAGCGGTCTTTAGCGACGGCCAAAACTTTATGTAAAAAGCTGGCGGGAGTCCATCCATACCCGGGCTTCTGTTTGGCTTCATCTGTTTTAGGGCTGTGTGTAGTTCTTCAGACGACAGCCATGTGTCGTCTAGGTTAGGTGCGTCAGTTGCTACCTCCAGCTGGAACGATGTGGGGGTGCAGGGCTCAGCAGCATAAAGTTCGATGTAGAAATCGCGTGCTAAACTCAATACCTGCTCAGGGTTCGTAACAATATGGCCGGTGAGTGGATCTTCTACTGCAGAGAGGGTTTCGTTCTTTCTGGCAAGGCGACGGCGTAGCAGATGACGCGAACACCATGCCTCGGTTTCCCATCGTTCAGCGCGTGCTGTTGCGCGAAGTCTGTCCCAGCGCCGATTTAGAAGACGATGGAACTCCTTACGCAGGGTGGCCAACGCCACGGGGATGCTTGGTCCCTGAGAAAATGGGGCCGATAGCGCGATGATGGCATCCGAGACTATTCGGATTTCTTCTCTCTCTTCCCGCGCCATCTTCTTCCCCCACTCTTGGAGGCAAATCTTGATGGAGGTTTTCATATTATCCCAGCTTTGTGCATCCATGTTAGGGGAGACGTAACGCTTTATAACTTTGACGACTTCCTGCTGGACACGCTCGTCATCCAGAAGTCGCGTGTTTAATTTCCAGCAACCCTTTTCTCGTGGAGAAATATCAGCCGCACACAAGCGCGTGATAAGCAGCTTGTGATCACTTAGGGCATTGGGGAATACCCACACAGAGTGCAGGGAATCAGCTACGCTAGCAGAGACATAGACGCGGTCAATACGGCTTTCGAGACCACGGCCAGACCAGGTCATGCCGGCGCGACCAGGTTGTAGTGCGCGCCAAGCATCGGTTAAGTCTAACTCCTCCACCAGATCACGCAAGGCCTGTGCGCCATTGTGGTCTCGTCTAAGCCGCCGCGGTGTACCCCGAAGAGAGCGGCGGTCTTCTTTGAAGAGGACACAGTTAAAATCGCCCAATAACACTATTTTGGCTGGGCCAATAAATCTCTCTTCTAGCCCCTCAAAAAATTCTCGCTGTCCAAAACGGCATGGGGCATATACATTAATGATGCGCATGCCATTGTTAAGGTCAATCGAGACAAAGCGTCCTGCGTTGTCCCTATCATGGCGTAGGACTGACAGGCCGGCGTCTCTTAGGAAGATGACCGCAACTCCCCCTGAACCCTTCCTTCCGAAACTCCAATAGGATTTTGTGCTGAAACGGAGGTCAAAATTTTCAATTTGTTCTTGCCGGTGAATATAAGTTTCTTGAAGTGCGAGGATGTCGATCTTTTTGGCGCGGGCTCTCTCTATTGTTTCAGCTTGTTTCGCTGCTTTAGTAAAGTCGCGAATGTTTAGCTTTGCGAGAACGAAGGAAAAGGCCAGGATGTAGCTAAAGGAAGGAAAGGAGGGAAAGCGCGACCACCTCATGAGGAGGGAGCGGTGTCATGAGCAGTGGGAGAAGCGGAAGGTGACTCCGCTGTGGAATCGGCGTCGTAGACGTCCTAAATGTCCGAGTAGCAATCACAATTCGTTGTGTTGCAAATGTGACAGCGATGTTGGCTCGGCATTTCTGTTTCAGTGTCAGAGCTGCTCTCGCTTATTGGTGGAGGGTTTTTCAGAAGCGCACGCTTCGTCAACAGCGCGTCGGCGGAAGATTCCGATGATGTTGATGGCGCTGATTTTTTAGTTTTCTTCTTTTTGGGACTGCGCTTGCGTTTGGGGCGCACTGTGGTCGTATCCATGTCCTTCTCTTCATCTTCCTCAGTTTCAACCGATCGGTCTTTTTTTGCGGCAGCGACGCCGGCTGCACACTCTTGTTCCTCTACCGTGGCGGCCACTGAGGGCACCTGGCAGTGTCCAGTTTCAGTTTTCTTTTCGGGGTTCTGTTCGGGCGCTGTAGAGGGTGCGGCAATGTCCGTAACCGCTTTCCCGGCAGCGGACGTTGGGGGCACCTCGTGGTCTTCATAGACAACTTCTGCTTGTTTTCCCTCTAAATCTTCAGATGGCGCGGCCGCAGCCGTCGCCTCCTTGCTATCTTCCTCGGTGACTGCGTTTGTAGACGCATCACCCTGCGTCTCGGTATCTTTCGGGTTCTCAGGACTTGCCAGCACGAGTGCTGGCGCGGGCTGCTCCCAATAATCGGCTGGCTGTTCATTCACGTCTTCATTCCCTAACACAGACGCAAATGTCCTCTTCTTACGTGCCTTTACAGCGTGGTCCTCACCACACTTAGGGCACACGGCATCACACACTTCATGCCCATACGCGCCGCAACGCTCGCACTGTGGCGTGTTGCAACTCGCGCCCATGTGGCCTTCATATCCGCACTTGCGGCATACCCTCTTGACTCCTTCATACTCGCACTGGATGGTTGTATCAATCACATCCAGGAAGTTCGGAATCTCAGACTTCATCTCTATCTTTATCCGTCGGATTCCCGTGGTGACGAACGGGAAACCGGGGACGGTCTCGCGAGCAACGCTGACAATTTTTCCATAGGGCTGAAGTGCATTTGCCAACTCTACGTCATGGTGCTCCGATGAGTAGCCAAAGACGCGCACCAGCTTCGCGCGCGTGCCCCGATACTCAAAAGTCACCGCAGTTCCCTTAACATCTACGACGGGATCCTTCAGGAATCTCTCAATAGCAGCCCTAGTCTTCAGGAAAATCTCGAACTTCCCGCCTGTGAAATCTTGAACGCCACCAAGTTCCGTTTTCGAAAAACGTTTCACTAGGATCTTCGTCAGTTCTAGCGTTGTGGTGCCTTGCGGCACACGGCCGAAAGACGTAAAAGGCTTCAGCCGCTTGGCTCCTGGCATTGCAAGAACGCGCCGGCGAGCGCCGGACGCGCAAGGGTCCTCTCAGCGACGCGAAGCAAGAATGGCGGCGTGGACGCACAATAATCAAATCACAGGGCCAGCTGGCCAACTCACCCCTTTAGGTAACGTATCCGTCCTTGCGTCGCCTTCCTTATCGCGCAGCGCGAGCGTTGTTGTCCTGGCACATCGGAGTCTACAGGCCTACATCGATATTCCTCTAACCAGGGTAGCAGTCTGATAGGGGCCTTGTTTAGAGCACGCTAGTCGCCGCACAGTCGCCAATCTTAATGGCACCATGTGCTCTGGTGAGTCCCAGAACTGAAGGAGGGAAGAAAGAGCTGCAGCGATGCGCGTTCCAGCACCGGCCGCGTGCAGAAGAGAACGAAGCAGGGTCGTCAAGTTCAGCTTGTGCTCGAACTCCTTCTAGAAAAGGGACAGACGTTCTGGTGCGAAGTGACGAGCCAGGAGTAACACGGGAAAGAGGGGGCGGGGGCGACCCCCCAGTGAATACAGGGTGGTCGAAAAATGATGTCCGAAAACTCGGCACGGACGCCTTACCAAGGGTCGGGAATGGTCACGTGCTCGTGGAGAAGCCGGAGCGGTGGCTCTCGACAGGAAACGCCTTGGACAGCTAAGCTCGCCTGGAATTCAAGGTGCGCCAATGCCGCATGTTAACGCGAGCCTGTAATGAAATAAAAATTGGGATCCCATTATAAGCTGGTGCCCGTCTTCGATGCCAAAGACCCAACGAAAGGTATACTTCTGAGTCCTAAGTAGAGAGTCCCTGAGCGTTGAAAGTAGGTCCATATGATTATTCATTAACAGCGGCGAGGGGGAGGCAACGAAAGAGGCCTGCGGCGCACTGCTACTGTGGGAGGAAGTACGCAGAGCACTGCAGAAGTATCGATGAGATAGAGGCGACTTGATATTGGGCCAAGAACACCGGTCACCGTCAGCGTCTTTTTTCTCGTAACAGTAGGACCGGCGGTATTGACATGCATAAGAGCCGTAGCGATGGTAGTAGGAGCAAAGCGGAAGGGGAGGAGAGAAAGGGTGAACACATGACCGCGATGTAATTTCGATTTCGTGAAGAACGCGCCCAGCGTGTTTAAAGAGCAACAACATTAGCTAAGCTGCGTGACTTGCCGGGTTAGCATCGAGGAGCCACGCATAGCGATCGCCGGTAGCTGCACCGGAGGACAGAGTCAGAAAGCCGATGCATTATGGACAAGGAAGGAAGCCCTGCATCTATATTCTTGTAGGCTAGCTGAGCCCTGGATTACATGGTCATATATAAAGACACATGCGCACCTGCTCTGGAAGACGCTGCAGAAAAAGTTCCCGCAGAAGTGCACTGTCGGTATGTGCAAGCAGGCCTCCAGCCAAAGTTTGCATGCTACGCAGTAAGTCGGCAGATGTTTGATTGCCGATCTCTTTGGGCACAAGAAGTTGCTACAGCAGACGAGGTTTCACCTCAGTAGTGTGCTGAATGAGCGTCGCCTTATGATGATCATAAAGTATCTCGGCAGGCGGGGATCGTAGAACGTAACGAACAACCGAAGCAACCACGCTGACGACGGAAAAGGATTCGATGGTGATGAACCAAAGATTGATTTCAGACGGCCACCATTCGGAGAGCTGACATACCCCGGACTCATGAAGGGGTGGCTAGATTCACGAAGGCTGCGCACCTGGGAACAATCTGCGGTGCTCGGACTACGGGCAGAGAGAAGTCTAGCAAAAGGGCATAGGCAAAGCCCGGCGGGAGCTGAGAGCGATGATAAGAAGCTATGTCCTCCTAGTTACGAAGTCCGGAGTCACCAATTTGTGGCGTAGATGAATAAGACACCCTGACGCTTGTTCACAAGTATATTTTGACAGGCCCGCTTAGCCACGCAGAAGCGAGACTGCGCCGCTCGTGTTCCATCTTGACAAAGCGAGTAATCTGCTCTCCTCACGCACCGCACGTGAGCTGGTGCTTGTCAATGTCTTCAGCAGAACCCTTGTCGCGCGTGCTCAGACACAGCTGAGCCAATCAAAGATCGGCGTCGATCGACGCAGAAAGTATCCCCCCAAACAAGAGCCTCTCTGCCGTCGCCAGCAAGGTCTTTTTTCTGTTTGGTTTTGCGAAAGGAAAGAGCGGACAGTGGGGTTTTTTTTTTTAAGGTTTTCTGCCTCCTGTTCGATTTTTGGCTTGCGCCTGGGTATCGCACCGCTGCCGCCAGTAGTTACATGCGAGTCGCGGCCCCATCGGTAGCGTTGGCCTGGCGGCTCCGTGGCTCGGCGGACGGCATCAACGGTCCCGGCAAAGACGAGGCGTCCTCTAACAAAACAAATGTTTAATTCAACATAAAATAGGACGGGCAGAGAAGCTGGCCCGGAGAGAAAACTGACAGGCTTACACAGCTGGTGTCTGGCGTCGTCTCTGCGGCGTCTCCCAAGTTTTCTCTCTCGCAGCGGAATCTGCCGCTGCTTTTTATACGCTCGTTAGTTCAGAGGGAAAGAGAGAGAATTCATGCCCGAACAAGCTGAGATGACTCAGTCGCAGTGTCGCGACAGGAGTCTCCTCCACCTCCAGCAGACGGACGAGGGCGACGCACTCTCCCTAGAGCGCCGGGCTTGGCCAGCGTTTGCACACACACGCACGCACACACACTAGACATGTGTTACTTCGACATGCCGGAACGCGTTCGTGGGAGGAAGCATTGGGCGACCGACCGGACGGCGCTGAAATCGCCGAAACGCTGGCTGCTTTGCCTGATGCTGCGCTGTGGCCGCGTCGGTTGATACACATGTCGATGGCGTATCGTAACACTCCTCTCTGGCGGTCTACACTAAGTTTGCAGTTGCTATGCGGTATGCCACAGGACTTTCTTGATTTTTCGGCAATTCAAATTTTTTTGCGGATACAACTGCACGTAGATTCAGAGGCAAACTCACAGGCCTCTTTTCATTCCAATATAGGATATTTTGCATTGTTTTTATGCCGATATAAACAAGCTAATTCACGTAAAATTTGTTAAATGCAATATTTCTCTACATCATCATTCACGTCTTGTCTTACACCTCAAGCTCAATTGTCACAACTGGCTTCCCTTTGATCGGCCGAAAATCACAAGAACTTGATGAGCTATTAGTATCCTTGTTTTGACGCCACACAAGAATTAAATAAAAAACGTATGCAGATTAAACCTAATAGAAAGTAGATACAGTCATGACAATGCTCACCTAGGCAAAAACAAACCAGGAAGACTGAGTGGCATTGATGAATTATAAATTAAAGTCTTTAAAGAGGGCGGTAAAGATATTTGGGTTTTTATGGTATAATGATTTAGTGTGTATGGTAAGGGGGAACAAAGCTGGTTGCCGTCTAACGTCCTTTTTCGAAGAACGTCCCATGTTGATTTTCTCCTGATGTCGAAGCGTTTTTACGGAGCAAGCAAACGTCTTCAAGAAATTGGTCGGGTGTTCTGGCCAACATTTAAGAAATGCAAGAAGCGATGCTCAAACATAGAATACACACTAAGTATCCCGTATTGTGAAATAAGCCTTACGTATGGGCAGTGCAGCCCGCACCAGCGATCGATCTCGTTGCCTTCTTGTGAGGACCGAGCGTGATGTTCAGATTCGTTTGAAACGTTGTGCCCCAAACGAGTTAGGAGCAATGTATGCAAAATTTAAATAAATAGTGATGAATGAGAAGCTTGTAGTCCGGGGAAAGTTTGTTCTGAAGTCTAGAGTCATAGTGATTTATTAATAATTTCAGAATGCATTATATGGTCGAACCATCTCATGCGAGAGTCGAAGACAATTCCGAGCGATTTCCACCTGTGCACAATTTCAAATGCTATTATATTCTAGCTGTAGTGTATTGTTTGGAGCTATATATATACAGGCTAAAATATCTGCAAAAAGACAGCCTTGGTCTTCCTTGAGATAACCACAATCTATTAGCTTTGAACCGTTTGTGCAAAGCAGAGCAGGCCGTATTTCCTCTATTGATTAGTTCATTTGCCCCGGAGCCACTGAGTAAAAAATCTTGTGTCATCAGAGTATTGAATAAACTGCTGTTATGGGCTGTAACCGCCATCTCGTTTGCATAAACGCTAAAGAGAAACAGACAGAGCAAGCTACCTAGAGGGACACCACTATGAATCAAAATGGAGACTTGTAATTATCGACCGCTACCTCTTCTTGCAGGTTTAAATACGAATAAAATCGTTCAAATAAAGATGACTGACGACACAGCATCACGTTTATAGCGTAGTGTTTCATGACCAAGGTCGAAAGCTTTCGTAAATTGGACAAAGATATCCAGATTCAGATTATTTTTCATTTTTTCAAAGCAACTTCATTTTGCAAGAGTAAAGAAGATTCCATGGACTTGTCTTCTCGAAACCAAAACTGATTGAAAATTATTAAGACATTTTTACAAAAGAACTTATCGATTTTCTTGAGCAGTACTTTTTCAACAGCCTTCGTAAACACCGCAAGAAAAGAAAGTGGCCTATATTTTGTCAACATGTTCTTATCGCCTCTTCTGTGAATAGCCGTTGCTTTTTCATATTTCATCCGTATACCTCATTGGCTCAATAATAATTTAAAGAAATATATATTTATAACGTTGCTCAAGCAGATTTGCATCAAGTTCGCTTAATTTGACTTGGAAGCCGCCAGAATCAGTATAACTTTACAAAGTTACATAATTATAACACTAAATACTTTCCTACTCGCCGATAAATAACAAGCGGAAGTCTCTATACGTGTTTTCGGAAAAATACGAAGAGCTTCGGCGGGAAACCTACTCAGTCTAAAGCTTTTCAAGAATGGAAGCCATTGATCACGAACTGACCCAAATTCGTTCATTTACTCTTATCAGGAACAATTCATTGAAAAGTTTCTAAAACTCTCTCGGACCTTTCTTCCTAGCAGATAACCCGATTGATAGCCAGATAGGTTCCTGTTTCGCTTTTCTCCGCGCAATGTCTTCACTCTCGTCGTACTTTCATCCTTCGCTGCCCTCCGTGCTCGCTCTCTTTCATATTGCACTGCGCTGCTCGTTAATTCGCTCTGCTAGTTGCACGATGCACTAGGTCAACACCGCTCCACCAACGAGCAGACGCCTATGAGCAGCGCTCTTGAAAGGTCGATTACGTCCACTCACCACATTTAATAGGAAACCTTACATCCGGACGTTTAACCACTGTCGATACTTGTGCAGGGTCTAGAAAAAAAAAATGCAACGACCCTTGAGCTCCGTATTTAGTAATATGACTTTATAGTGGTAATGGTTCCCGTTCGCAGAGTCTCCTTGCGGCCTTGTTCTCGTACATTGACTTTGCTACTCGACCAATTACTAATCTCGCGATGTCTTCATTGAATCCCTCAGACATATTATTTGGCATACAGCCGTACGTGAATGGCCACTTAAAACACACACACACACACACACACACACACACACACACACACACACACACACACACACACACACACACACACACACACACACACACACACACACACACACACACACACACACACACACACACACACACACACACACACACACACACACACACACACACACACACACACACACACACACACACACACACACACACACACACACACACACACACACACACACACACACACACACACACACACACACACACACAACACACACACACACACACACATATTATATATATATATATATTGGTTGTTCGCTAACCTATTGTTGTGGCAGTCATGCAGCCATAGGTATAGCGCAAGAGGGTTCTCGCATAGCTTCCACCCTTCTTCTGTTGATGACGTTCCACGCGACGCTTGCGGTCGACAGGACGTTCCATGTCCGCCGCGGTGGATGGGTGACGCTGGTGAACTCTCTCAAGTTTCGGTTAAAAGCGACATTAATAACCAATAAAGTAGCAAATTAGAAATCGTCAATGTAACTCAGTTAGTAAGAACAACGGACGTGATATCCGGAGGTCGTGGGTTAAAAATTTGCAAAAAGACTTATCTGCTCCAGAAAACGAATGGTCGCTTTGTGGTGTTTCCAGGCCTTCGCGCTGAAGAACAGAAAAACAGCTATGCGAAAAAAGCTTTGGACAGTACAAGGAAGCAATATGGCCTACCAAGATACTTTGTTGGGCGAGTTGGTAAACATCCATTTCTAATTTAAACAGCGCGACCCAGAAGACACAGGACAAGGTAAAAGGAAGCCACAGTACAAGCGCTGACTCACATCTCAGCCTAAGCCCAGATAAAACCAAACATGATGAAAACGAAACAGTCATATTTTCGTCATATTTGTTTTTATCTGGTCCTTGGAGTAAAGGCTTAGGCATAGTTCTGAGTCAGCGCCTGTACTGTGGCTTCCTTTTATCTTGTCCTGTGTCTTCTGGTTCGCGCTGTTTAAATTAACAAGGAAGCAAGCAGTGTTGGCTGCTTTCTACTAGTTGATGTGTTGTGAATTTCAAATCAAGAAAACAAAGATGCAAGATTCAATTATCTTATAGTTTCTCAGAGATCAGCTACGGAGCTTACACCAAGGTCGCACGATACTTTCTGTAGAAACATGAAAAGTACTCAGAATGCGTGCTCGATACTGCCGCTACAACGGGGCTTTACTTTTACAATAGCTACACTGGTAGGCAGATTCTCTGGGCTGTCCAGAGAATCGAACACAGGACTGATCGAAGTTTGTCTATTCAAGATTAGAGCATTGCCCATTGCATGGAGAGGCACGCTCGAGTACCTTACTATTTCACAAGTGGAGGTCACTCAGTAACACGGAATATACGCCTCTTTGTTACAATAACCTGAAAGCAATGTAGAATGCGTCCTTGTTTCCACCACAATTGCGAAACTGACAGAAGGCATTATCTCCACCACTGGGCGCCAATCTTGCCCGATACTTTCACGCACTCGCTTCATTCAGAAGAGACATGGCATCGGCAGCTTGAACGAGCTCAGTGCATGTCCAACCCTTACAGTACAAGCGCAATGTCCCATCAGAAGCTTCCCAAACGAGACGGCACCGGACGCTACAGTGTTGCGTGAAAGGCGTGGAAATGGACTGTCGTATGCACAAAGCCAGCGCGCCGTCGCCCGCACAACATTGCGCGGCATTGGGTCTGTCCCTGGTGCCTCGCTATCTAGGCAGGCCACGTCGTACAGACCGCAAGGCTTCAAAAAGGGGTTCTCGCTGAAAGTCGGTGGCCTACACTTAAGGGGATGGCGGAATGTAAGGCTAAAGGATCAGGCAGCGCAACTAATCTCATTTGGGCGAACCTAAAAAGCTTCACGGTTGAAGTATGGGAGGACGCTTGGGGACCAGAAGCGAGGAAACTTTGGAAGAACGAAGCGGCTCTTCAAGCGTGCTGCCTTTCGCCATCGATCAACGCGCGCTCGTCTAAAGTGCTGCGCGCTGGCTGCTGTGAAGACCAGGGCGAGACCAAATAAAAGATAGCGGTGAATAGAAGAGCCGTATTAGATATGAGGTAGAAACTAGGAGGAACGGACATATTGGCCAGATTTGCGTTATGTTTTGTTTGTATGCGTTTAACCTAGTTTTTCCGTAAGATGGCAGAGAGCGAAAAGAAATGATTGTCGATGTAGCCGCGTCCGAATTTCAGCTCATAACACCTCATATATTTGGGCCGGATTTGAAAGGTAGCTAGCCTTATTACCAACAACTATTCTCGCCAGGTGGGGTTGAAACAGCATGCCGCCTTTGTCTTTCTCTCTATTTATCTCTCTCTTTATCTCTGTTTCACACAGACACGGGATTTGTGTGCGTTTGCTTGCGTGTTTGCGAACGTGGGTGTCTTCAATCCAAGAATTGTTACTATTTTCTTGGCATTGCTATTCGAAGTTTCTCCTAGCCCCCACACATTCTTACAATGCAGTAAATAAATCCCCTTCTTCCTCTATTTTGGGCTTCAAAGATGAGGAGCCAAGCGAATCAGAAAAATGAGTTAGCACAGGCACGGGGTACTTGGTTTATTTTTTATTTACTTGAATCGTTTTGTGCCCTGCAGCCACAATGTAATACCCCTTCAATGAGGCCTTTGAGGTATTCGTAAAAAAATAAATAAAATGTGTTCTCGTTTATCTTATTGGACAGAATAACGTGTTGTTGGGAAGCAAACATTTAAAAAACACGAGACAACACACATTGAACGAGATTTCATATACAGTGAAGTCATCTGAAAGAACTAATGTCGGTTCAATTCAATTCAATTCAATTTTATTATATCCGTTCATCCGTTTTCTTTGCAACGCTCACAGAATTTCCAGGCAGAGCTCTGGAGTAGGTTCATAAGTGCATCCGTTGACCAACAGTATTTACTAGCAGGATCCTGCGGACTGCTGTGGAAGTTAATCGCAGATTCCCATTCAGCCCTCAAGAGCCCATCCTCGTTATATTAGCTGCAGAGGCATTGCTCCGACGGTACAGAGCACACCGCAACTTTCCCCTAATCATTCGATTTTTATTTTTATTTTTTTTTTCATATTCATCGTACCCGTGCAGCAAGGCCTATTTTTCGCCTCATAGTACTGGCGCAATTCGCCCTACTGTTCTATATGTATAACAGGATGACAATATGTGAACTGACCCAGGCCAACTATTGTTATTCTAGATCGATTGGCTACAGAATGACATTATAGCTTTCTTGCCTTCAGAGCATAACAACAAGCTGAGAGTTAGTGACACGCTCCAAAATATACCCACTCTTTGTGCGGTGCTGCTGACTCTAAGAGTATATAGCTCGTTTGGTCCATCGTCGTCACCGTAACCGAATAATAAGAATAGATAATAATCAGTTCACAGGAAGGGAGAGGCGCAGTATCTGTCACTTGCTCTATGAACACCTGCACCACGCCATAAGGGAAGGGAGGAAGGTAGGAGTGAAAGTGGAAAGAAAGAAATGGGAGCCGTAGTGGATGGCTACGGAGTAATTTCGACCACCTGGGGATCTTTAACGTGTGCCGACATCGCACAGCACACGGACGCCACTTCGTATCGCCTCCATCGAAACGCAACCGCCGCGGATTTTTTTCCTTTATTGCCTGGTCTTGACACATTGCATTTCACGAGAACAAAACCAAAATCACTCAAATGCTATTTACATACGCTATTCACATATTACACATTAAAATTCACGCATACACAACACAGGCTGTAGCCTTACGAGCCACTCAAGGGGTTCGTCTGCAGCTTTCTGGATTACCGAAAACCTGTCCAGGCTTTCCCGAAAATAAATTCTGGCAGGCCGTGGATCTTTATCGCAATGGTAACCCGCCATTCTTGAGCGCTATATACAGTGGAGGCCCATGAGCATAATTAAATCAAATGGTACCCCATCCTCACTTTCTACGTATAAGTACCGAATGTCATACGGGTCTAACGGAAGATCTTTTATTAGAGTTCTTTGCAATACATCCCAAATATATACTCCTTCCCAACAGTGTTTTATGAAAAAAAAAAAAAAACATGGTCTATGGTTTCTGGCTTCCTGCATATTAAACAGTGTGATTCCCAGGGCATGAATAACCCCTTTTTCTCCAAAAATGTTTTTACCGGCAAGGTTCCGGTGTGTAATTTAAAAAAGAATGTTTTTGCTCCTGGCGTATCCTGCAATTATTTCACCGTTTTGAAAACATTTGCATCTGGACCTCCATCGTACAAGGCCCTGTAAAAAGGCCCAAGGAACATAATGTCACACAATACACGGTACTATTTCTTTCGTTCACCAGTGGAGAAGACAAGAAATATGATATAGATCTGCCTACCCTGCCCACCGGGCGTGTTGTTTTAAACCCGGTTTTCTTGCACGGCGACGTGCGTGTACGGCCCTACAGGATCGAAGACTTTAAGGACGCCCTGGCCAATGTTGCTGTGCTCCCCAACGTCGTGTCGTTGGGGGCGTACCAGATTATTCATGTGTGGGCTGTGACCTTCAGCAGCACGGAAGCGGCAAAGAAACTGGCTGCCCTTAAGGAGATTGAGGTCAAGGGACGGCGCTGCATCGTCACTGACACAGAAGAACAGCAAATTAAATTGCGTCTGCATTGGAGGCTGCACGGCGTTCTCGACGAAGACATCCGCATCGCTTTCGCGGCGTTTGGCGCCATGACCGAGCTGGTGACCCGGGAACGTTGGCTTGTTGCTGGCATGAAGGAGAAAGGATCCTCTACTGTGCTGCTAAAACTGAAGCCAGATATGAAGGTGGATGGCCTACCCCATCAGTTTCGAGTGGCTGGCCAGTTGGTTCTCGTGGTGGTGCCGTGCGGCCTATACAGTGCCTGCGTTGTGGTGGAACAGGCCACGTGACTGTAAGGTGCCCAGGTGCTCCAAGTGCCGGCGCTATGGAGACGCGGAGGCGGACTGCGTCCGCACCTACACGTCGGCTATCGGGCGTGTAGCGGCGAGCGACTCTGCGGAGCTCATGGACGTTGTCAAGGCGGAAGAAGCAGCAAGTGGAGCTGAAGACGCGGGTAAATCTTCAGAGGCGGAGTTTGAAGCAGCAGGTTCGAGCAGCAACATCGCCACTGCTGTCGCACCAGGGAGAGGGACACCATTTAGTGACCCATCATCGACGGATCAGGCCACGACAGAAGATTGGGCGAGCCTTTGGATGTCGACGCAAAGGTTTCCAGCGACGACCGCGAGAAGAGAGACGCCCGCGCGACTGTCATCACCGCTGCGAAGCGTCCGCGTGCCGAGACCAAGCCCGACGACGACACGGTGGCAGAGCACAGTGCCGAAGAACCACGCGAAAGCGCCTCAAGCACGGCGTTCCTGCACCACCGCGGCGGGGCGAAATTGAGAAATATTGTGTCGGAGAAAATGCGCACGTGATTTCTCGTCAAAATTGTGACGGGACTGTACTTTGCGAAACGTTCGGTGAGGTGTCGCACCATTTCTCTTCCTATACCTATCGTCCATCTTCTATTCACGTTGGATTCTTTTGTCTGTGTGTGTCGTTGTCCTCTGTCCGTCGCCCCTTTGCGTGGTGTCCTATCTATTATGTAACCCTACAAAGCTGACAATCCTACTAAAGCCATCAAAGTACATTTTCTCGTGAATGACGGCGGCCGTGTAAAATCCCGTGGGCGACAGCCCTGATACGTCTACACTGGGTCAGGAGCCGTACTGTCTCCCAAGCGCGAAAAGTACGCGCTCGTGGTCTGCTTTTGTTTTGTACGTATCGGTGTCGAATGTACGAGGAAGCGGAGAAACTCAGGGTATATGGCGCCAGAGTTGTAGGGTACGCTTCGCCTCCTTGGGATTGCAAATGTCGCCACCGCGTGTCGGAAATATTCGGGGGCTGCGTACAAAAACTTGTATAATGCTAATTTGGGGTTCTACGGATTGATAATTATTTGGCGTGTGATAGACGGTGATCAAATAATTAAGCAATTGTACTTAATTGATTAATATTGAATAAAAAAAATAAAAGAAAAAATAAAAACATTGCGAAAAGGGGCTCAATGTTGTCAAATTCCTCAGAATTAAAAAGTATTGCTTGGTGATGCCAATTAAGAATACATTTGAAGTATGTAATTGGTGAGTCACTGAAAAATTTGAAAAATAAAGCATTTGATGAAATATGGGTACATAAGAGTCAAAAGGCTCAAAATGGAAAGCCAACAGAGCCTTTTTTTTTAACTCACATGAGCTACACTAGTGCAGAAGAAACCCACTGGATCTATTAGAGGTTTGCTGCACTGCTGTAGCTGGCGTAGCAGGTGTAGGTTTAAAGAAATGGCCCTATTTGTTACTGATGCCAGGTATCGGTGTTAAAAAACTAAAAAAACAATACTAAAATTTAATTGGTGCATGTGTGAAACGCTCCTGCGTCATAAGCTTAACGACAGATTCCCACGGCCTTGGATCGAACGCAAACAGCGCGTTCCGTTGAACGCGCACTGAGACCCATCAAGTTTCAAGAAGCGACATCCGAGCTTACCGGTGGCTGCATAAACTGGCAGGCTATATGATGTAAAAAAGTATCTAAAACGTAATGAAAAATTGTCAGCGTTTACGTCGCGGCATAGCCTTAACGGCTGAACTTAAGCGTTGCAAGGACCACAAATATCACCCTGAAAGGCGGTTTCATGGCGCATTACAGCGCTGGCCCGCCTATGTGACGCAGATCGCTCCTCCTGCACATTTCGTCACTCTGATGGCCCCATCAGAGAAGCCGGACGGACGCGCAGTGGTTCGTTATCAATTTCGCAATCGGCAGTGGTCTCGCTAATAACCGCCGCGTTATTACCCAATGAGTGCAGCCATTTCGCTCGCAGTCCGGCGTCAAATAGTCTAGGCGGAGCGATGTACAACGGACGCACTCGCTCGACGCTGCTTTACTGTAGTAAATCGCCTATCAGGCCTACATCTGTGGGCCTTTTAACGTGGCTGCTGTTATTTTACCTTAAGAAAAGCTTTTTTCTTAGCTAGATTTTTTCAAGGCGAGCTCGAATTCTGCGTATACAGTGTATTTCGTAAATAAAAATTCAGAAAGAAAATAATGTGTTTAGTTAATTAGTAAAATAATTCAAGCGTTATGTCTTACCCGGTGCCCGTCGTAGTCAAAAATCTAAAGTCAGACATATTTCTTAAAATATTTTGATTCTTCTAAGAAACAAAAACACCCGGTATATTCAGATATAAGCTCATGCCCAGGAAAGCAATGCCTTGGCCTCTAGCGTGTTCGTTTAAAAGGTAGAAAGGACATCGTCCGGAGTCGTGATTATTGCCCTCCTTCTTAAAGTGTATGCAAACGCACTTCAAATAAATAATAGCTCTAAAGCTCCAAGCATATATTAGGTTTTCAGCGGGGGGTGAAGTCTGTCCCTCTGCGTACAGCACACGTATGCATCGCACACTTAATACGACTCGCGGGCGCTGATTTAGGATAAGATTTATTCTATTCTTGAACTCGGCTCCCGCACAACGCGTACGACTGTAAGCGAGATAAATGACGGTCGTAAATCAAGAAAACATATAGCGAGAAGTTTAGGGCTTAACAACTTTGGATGCATGATTTGAATTACACCGAGTACGAAAAGAGCTGCAAATCCTGAGGCTCACTTCAGCAAGGATGATGCAATAGATGATGATTCCGTGTAAACCCGCCAGTCGTGAAGGCAGTTCTAGGCATCAGCTAAAAGCAAGATGCAAAATATAATTTCATGAAAGCAGCAGTACTATGTGGTGAAATAGAAAGGAGCGTGTTTACGCAAGCAGAACTCGGAAGGTGCAGTCGCTATCAATAAATGAATAAACACGTAACAAGGGAAAGCTTTGAGCAAGGCTATACTGGAAGCAAATAGTAACGTTGAAGTAACGTTGAAGAACTTTTCTTTGGTGGGACGAAAACTGATAGTGGGTTTTGAAAGCTATCTATCAAGACTTTGAACAGAACTTATGCAGTCTTCCACACTGAAATTAAATGAAGGGTAGGAGGATTTATCTAAAGTATTGGCTAGTATTTTTTTTTTTTTTCATTCTGCTACTTAACTACTTGGTCAACCATTACTGATTATGGGTAAATTAGCACTAAACGCTAACGTGTGAATAGGAAAGTTGATAAGTGCACCACGGAGCACGCTCTCACGTACTGTTCCTGAACTTAGCGGGGTTTCATTTTTGACATATGAAAAAGCTCTACCCCGACTCTCATCCTAATCTTTCCGTTCGGGAGGCTCATATCCTTCGGCAAATACAGTTGAACACACTCATAACGCCTGCACGGTTATGTCTCTTCAAATTCCGTCGTGATCCATCATGCCCCAACTGCCCTTCTCCTTATGCCAACCTTTCACACTGCCTATTTTCATATCCGGTTGCATTGCAATCGGGATTCTTTCCCATCTCCTCCCATACTATCTGGACCTGGGTGGACTGGCTTGGTGCTGAGGGTGAAAAAGAACAGCGCCTGCTCGTCCAGCAGGCCATCGATGTATTAGGCGCCTAATTGTTGCGCCTCAATTAAAGTATTTTACTACTACTACTACTACTACTAAGGAAAGGCTATCACGTCAGAGGTACTGGGCCGAGATATTTTTGCACACTCGACCACCTTGCTATTCGCATCTGAAGTTTAATGCGATATTTAAAAAGCTAATTAATTATTGTTCACTATCAAGTTAACATTTAAGGAGGAGGAAGACAAAAAGTGGTCCCCGTTCTTATTCACATATGAAGGTTTAGAGTGATATACAAAATGTTAATTACTTGACATTGACTACAATTTAAGTAGGTGGAATGAAAACAAAAAATTTGATACTTTAGATTATTTCGTATGTCCTTCACTTGATTTCTGATCGGAAGACAGTTTATGTCTTTTTTTAATGCTGATGTATCTTAGCTGGCACATCCTGTATAGATCATAATGCGGCATCTATATCGGGTGCTTAAAAATTTATTACAATCTTGTGTTTCGAAAACCTTGGATTTTCAGTGCAGCGTCTGCACAGGCTGATTGCATAATAGGACGGGTGTTATTTCCGCGACAGCGAACTACAATCTAAAATTATCTAGACAAATTTTAATCGGTGGCTTTAGGGCACATAAATAAACTTGACAGTTTGAAAAGAAATGCAACCTAAGAGGTTCATGGGCGGAGGGAACCACCCATGAACCTCCTGTACGGGCGAACGGATTTCCGCCATATCGAGCGCTTCCGTCTGACCACGGATGAGCGCCATCTTATTCAGCGGATACTGGAGCTACACAACTCCAAGATTAGACTGGTGGTCGAAGTTTGAGCAACTTTTGGGCGGTTTTTCTGAGGAAATTTCGTTCCCACCACTGTAATACCTGGGGCACTCCTTCACTGTCTCTACCTCGCCCGGATGGCAGAAGCAAGCACAATACCCCGCCAGAGGCCCTCAGACAAGACGTCTCTGCTACCCTGGAGGAATAACTGGCCAATTACCACCACACCCACACAGATGGGTCAGTCCTCCCCGACCCCTGCCCCCCGGCTTCTGCACCATTGCTCGGGACCAGCAGATAGGCCAGGTTCCTTTTCGCCGACAGCTCTACCAGGGCTGAGCTGGCGGCAATTCACCTGGCAGCCGGCACATTGGACGACAACTCTGCTATGCGCGCGGCTGCCATCATGAAAGACTTCAAGCCCGCCGTCCAGCTCCTCCAAAATCGGCTTTCACATCTGCCCATAGTCGGCAAGCTGTCTGCCAGATTCGACCACCTGGACTCTGGCTGGGCTGGATCCCTGGCCATGCTGGTGTTACCGGGAAACAGGCCGCTGTGACCCTGACGAAGGCTTCATATTACTACTTATCCCCATACTCTACGCTGTGGCCCCCTGAACGTCTTCAGAGGGATCTTCGAACGCCCGTTGCTCCGGGACCATCCTGGCCACAAGGTGTCAGGTGGCACCCTCCCCCCCCCCCCCCCCGCACCCGCGCTCTACCGCTGGCATCCAGGGTCGGGACCTCAATTAGCAAGAAAGATCTCTCCTCCTTCGCCTTCGATTGGGAAGCGCCTGGACCGAAGCACTCATCTAAAGAAATGGTCAGGCTCCCTACCAGAATGCCGCCACAGCTCCCACGCCGAGGAAACCATCAGTCATCTCCTCCCTGCATTCAACACCCAGCGTTTTCGCCTTCGGTCAGCCTATCAGAAATTGGGTCTCTTCTCTAAAAGCTCGAAAGACCTTTACTTCCTCCGTGGTCTTCAGAGGTGTTCCGGGCCATCCTGGTCTTTCTACAAGAGGCATCACTGGACGCCTTACTGTAGGAGGCGACTTCGCCTGCGTGCGCCATTTTCTACTCATTTCCTCTTCCACTCTGTCCTTTCCTTCTATATGCATGCTGTAAGTTGTGGTAACGCTGAAAGGAATGTCAGTTAGAGGCCCATCTACTGTCATATCATTTCGTTCTACCCCTCTCACACACCACCACTATCGAGACACCTGTTGAATGATCTTGTCTCCTTTCTTTCTTGCACCTGCTTCTGCCGTTTTAGATGATACAAAACACGTTGTAACACACCTTAAAATGGCAATGCGATAACGGATCTTTCGTATCCATCACGCACGGTTATAAGTTGGTGAAGACGACTAAACCCACATCAGAGGGAGTGGCACTGAATCATGGCTTCGGTGACAGCTAGTTTTGGCTGAGTTCGTCTCTACATCAAGTTGCACTCAAGAAATTGTTCGTGAATATTTAAAAGAAGTTCTACAATATGTTTATTTTATTTATATATGGTTTTTATCTAATTATTACAGTAATGGAACTCGAAAACATTCTTTCTTTTTGTATACGAGAATCCCTATTCCCTCCAATATTGTATAGGGAAAGTGCAGGCCTGGTCAGTAGGTGCTAAAATAGTTTAAAATAAAGACATTACTCCTGCAGCCAAAACATATTTTTTACTGCATAACTGTACTTTTTTCGTTTAAGGCTGGTTGCAATAACTTAGTTTTTGTGCCTTGTTGTGACCATTATTTGCTGTGCTAAAAGATCGAAACGACTCTGCATATTTTGTTGTACTGCTGGGACGCAGTTTTATACTAGCACATCCTTCAAAAGTGTTTTAAAGGGACACTAAAAGCAGCGTTATCACAATTGATACGTTATGACAATGGAATAGCTTCATAATGGCTACGTTTGGACGAGTTGGTTATAGATGCTGATATTGAAAAGCGCATAAAAACACACAGACAACAACCAAACACGGTTGTCTATGTTTTTACGCGTTTTTAATGATCAACAATCGAATAGATCGGTATTTCATGATGTTTTTGATTGTCTGGTAGCAAACACACTTACTGCTAAGGTAATTTGAATCAAGATGGATGGGGTTTTTGTTTCCGTCGCCATAATTCAAACTCAGTATTTCCCTAATACGCATTTGTATAAAATGGTACAAACCATGGCGCAGCCGTAGACTCCGTTATTACTGGTATGTAACAAACGGTACGCACTAGCAGCAGCCGAGGTCAAACCTAACGTTGACCGGTCTCGTCACAATTCCCTTGCACCATCCATACATTCCGACGGAGCAGCGCTAACATTAAGAAATTAGAATCGTCTGAGATTCATCTCTAAACGCCGGTGCTTATAATAAATGCGGGGCATCGGTGACACCAACGAATAGCCAGACAAGCAAGGATCAAACGAGACGTTTGGTTGTCCGGTGTGGCGGATGTGTGAAGCCACCAGTCTTGTTCATGCAGCGTCCTAGTGTACGGAAGATGCAACGCGTTCTCACTCTTTCTATTTGGGGTTCAAGCTGAGGAAAGGGCAGTCCCACAAGTCTTTTCCAGTTGGTCTGCAGCGGTGGTCTCGGTGTGTCTCAATTGTTGTTCGGCAAACTTTATCTCGTTTCATATTTTTTCGCAACTAAACGATTCTTGTCTTTGTGCATGAGCCATACAAGTTCGTCTAAAAAATGCTTTGCCAGAGTTCATTGTTTCCTGGAACAACGCTGTGCCTAGAGCCTTCAAAGAGTATTTGAAGGAAGCTGTAACCTCTCTCCGCATGATTAAAGTGCGTTTCTTTTCAGAATGTTTAAGTAGTCGGAAATTAAATAAAATATGCTGTGACCTACTTGATATATTGATGCCGGTTCCTCTGTACAGAGCGGCGTACATATTGTCACGTGGTGGTGACAAGGCCGTAGACGCCAAAAAGGACACAGGCCTGATGTACTGAAATTAACTCTTTATTGGGCTGACTTGCGCCCGCTAAAGAACTAAGCAACTCGGCGGCGGCGATGGCAATATACGCAATCGTTGGTCACCGAACAAAGAATGCCCGTTTCACTTGTCAGGACTGAATTTTAAGGCGGCGAGGAAAGATATAAAGCCGCAAACACTACTAGCACGATCTGGAACATTGCAGAAACACACACGAGCGACTAGAATCTTCGAGATAGCTCCTGACGCATTTTTCGCGACGAAGAAAGTGATAACGCTTCGTCTCATGACAACGAGCATGAACAAACACGGAATACAGAATCGATAAGCGCGCTAGAATCACAATGATAAGGCCGCATGCCAGCGGCTGTCGAATAAGAACAAATTAAGATTTAAATAGTTCGAGGCATTATACCTCTCTCAAAAAACATCGCCTCGATGCTTCAAAATATACAGACATTAATTGACATAAACATTGCAAAGCAAACATTAATAGCCTTTTAGCGCGCGTAATGTGGCTTAAGGCGTACAACATGCACAATTTCTGGGAGCACTCGGCGCTGCTGAGATGCTGTCGCGCCGTCGGTAACGACCTCGTAGTTCAATGGTCCTAGTCGGTGAAGCACCTTGTACGGGCCAAAGTATCGGTGTAAAAGCTTTTCAATCAGTCCTCGGTGAAAACCCAGACCTCATCTTCCGGCTTGTACTCAGCATCGTGTCGTCATAAGTTGTAACTCAACTCCGGGCGTCGGTTCGTTGCTGATCTTTAAAGCGCATTCGGGCGAGTCTTCGGGCTTCCTCTGCACGTTGAAGGTAGGCCGCGACGTCCACGTTCCCCTTGTCGGTTATGTGCGGCAGCATTGCGTCGAGCGTCGTCGTGGGCCCCCTGTCGTACACAAGGCTTAACGAGGTCGACTTGGTTGTCTCCTGGACGGCAGTATTATAAGCTAAAATGGCGTGGGGTAGAATGGCGTCCTATGACTTGTGTTCGGTGTCGACTTACATTAAGATCATGTCCGCAATCGTTTTTTTTTTTTTTTAAGACGCTCCGTAAGTCCATTTGGCTGCGGATAGTACGCAGTAGTTCGTCGATGACTTGTATCACTGTATTCCAGGATGGCTTGCGTAGACGCTGCCGTAAATGCCGTTCCCCTATCCGTGATGAGCACTTCTGGGGCGCTGTGTCGCGAGAGAATTTGTTCGACAAAAAGCATAGCGACTTCTGCCGCAGTACCTTTGGTCAGTGCTTTTGCTTCGGCGTAGCGGGTAATGTAGTCGGTGGCCAGGATAATCCCCTTGTTACCCGAAGATGAAGATGGAAAGGGGCCGAGGACATCCACCCCAATTTGCTGAAAGGGCAATGTTGGGGGCGGTACCCTGTTCAGTAGCCCAGCTGGTCTGATCGGCGGCGTCTTGCGTCACTGGCACTCACGGCACATTTTCATGTAATGGGCAACGTCGGCAGGCAGTCCAGGCCAGCAGTACTTCTGGATTCGATGCAACGTGCGCGAAAACCCGAGATGCCCTACTGTTGGCGCGTCGTGTAACGCACGAAGAATTTCCTGCCCGAGGCTTTTAGGCACAAGAATCTGCGCGGTCTTGAATTGTCATGAATTCCTCGAGAGCTTACATTGACTACGACTGCACTACAGTAATTGTATGTCGCGATTAATTACTTGAGTAGATAATTTCGAATAAAATTTCGAATTTACGCTACAGAGAGAAGCCATACATCCTTGAAAATATCTCGACGGGCAAAGCACAAAATCAAATAATAAACCATGCAAAACCCATGCAAAATCGAGGTAAGGCTAGCTTAAGCCTGCTCAGCTAAGGTTGAACCGCTGCCTATTTTCTTTTATTAAAGGCAGGGAAGTTTCAATATATGCGCAGCAGAAGCTTTGGGCAAGTAACATTAGCGAACTAAGACGTCCTTGAGTTTTTCAGATAATGCACAAGAAAAACACAGCCAAAGTGGCTGGTTTGAGAAAGGATGAATGTGTCTGTTTGTTCGTCTTTTTTTAAAACAAATCGCTTAATTTACACAGTTGCATTTAAGCCTCCTTGTGAGCAAACATTCAAAACCTTTTTTTGGACCGACACATTTTGCCCGACAGCTTGATAAGAAGTTCAAAGAAGCGTTGCTTAAGCAGAAAAAGTTAAAATCAAAATTGAAAGGTGCTGATTTCATCTTATTACATCTCTTACAAAATCAATAATTCATATGTGCCGGCAAGCGTCATTCTAACAATATTTTAGCTACATCGCGGAGGCCAAATCAAACACCTAAAAAAAAGTTATACAGTCCCGCATGGTTGTGCAGAATTGGCGGCGGATACACCGGAAAAATAAATTCTCTGAAGTTGCACGGCGGGAACAACTGTTTCTCTGAAACCAGCGTCGTTAGGGTAAGCGTTTACAGCGCGAAAGGTACTTAAATAAGAGTGAGGGAAATCTCTTGGGTAATCACTTCACATCTCCAACAATCAGATTTATGTCCTTTCACGTGTTTTTCTAGGCTTAAGTACTCAAAATGGAAGTTTGCAACAGCACGCATGCGCATCAATGACAATAGCACTTCATTGTTGCCAAATTCCAGCCGTAATGTCATTGCATAGAAAACCTCTGTGTCCCCAACTCTTTCATTGGGAAAACGTGCGTGTCCTGAAACTTTCTAAACGCGCTAAAAATTTTTTTTTTCAATCCCTCTCTTCAGCAATTGCAGTTGAAGGTTTACTTTTGTCGATGTTCATTCCAGTTTTCAAGCAGTCGTCCCAAGGCTGTGAGGCATGCATTGAACCCATACTGTGAAAACTATCTCAAAAAGCGTGCTCAAGATTTTTGGCGCTGTGCTTTTCTGTGAAATATATCTAATTTCAGTGACCGCTAATTGAGCTGAATAACTGAAATTGACAGGGCAGTTTTAAATTGTAGAATAAATCAATTCACCTTTATAGATGCTATATAAACTATCTGGGGAAAGTTTTTTTCTACACATTTGTTTATCAGGGAGTCGGGACACAGAAAACAGGTTGAGAGTTTTTAATTTTTGTTTATCTGAAGAAACGGTTGACTGAATTTTCAAATATTTAGATTCGGCGCGAAGCGAATTCCTCTGAAATGTTATCCTCATCTCCTGTTAAATGCTGAAATAGTCTATTGTCTTCACACTTGAAATCATGGCTGCGAAAGAGCTGCTTCAATCGTGATAAGAGAAAGCGTTGTAGCATTTATAAATACCTTTGCATTGAATCCTATGCAGGCAAATGAGTTAATCCTCATAGGCGGCCTTCTTTTAGACTCTGCTCGCCTAACATTCGTCACTATTAAACAAAGTAACGAAAGGCGTCTTTCCGGTGTAGCGAAGCATCGGGTGCTATTTTGTGCTTCCATTTGTCTGAATCTTCGGCACAACCCAGCAACACAGTAGGAATGCCTGCCCGTATTGTAAACCACTGTTCAAAGACATATGGCACAATTACAATATCCTTTGAAATCGTAGAAACGCAATCTAAAGAAAGCGAGGCAACAGTTCACCGGTTATCTTGCGCTGACAATTGGATTCACTCGCGAATTTTTTGCGCTCCCCAAAGAAAGAATTACTCCTCAGAAGTCTTAATCTGATTCATCGGAGGAAAACGAAAATAAAAAGAAAGAAAATATGGTTTCTTTAACTGAGCAAAATAAAGAATAAATGTATTGCACGCCTAAATGGCGCAATGATTCTAATTTATCTCGATTGGCTGAAAAGATCCGGTGCGCGATCTGAATACTTCGACGTGAAGAGAATCTCATTTTGCGACTACACACGCCCAGCTCTAACTCGACAAAAGCAAAACATGGGAAAGGGAGCACGAGTTCTCTTTTACTTCACGTCCGTGGCAATAAAAGCGCTCAGCAGGGCAGCATTTCTTCAGCAATTTGATTGAAACGACTATTGGTCTCGATGTTGTAACTTGTAAGATCATTTCGTAGAAGTACAATAAAAATTTTCATTTCGACTCACGGAAACTCCTAACCTTCTGGTAACGGTAGTATGGGAAGTTTCCAATCAAGACGAAACATTCCGCTCCACTGGGCGACACATAAGAATATTGTACATGATATGCCGTTCGTATTGGCCTTCTCCTTCAAGAAATCCGGCGCCGATATCTAGTGCTATTATTATCGAGAGCCCTGTTCCAACTAAAGGAAGGAACAATTATAAAAAAAAAACTCGGAATCTTGAATGTGGAATATTTTTACCGCTTACCGCTTATACCCTAGCCTGATTCCTTCTTATGAAGCAATTACATGTTTCATCACGATTTTGTAAGGCGTAGGCAAAAGTGCAGTTAAGGAGATCAAGGGTCGGCATAACAGCAACTTCTTAATAACGTACGCAGCGGCGCGGATAGTACAACCAATACACTGCTGGCGGCTTACTGGTGATGTAGGTCGTGGCAGTTTGTACGAAAGGTACAGAACAAAACGACAGCAATGAAATGCACCAAAATATATAGTTCCAGAGATGCCACTGACGCCTCACCTTCGTGTTCAAAGTTGATTCGCTGTGCAATCGAGTTAGGGTGAAGAAGCGATCCGTATTTAACTAGCTTGTTTTATTCTCTTTGATTCCTGGCAATGAATTTTTAACTGCTCTTTAAGTCATTCTGAGAGCTACGCGCCAATTCTCAAGAAACCTTAAGCCAGAAACCAAGTGGGTGGTACCATCGTTTAAGAAAAATATTAATTCGAAACAATTTCCTGGGAAACCAAAAGAAGAGATGACAGCTACGGCGTCTATCATAGGCATGATGCTGCTCTGTGGCGTTAAACCCCATACATAACGAAAAAAGGATATATCTGGTCTAGTGAACCACGAGAAAGTTTGCTCTTTGAACCTAGTTTCCTTCCAATATCGTCTCCATTACAGACATCTTTTCGGGCCATTTCACACTAAACGTCATATTTAGAGATTGAATTCTCGACTATATTTATCTTGATTTTCCACCAATTGCTAATGAGAGACATATGATTAGGTGGCGATACGCATGTCTCGAAAAAAGAAAATCGAATTTCTTCTCAGTCCTGCTCCATTTATTAACTATATATCTTAAACAATCTCTTCAGCTGAAATTGATTCCAATGTCTTATGATATTGACAAACAAGAAAAATTACAGGAGCAAACATAAGTCTGCTTACGTGTACAAATGTGAAAGCGTTCTGATTGGCATCCTAGTTTAAGTTATGAATCCTGCGTTTCGTTGCTTACTTGCCGTTTCTATTGGCTGAATTCGGACGAAGTCAGATACTGGGGGTCAAGGAAGCAAATTTTGGAAGCGGCCCATCCAAATTCAGTAATCATCATTGAGTTGCCTTGCCGATGTTAGATACAATTTTCGTCGCATTCGGCCGAAGTCAAATTTCGGGGCTCCAGGGCGGCCACCTTTTGGATGTTGCTCAGCTATAACAGCGTCACCACAGCGTTGGCTATACTCAAATTAGATTAGACATCTATTTTGGTCCAATTCGAATCAAGTAAAATTTCAGGGGCGAAAGTGTCATATATCAGAGGTGCCCCACGTATGCCTGGAGATCAACACTGAATTAGCAATAGAATTAGGTTAGATATAATTTTGCTCAAATTCTGACAAGGTGGATTTTGGGGGATCCAGGGAACCAATTCTTTTTTTTTTTTTTTTTGGGGGGGGGGGGGGAGGCAATCCAAATTTGGAGGTCACCATTGAGCTAGACATATTCTCACTATTATATTATTTACTCATGCAATGGGTTGCTGACAGTTCGTGCGAACACGCCCTGAAGCAGGCTCTGTCCGCACACTTTGGCGACAGATTCTACCTACGTGCTTTGGTGACACCAATCACCAATTAAGAAATGTTCTCGCATTAAAAGAAAAACTCCCCTAAATTTTCCATAATTTTGATCATTATCGGTTCTTTTGATTTCTAAATACGAAAACTTAACAAACAGCTACTTGGATCAAGTGGCCGCACATTTTTGGTATCCTAGGATTCTGAAACCTTTTCCCAAAGATACCAATAAAATCGCTGCGGATTGAAGGCGTCGCTTTTGTAAAGAGCGCGATAGCCAGATTTACGCAAATTTTTCGAGAAATCCTAATAGCAGACCTTGCCCTGCCGTGGTGGTGCAAAGATTAGGGCACTTGAGTGCTGGGCCAAGGATGCGAGATCGAATCCCGGCCACTGTGGCTGTTTTCAGATGGAGACGAAGAGCAAGGCGCCCGTGTGCTGAGCGATGTGTCTGTTCACTTTAAAGAACCCTAGATGGTCGGCGTTACAGTAGTTCTACACCACAGCGTCCCTTTTAGCCTGAGTTGCTTTGGGACGTTAAATCCCATAAACCGAATCCCCATAGAAATTGTTGAAATATGTACCTACCCGCTTTGTCAAAACAAATACGGACGCTAGTTTCGGCCATCATTCCTACTAGAAGCAGTAACGCACCCCAAACGATCTCTACATCTTAAAAGCCAAGATCATTGCTCGCCTTTATTTTGCAACGATTTACAGATTCATGGAAGCGGGGATGCTTTATTACGTGGCTAAAAAACGCACACTGCAGTCTGGTCACTTTTGGCAAAGACAACGCTTACCGGCCACATCGCATAAACTGAGGCAGATCAATATTCGCCACAAACAGGAAGTTAAGCTCACTGCACGTCGCTCATATGCTTTTATGTGCTATATGTCGCGAAGTGTACAGCAATAGCATGGTTGCGCTCTGCTTTACACTATGCAGCGCTGGATAGGACGTTTAGTATACAGTAAAAAAAAAAAGAAATATAATGTCATAGGTCGACATTATGCTTGTAAACAACTAGTACCTTACGAAGACCTCAATTGTCGAAACTCACCAACACAAAATTGTCACAACTGATGTATAACTCATGAAATGATGAAATTGAACTGCACTGTCTTTTTTGGTTCCTCAGTGGACTCTGTTGCATAAAAGCTTCAGGATGTTTTGGGTGGCTATTTGCAGGCCGGCTGGGGTGCAGTTATGGGTGGAATTTGGTTGGATAATTGATAGAAGGGGAAAAGGCTCGTAGGTAGGAGATTTCTAGTAGGTGCGCAGAGGATGATGTTGAGCATGTACTCACGGCTGCTTTCAAGGGGGGAGGCTTCACGCACAGAAACACAAAAAGAAACTCATGTGAGTAACACAGCACAAGCCAAATTGATATTGGAACACGAGTGGCTTGAACACACATAATGCTTCATTGCTCTTGGTTTTTTAACCATGAAGAAAGAATGGCGCAAAGTTTCCCTAGCCTGGCTACGTGGCGTGAGGGCAATGAAATAGGCGAATATGCCTATGTACGCCTCTGCATTGATCTAGTACTTTAGATGAGTGGTGAAAAGGTAGTACGAGACTAGAACTTGTACAATTCAGAAATATTTTCCCTTCATAGGCGCCTAAACGACCGCTTTGGAAACTTACGGAATTTGTCAACAAAAATTACTGTAAGCAAAACAGACGCTTCTCTTGCAGCGACAATCCGCCGTTAGTTTCCGGGCTGCCGAGACTACCACAGACTATGTGGGTGCGCCTTTATTGTCTGTATTATTTGCCGATCATATGCTTAAATGATGTGTTTAAAGATCCAAACCTTCACAGACACCATAGGGACGTACCAATAAAGAGCTCCCGAATAGTTTCGATCAAGGGGGACACGTCGGCTGACATCGCTACGCACAAGGATTATTTTCCGTTTCTCCTGCATCCTAAAGCGGCTCGTGAAGCCGGAATTCGATATCGCAGCCTGAGAATGAGTGGCCCTGAGATGTGTTCAGCATTTCACTCTGAGCTGTTACAGAGTCAGTGCCATTACTTCTGGACCCTCGTTCAGTAAATATTAAGGCTACCCCATGAATGCATACACCACAACCTCAATAGTAGATGTATTTAACTATAGTTAAAAAATACTTGTTATACTTGGTATGCCTTTAAAACTCGGCTAAGCTGCTATCAAATACGAGGCACGTTGACCAAGTTATCATATCAATCGTCCAGTATTGACATGAAATAATCCCTTTTTTCGGCATTAAACCTGATTTAACTCTAACTCGAATGCTTGAACCCTCATAAATACTCTTAAAGAAGTCCTATTCAAAAATCAAGTCTTTCATATGCAGGTAAAGTGTTAACATCGCTAGTGCATTCGTCTGGGCTCTTGTGCAGATCAACCCGACCCCACTCATTCAAAAAAAAAAAAGAAAGAAACACGATACGCCGAAACTGCCTGTATCCTTCTCGGTTAAGGGCCACGTTCGTCCTCACTTAAGTTCGTATGCAACTCTGCCCCCATGCGCACTCAATCTTGGCATTCTGGCTTTAGGTAGCTGAAGATGCAAAAAAAAAAAACAAACGACACATCTTAAAAAAACGTTGAAACCAAACATTATCCTAGAACCCAACAGAGGAGGAATCCCACTTCGCGTCACGTGATTTGGGCCAACGGGGTCATTCTCGTTCAGACTTTCGAGGTGTGCGGATGTGTCCCTGCTCGCCTCCCGCGATATCGTCGCGCCTCGCTCCGTCGCGCCAGCTTCGCTGCCGCCGAGCACCTTCGCCTGCGCTCGCTACCGTCCGTAACGGCAGGCGTACGTCCTCGCTCGTCGCGCGCTCCCCAGCGCCGGCGAGTTCCTTCTACTAGGAGGTCTTCCGAGCAGTCGGCCGCGTCAGCGGCCACCCGCTACCTCTCCTAGAGGCCTAGCTCGGCGGGCCGCTTCGGCGGCCGCGGCGCCCTACTCCTCGAAAAAGGATTTCCTCGGGGCCGCCGTCGTTTGCTGCGGCGGCGGCGGCCCCCTCCCTACTTCATGGACAGCAGCCTGCAGAACCGCCCGCGGCTTCCTGCAGCTCCTTGGATCTGGGACGCACCCTGGCTAACTCTCGCTGCACCCTCGTGGCGCGAGAACCCTGCCTCCCCCCATCGCCACGGAACACGTGTTGCTGTGGATCCGGCGACCTACCCGCCGCGCTGCTGCTGCTGCAGCAGTTCCCGGCGGCCCCCCCAGTTGCCGCCCGACTTCGTCGTCGCGGTGACTCCCTGCTGACATCTTTGTGATGCCGCAGTCCTCGCTGCGCTCGCGCTTCCAGCCAAGCCAGCATGCTTGCCACGTGCAAGCCACCCGCCATCCTCGCAGCACCACTTGTGTGCACCGAGGCGGCTCCACCTCGCCGCCATGGACCACGTGTTCTCGTGAATCCTGGCACCCCCTCCTGCTGCTACCTGGATACTCCGGGACAGCTCCCCGTGGGCTCCTTGCTCGCGGGCCTCGGCGCGCTGTCTACTGACGGTCACCTCAGCGCCACCCGCCGCGCTGCTGCCTTGGCAGCAGTCTATCGCGGTCCCCTCCTGCTGCGGCGGTTGCTCCAATCGCCGTGGCGTCCTGCTGTCAACAGCAGTCCTTCCTGTGCCTCGCAGAGGCACAGTACCAGGCTTCGTCTGGAACAACCAGAAGCGCTGCTGCACCGGAGGCTGCGCACCGGACCACCGACCTGCCGATGCTCACCGGGCTATTTGCTTGGTGCGGGCCACGACGACAAGGCGATCTCCCCCCCCCCCCCCCCCACCCCTCCCAACATCCCACTTCCCCACCCCCCGGACACCAAGAGTGCCGCCGCGATCGCGATATTAGGCCGGCATAACCCGTGTCCGGTTCCCCCCCACCCCCCGTGAATATCCCAAAGTTCCCAACCAACCAACCAACGGGGTGTTATAATCGGCCTGTTTCCTTCGTAGTGGCATGGCATCCTGCATATAAATGACCTCACGTGTCGGAGGCGAAGGCTTTCGCCCTTTCATTCCACGCAGGGCGCGACCATCCTATTTTGAACCCCCATTGCCGGAGCTCTACTCGGAAATCATGCCACATCTCTGCTCGCATGTTTAGTGGGGAGAACCGCTCTGGACAATGCGAGTCAGCGAGTTACTTGGCATTTTCCCCCAAACAGCATGGAAGCAGTGAAGCATCAAAACAGCGTTGTCACTTCGCATCTAACCGAGATGAATATACTCTCCCCTCTCCTACCAGATCCGTCACTAAAAGGTTATGAGTACTAGGTACGGGTAACATATATTTTTGTTACCTGGATTGACGTCGAGGGTTCAATACTCACCCGTTGGCTGCATTTTGATACAGGCAAAATGCAAAAACAATCTGAGTAAGGCTTGGAGAGTGGTAAAGATTCTACTAATAAGCGCTCTTCTCTAGTACTCCACTACGACAAATTTCTCAGCCGCTTTATGGCAATTACCCGCAAATATATTAATCATTTTAGCTTTGTAAGCGAATAACATAGAAACATGGTCGCACGTGCATTGCTCTTTCAATAAATGTCCATTTGCGCCACCTGGGCTGCACCATGTCAAATCAAATTGACGGTGCAAACAAACGAGCCCCGTGAGGTAAAGTAGAAAATGCTGAATGCCCGGACAGCAAGCGAAAGAAGAGAACAAACGAAGAAAAGATTGAAGACATTGCACCTAAACAAAAAGATCAAGAAACCTCTCTCCATACCTGGCGACAAAAAAAAAATATTTCTGGCAGCAACACTCTTCTGCAAAGTGAATAGCGCCGGCCAACAGTGCGTGTGTATAACAGCCAGCCTCCCAATGGAGATAATTTGATGCAGCTAGGTGCCCGAATGACGTCACTCTTAGCCCGGACACCTCGGATTTCGCTTGCACCGAGTACATCGTCCTAGAATGATTGTTTAGCTTTTATAGATTTGCAGTAAAAAACAAATCATACACTGCAGAAGGTTGAAGGCTTATATCAAATGTATATACATAGGAGCGATCGTACTAAGATAAATATGAAATTCACTACGAATTACATTATGTCCCCGCGAACCGCATTGTTCAGGCTTCAGTGGTGTACGCGCTTTCTTTCTGTCTCTCTGTCTCGGTTACGTTGCCTTGCACTGTAAATTCTTGCCAGAAATAAAAGCCCCACTCTTTCAGCCAGATACGTTCAGACAAATTTAATATTCAGCTCTGATATCTGTGCGCTTCAAGAAAAGCTTTAATGACAAATTGGAGTTAAATTCTTATTCATGTCTTGGATATCCTTGTTGCAATGAAAGAAACACGTACTTGGATTGGCGAATAAATGACCAAAGTTAAAAAGCTGTCGGGAACTTTACACTGTTTGAGAGCATCACTTGCAATGACTCATCAGTGGTACAACTTTCTCGGTCGAGAAACGAAAACCTTTCAAGAAAAATGCGTCATAGCTTGAAGGGTTACTGAATGCTGGGTCAGCTGCATGTATTGGCGAAGGCTTAGAAACTTGGTATTTTTTTCGCTGGCATCTCGGCTCAGAAAGCATTCAACCTCTGGCTTGAAGTGCAAACAGCAGGGAGTTTGGGCGTGCGCAATACCCGTCATGTATCAGACAGGTCCAGTGTACCGTGTCAACACAACCAAAATGCGAGGGACGCCTTCGCAATGTCCCTGCACTGACCTCTTCCGCAAATTCCGGCTCAGAGTTTGCCAAAGCAAGCGGTTCCAAAGGCAAATACGTTAAGGGTGTAAAATACACAAAGGCTGTTGAATGAGGGAGGCCGTGATTGCTTCAGTAGTACAGCGAAGGGCGTCAGCACCTCTGCAATAATACACCTGCAGCAGGCTTCGTTCAAATAGGCGGTGTCGCAAGAGTGTGTTCTAACAAAACTTCTACACGAGACACGAGCCCAAAACAAACAAAATATAGTCTCGTTCTAACTTATATAAAATGGCTGTGTTGATCGTCAACATAAAAGCATGACGAAGCCCCACTCATACCTCTTGAATTGCAATTACTCTGAAACGGGTCCCAGTGGCAAGAATAAAACAAGTTGTGGAGACAAGGAGTGCTAGCCGAACTCAAATATAGTAACGTAGCGCGATTATGGGAGAGGAACTCTACTTCTGGATTCTTAAAATAACGCAAGTTCAAGACTGATTTACATGTTGTGAAACATGTGCTAAGGGTGATTGTATTGTACCATATTGTATTGTATTGCATTGTATCATATTGTATTGTATTGTATTGTATTGTATCATATCCTTCTCTTCTTTTCTATTTCTTGTTACACACCGCCATAAAAATTGTGTAAAAAGTTAGCAAGTGTGGACTGCCAAGATTTGTCATTTTGTGCTTTCATTTTATACCCCAAACCTGCAACAACCTCCGCAAGGAGATGAGCAGTATATATCAAATAAATAATAAATAATAATAATTTTGTTCCACTGACGGTTCACTTCAATAGCTAAATTAAACCAGTTTCCTTCAGGGTCTGATACATTTCGCAAGCTTTCCAGAAGAACCCCCCCCCTTTTTTTTCCCCTCTTTCTTAAAGAGCCTTCAACTGAGGCTTAGAAACAATAAGAATTTTATTCTCGTTCTTCCAAGAACGCGCGGTCATAAAATTAGACTGTAATCAAATATGCTCAGACAGTTTAAGGCCCTATAACATTGCAGACGTACTATATGCTGCAAAAAAAGTATTGTTGCTCTATGTCAGGTGCACAAACCCAATTTATGCTTCGCTGGGAATGTTGATTTATTTGTGAACTTTTAACCTAACAGGTGAAAAGGGCCAGTGAGAAAATGTAAATAAAGCCCCTACCTTTTTTACCTCCGTTTGATATGCAGACATCAGCCTTCTTAGAACAACTTCAGGCAGCTTAGTAACCATAGCCAAGACAATATGTTTGTTGATTATACAGTTATTTTGCTTTGGATAATATGAATTATAAATGCACCATATTCACGTTTTCTAGTTAGGGGATACCGCACTGGCACAGTGCACTCTCCTTTTCCCACACGCTTAAACAGTATACAGTTGTTTCGAAATCTGCTATCTCCTTTAGTAGATTCCAGCTAACACCGTAGCAGCCAAATTGCTTTCCCGACTCTGGAAGTAGAAACAAAGAAATCCGAAATTCTTGCCTGGCTAACGCAATCCGGAGGCCCACTATGGTTGTGACTTAGCCCAGGATGTTAGCTAAGTTCGTACTTGCCAGCTACGAAACGCGTCACCAACAGCGGCACAGTGTGCAATAGAGCAACGTGACGCCGGCATACTGTCCAACGTTGGGTATATCGCAACTCGGCAAAGACCATTGGGGCGACGAACGGCGAGCTGCTTGTCATGCCTCGACGGATAAGGCAATGAGCTGTGCTCATTATAAGTAGGCACGTTGCTTCTCGTAACGAGGAGAGCGATTTCTCAATCTCTTGCGACACTCCATCGCTGACATAGGGCGTTCAGTAAGTGCAACGCGAAGCGGTTGTCGAAGGGACGATGACACGTTTTTGTTGTTTTTCTGTTTCTATTTTTTCATCACAAAGCTTTTCTGTGGTAAACAATTATAAACACGCGACAGATTAGCGCGTAGATTGTTCACGTACAGTCTTCTGAGCCTTTGCGACAAAAAGCTGCTACTTAAAACAATACACTAACTGCGCGAATTCAGATATCTTCCCTCCCATGAGTCGTTTAGATCATTTCTTGTACTGATATTTTTTTAAACGCGTTTAAATCCGTTCTTTTTTCCTTCAATAAACATTAGTTGAAAGTCAGAGCTTGTGTGCGGGTGGCCTTCCTCCGTCCCGCCCCCTGTGTTTTCAGCGAACAGAGCTTTGCGAAAGACCTAATTCTGAGTGGAAGATGCTGTACACGGGCTCCTTAGAGCGATATTTTTGCGGTAAATAACTCCTTCGCTTGCATGCATCTTTCCGATATGCCCCATCTATTTCCCTAATACAAAAACGAACAGGCATATAATAAGTTTCGGCTGCCGTTGGGAGTACTCCGTAAAAACGTTAGGTTTCCGTTATTTCAAGACAAATTATCTTCTACCGAGCAACACCTATTCCTGACAACAGATTTAACTGAAATATGTCAATATAAATTTTTTTAGCCAATAAATGAAATATAATTATAAGCAAATGAACGTTTTAATAAATAAAATGAATCTTGGCTTCCCAAATGACTTATCTTCAATAGCAATGCCGACATGTTTGCATGTTCAAGGTTTGTTTATTTAGCTTGTAACACATGCACGAGTTGATAGAATGTCTATCTCGAATGATTACAACCACGCGCAGTTGTTATCACACAGTTCTCTAGTGTTCAAGTATTTGTGTTTTATCTAGAGGGTTCCTATGAATTTTCTATTGGGAGCAGCCAAGAGAGGCAGGCGTTATGCACTTCGACGACAGCTGAGCGCGTTGCCCTGATCGTCTCTGAATTGTTCTTTATATATATATATATATATATATATATATATATATATATATATATATATATATATATATATATATATATATATATATATATATATATGTATATATATAGTTTTATGAAGCTTACAGTCTACGATTCCAAGGCAAACGTTGGGGACTTTTTTTAATGTTTTGTTGGTATTTGAGAATTAGTTTTATGGTGATTATCGGGATAAAGAATATTAAATGCAAAGGAGAAGGAAAAACAACGCGGCGATGGTGGGAGCGTTGTTTATATATATATATATATATATATATATATATATATATATATATATATATATATATATATATATATATATATATATATATATATATATATAGTTTGATTGCGTCTGATGAGCCAGGGAAATTCAAACAGGATGTCACACAACTTTCACGATTACCTATCTTATTCTAACAGGAGTTTCGAACGGTGGACCTTCCTTCTTCAGGGTAGAATTGAGAACTGAGAATTCTACCCTGAAGAAGGATGGTCTACCTTCAGAAACTGTTGTTAGAATAAAATACACAATCGGGAAAGTAGTGTGACATTCTGATTATGTATATATATATATATATATATATATATATATATATATATATATATATATATATATATATATATATATATATATGCATAATTTAAAATTTGAGGAAACAAGCATTTAAAGAAAGAAAAGCCATCTTGCCCGAAACTTGATCACACAAGAAATTTTTGAACACTTGTAGCACTGCATGGTTTGTCATCACAAAAAGTATTCAAGCAAGATGTACTGTTATTTGGAACACTCGCAAATCTCCACCACATATTTATCATATCTGCTGTTTTTCTCTTAGGTCTTGATGTTACCCAAGGTCAGGATCAAGTCCGCTGTGACTGTCTTGATTCGTTTGAGTACATCCGCGAGCCTTTCACCTTAGCGCATTTTTTGACGCAAGCAGCTTACTTATAATTAAAGGCTATTGCCAAATGTTCCGCTTGCATGCCCAAAAAAAGCATTTGAAGGGCTGAGAAATAAACTCACGCAAACGCTGTAGGTAAAAAATGTTAAGGCGTTCCTTTATTATTTCGCATGGCATCTCGCATTGTATTTGCCAGCACCTCTATATGCTACACTCTTGGAACATTAAACGTATGTACATTAGTAATGTCATCAGGGTGTAAACACTACTGAAATTTCACGTGGCCAAAATGCTTGGGGTCATTTTGATGTCCTTCATTCAACAAAACACCTGTAAAAAAATGACAAGAATAGAAACACATACAAAATTCAATCACAACCAGACAAATAGTGTATACATTTTCCAGCAACCTGGATGTAGCAACCAAACACAAAACACCATTCAATTGCAATAAAACAATTTTCTCAAATTATAGCACAGACTGCCAAGGCTCACAAAGATGTGTTCTGTGCAACATAAACACTTGTGCACTATGCAAAATAGCAAAGGACAATCCTATAAACTGTTGAAAGGAAAGACAACAAAATACCATTAAAGCATACTGATTCATGTCAGTCACATTTTTGTAATTTTAACCTGAAGACGCTTCTAAAGCAAAACAAATGTTTATTATATTATAAAACAAATATTGAAATTTAGCACACAAAAAGGGCCAAATTCTGTAAAGAGCTCTCAAATATAACAGTTCACTGCCAATAATATTATATGTGTTAGGTTGATGATGTTGTTGACGATGGTAATGGGAAGCATGTGATGGCACCTTTTCATAGTTGCAACAAATGGACAATGTCATGTGTAGCCAGACGTACCAGGTGAGCATATTTTGAAGCCAAAAGGTTTTTTACAGGAAAGAAAAATGCAATACAATTGAGTGGCACCTACTTCATGTGCATTATGATTGGAATATAGAACAGAAAAGAACTTTTTGTTCAGATTTCAGAAAATATGCTTGTGCTATTTGTAATTTCAGCACTTCAACATAGTAAGATGACCACAATTATTACTATTGTTACAGCTCTTTTAATTACCATTGTTGCAGCTATTTGCTTTTCATGTTTAACCAAAAGAAAGATGGGGGTATGTTCACAACGAAAGAGTCGAAGATATTTTTTTTACTGGCAGTACAAATATATTTGACATTTTTTATTAATGCACTCCTTTATGTCTCATAACATGAACTTGAATTGGGCGGGTTTTTGTTCATTGGAGAAGCAGGGTATTCATATCAAATGCTCTAAACAATTATGGACAAAAACTGACAATATCAGACAACATTTTATAGATCAGTCACCATGAACTACAATGATTATGTTAAGGACACACTACGAGACTTGTTTTGTGCGTTGATGAAATTTTGGGATAGTTGCAATGGATAGAGACAGGCAGAATATCAAATATGTTCCTTAAAAGAATGTAGCTCGAAGAGTGAAATATACTTCATGAATTCTTCAAGCACAAAATATAAAAGCTGCGGCCTTAGTGACAGAAGATAATCAATGCAAATCTACCCCATAGAATTCTGCGTCCATTGTATTTTATAGGTATTTTCTGAGTGAATTAAGACAAAGGCTATTTGAAAAATTTAACCCAACAGATGTAGAGTTATAAAAAAGTCTTACTTTCTGAAAATGCACAAACATTGATATAGAACTGCATTTTCATTATGACAAAAGCAGCTCACAGTAGTCATGCTTTGAAATGAAACCCAAAAATTCCTGACATACTCCTGAGAATGAAGTCAGGATAATAGACACATTTGATTCCTTGGAAAGTAAATGCAGCTTAAAATATTAAAAGCCAGATAAAGGGTCACATTTCTTAATGACCTTGCAGAACAGGGTGAAGAAATAATTTGTGTTTTGCATCAAATGAGTAGAACCTGGCCTTTTAAACTTAGGTTTCAAGATGATACAAATGTTCTGCTAAACATGGGTTTAACACAGATGTCAACATCGTTCAGTCGGACATCTGAAATTGGAAGGCAAATAACAGATTTTACATAATGGTTATAACGAGGGCATTGAGGAACTCGAAGATTTGTTCGTTATATTTTTGCACCTATGTTATTCTTTTCAGATTTTGTTTTGGTATGTTTGTTGGGTAAATTCTAGCAACTGAATAAGGCCCATTCATGGCTTGTTCTTGCTCCGACACTTGAATAGTCTTTCTCATCTTTTGAGATTTGTATTCTGCTAAATCTCAAAAAATAATGCTTAAGCAGCTGTAATGTGGCAGAATTTGCTACTAAAAGAATCGAAGTGCTAATTAAAGTTTTATGGCACCACAAGGAACTTTAGTGTGCATGAGTGTGGACATAATTGTATTTTTAAATCACAATAAATGTTTCATTGTACGTTGATAACATCCTAACCTTTGCTTTTGTAGTTGCTTAAGAGAAGCTTTGAGCACTGTGTTCTATGGAATTCAGCAGTACGAGTTAAGTTCTGTAGCACTTTGCTAACAGCAATAAATCACTTGCTGCAGAACTGCCAAAGAAACTTATCCTAACTTGAGAATTCAAATAAAAACTAAACAAACTGGTGCTGTACAAACCTCTTGATTGCAATCAAGAAATTGCAGATTTTTTGTCTCAGCTGCTTACAAAACTGTACAAGTCTCGTCTACAGTCTGTACAGGGAGGGGCATGGCTTTTGTGTGAAAAAGAACAGCTGACAAAACAAATAAAAAGAGCACACGCAAAGCGTGCATACCATCAAGAAATGTTACGTCGCCAAGCATGCACGCCAGTATTATGGTGTTTTCGAGTGAGCCCTCTGAATGAAGTGTATCTGCGTGGAGTCAGAAACCATCACCACAAAAATATATAATAATTTTAAATAGCTCATAAAGCTTGAACACAGAAAGGTCTTGCACAATCTTGTACCCTGTCGCACAGTTTTTGCTGCTTTATTAAAATTCATGAATCTGCTTTTCATCATGACGCTGGGACAAAATACAAAGTGCAATTCAACCAGCCCATGGCATGAGAAGAGCCAATTGTCCCGGTTAGAAGTAGCACTGGGGTAAGCAAGGGGTCCTTGAAGTAACATGGAAGTAACCACTTACTAAAGTTAACAAGATTTAGTGAAAGTTTGGTGGCTGATGCTTAACTTACATGTATCGAGGTAAATTGTGAAATAAAAAAATTATAGGTAGCCGATTATTGCTCAAATTTATCGATTTGCATTACATTGCTGCCGAACAGAACGCTTATCAAGGAACAGCAGTGCTTGCAGATCAGTGAAACCTGAAACGGTAAAACTGAACTGATTCTCTCCTTATCCTTTGTCTGCCAGCCCTGTACATGCTAGATTGACTGGAAATCACCTGCCCAGCAACATACTCTGCTGCAGGACCATCTCCTCCGTCCACTATATATTCTGCCTAAGGGCCCCAATCTAGAGAATTAAGTATTAAAAATTAGGCCTGCCTATCCAGGAAAAACAGAAACATTTATAACGCTAAGCTGACCTTTCTATATCTGTGATCCTCCTTTTATTTTTTAACTTGATCGTAAGTCATTGCTGTCTCGAAACATTCCCTTTGGCAAGTATCCTGAAACCTGACATCAAAAGAGTCTTAATGTCAAAGAAGTAAAATCACGAAAACGTTTCTAAGCCTCGTATGATGACATTGTTATGATTTTTTTCTTTCTTTCTTTCTAATGACCGTGCGCGCATATGTCAAAAACAAAATGACCAAATAAGTATAGTGCCTGAGGAAAACTCAGCCGAAGCTAAAGGCAGACACTGATGTAGTTTCTATGTTCTACTTAACAAAGCGTAAATACGATTAACCATTTTTGATTATGTCAACTCATTGTTTTCTTTTGGGTAGTTCAACTGCTGTTAGTAAGGATGTGCATCGCTGTTTTTTTAGCACTGGCTGGTAGATTGCAGTTGTGGACTAACACTATGAGGTGAATGACAGTTTCAGACAACATAACACAGGTGGCACAAAAGTCACATTTCATTCAAAATAGCTGCCTCTGTTGTGACATGATGATTACCATTCACCAGGCTAAAAGATACTGGTAAAGCAAACTATACTCTATGTACGATCATTTCCGCACATAGGACACGCTCTTTAAGTGATGACAAGAGGGAAAAACTATCAATAAAGCTATTTAGTGAGCGCAGCATTTTAAAAGCATTTTTTTGCTAAGAAACCTCTGCTTACTTTTTTTTAAACACTGCACCATGCAGAAAGCAGTTGCAAAATATTACTTAGTCAGCTGCTGTGCCAAGCATAAAAATTGTATCCACATCAAAAATAGTGAATGATGTATATGAGGAGCAGAACCCTATTGGACGAAATTTTCGGTCTACTTTGTGGGTGCCATGACTACCCTTCTACATTCATGTTGACATTTTACTTAACACATGTGACGCATTCATTTCAGTCTCGGGACATTTTCTGGTATCTGGCATATATCTCTAACTGCCCAGAATCAACACTTTATGTACTATTCAGCCTCTTCAATCTATAAAATTTATCATTTGAAATATTGAACAAAAACATCACATCTTGACCTCACAGAGAAGCTTATCTGAGGAAGGTTTTAAGCAGACTCAACATAAAAACCTTTAGCTCGGAATGAACCTTGAATATTTTATTCAGCTATAAGCGAGGAATACAAATGCTCGAAGTGCTCAAAAGGTTTCGTGTTTACGTAGAAAATTACCTCTTTTTACACCAATAAATGAAGCAGTATTCATGTAAGACGAAACAGAAATCCAGTGAAATCAAAATTTCCTTTTCTCTATTTCTTTCAAGCTTCCAAGGAAATTTTTCTGAATATTTATTAATAAAGTTTCTTTTTGGACACTTATGCCTTCCTGAAGAAAGCATATATCAAATTTTCTAAGCTGTGAAGAGCATTTAAACAAGACATACTTTATGTTTAATGTACTGGAGTCCCTACAGTGGCTATATGAGCACTGCAACTTCCATACTGGGTGTGTCAGAATCATTTTAAAAGACCGAAACACGATGTCATGCAACTAAAAGGATTTAGTTGTTGCTCCTACACTGAGAAAACAAACTATTGTGATGACACCTTAAGATTTTTGAAGCAGAGTTATCAACCATAATCTCATTTGGTTAATTGCTTAACTCATGAGCACCTGTAATCATTCTGTTTTAAGCCAGTGCTGTTAAATGGATTTAAACTTGTAAATTTTATGTTGCATGGCCAACAAAACAATCTCTGCTTTCAAAGACCTCAGGAAAGCCTACCCGAGCTAATGGTTCACCGCAACAAACTTGCGTCGACGCAGCCTAATGCTTCAACTTTCTCTACCTCATTCAGCGCTGCATCTTGAGCATAACAAACATCAGCCTTAATATTTTATGGAAACGCACATATGACAAACACAAATTAAGCCTTCTTGCTTTAAAGTCAAGGTAGCCAACAAATGAGCGTGTTCTTAAATTTCTTTTTTTTTCCAACCTCCCGGAATCGCACGAAGCCAGCGGTGGCCCGAGGTACAGCTTGGACGACAAAAGTGGGCACTCAAAAGGAAAGCCTGAGCGTCGTAAAAGCGGCCACCACAAGCAGACCAAGCAGAAGCGTGCAGCAGTCGCGAGCCGCGACAGGCAAACTGGCTGCGGAACGGTCCAGGAAAGACGTGTCCCCGTCCACGGGAAGGGCCTGCTTCAGAGGCAGCTGGTTGGCTGACCGCGCGTCGAACTCTCCTGATATGGACCCTGCAAACGCCAAGCACGTCGCGCTCCTTACGCTGTCCAAAGTAAATGTGGCAATCCAATCCCTGTTTTTCGTTACCCCGTTTTCTACTTGGCAATTTAGAATGTTACTGAAAGACCGAAAAAGCCAACACGCATTTTATAACTCTGTATGGCGGGACATTTCAATGTGTATAAATTCTAGCTTTGCTTTATCGTTGTCTGCACCACAAAATGTTATTTGGAAATTGCCGCGCTTCCGATGCCCGCTGCCAGTAGCCACCAGATATCACTCACACTCGGCCGACACAGCAGTGGAAAAGAACGACACCAGTGAGCAAGAGAAGGCGCTCACATCCATATGAAACAAGGAGACAGAGTTGATTCGAGATATTTCCTTGCAAGCAGAGATTTCCCGCAAACGACAGTGATGTAGGCTTTTACCGCGACGATTCTCCAAAGCGACTAGAAGTAGGCTCCGAGTGTTAAAACCCTCCAGTGTTAATGAAGCAACAGAAGCAACGCGCTGAACACGAGCTGTAGTATTTGAGGGACAAAGTAATAACGTCAAACCGACACAAAACGGCAGGACAAGCGCTAACTTCATCTGGCTTTATTCACCGCCAAGGCAGCAAATATAAAGAAAATGCAAGGCATACGCAGACTTTAAGAACACGCACATGGCATACACCTTTTCAAAAGCGAGATATTATTTCTTGAATGGTTTGGTTCATAATAATAATTCCTGGGAACCAATTATTATTATCCACCAAACCATTAAAAAAATCACAGTTTTCAACAGGTGTACTCAAGTATCCCTCATACATTTTTTCCCTTTTTTTTTCTTTATGTGGAAGCATTCCAAATAAAAACGAAGGGAAAATATTATGTGAGTGCTACTTCAGTACGCCATTTCAAAGCTAGATGTTATTTCTTGAACGGTTTGGATAATGCCACGTGCGTGCTCTTGCAGTCTGCGCACGCCTTGCTCAGTAGTACTTGCGAGCGGGCTAGTTGGCTTCGGTCTTCGGAGGGCACGCCTTGCATTTTCTTTATATTTGCTGCCTTCGCGGTATATAAAGCCAAATGAAGTTAGCGCTTGTCCTGCATCGGCCTTACTTGTGTCTCGGTTTGGCGCTGTTATTTTATCCCTCAAATAGCATGTACAATCTAGCCCAAATGAACGTTCTTTTAGACATGAACTACAGGTTTACACATAATAAGCTGTGGTCAGTGACGGTCATGAGGATTATCTATCCAGAACTACAGCATGTCACAAAAGAAAAACGTATGCGAAAACGCATTACGTACGCTTGCACTGTGACTAGGTGCGATGTTAGGTCCAACTATTCCAGCAGAATTTGAGCTAGGTTAATTGTCTGCAACTCTCCTATTTGAACTCGTTAATCTCGTACAATTATGCCACATTAGAAGCCGCACCTGATAACTCACCACGTCTTCCAGGGTCATGCCATTATTTGAGCAGTGTGCTAGGTTATGACCTCAGGAAAGTGTAGTTGAAATTTCTTGCTACTGCTCCAGTGATAGCACTACGTACCGCACAGACAAAGGCGCCTGCCGTAGCAATGGCGGCGACCAAACTAGCGGTTTATACTGCTATGGTAGCATAGTGCATGGTTCGGCCCTCGGCTGCTGTAACCAAGATTTCGGGATCGAATCCCGGTCGCGGCGGCCTCTTTTCTATGGAAGCAAGGCGCACATGTGCTGCGCGATGTCAGTGCACGTTAAAGAATTCCAGGTGGTCGTAATATCTGGAGCCCTCAATTACGGCGTCTCTCATAGCCTGAGTCGTTTCGGGAGGTTAACCCCATAAGCCAAAGAAAACCTTAACAACTAGCTGCTGTTACAATGCAATTCTTCAATACGTCCCTTGAGATTTGTTGTTTCATGATATTTTCAAGAACCCTCCCACCTTCACCTAATAGACTGTCCTGTCTGGACAACTTCAATCATGCGGAATGCTGCATCGTGCATACCTGCTAGCCAGATATTTGCTTTCTTCCCCCAGTCTTCTTCCTCAAATTAAATGAGCAAAATGGATGCTCACTTGGTTTCAATTTGCTTCATTCTTTCTTCAATTCCTTTATCCTTAATCATCTGCAAAGAACCTGCATGTGGGCTTCGCAGGGACGAAATGGCAGGAAGCTTAAAGTTACAATACAACAGACCGAAATCAATATGCCTACGTCGGTGTTTTTACTTTTCTTCATAGCTTCATACCTATCTGCATTGTGCGCAACGTTCGGTAGTTGCTTTATCTAGACATGCAAACCATGTGGCTTATAATTCAATGGTTAGTGGCGGTAGCAATGCAGCACAAAGCTCCAGAGCACAGTATTGCAGTGCGTTTAAGCAAAATAGATGCAGTCCAGCTTATTTGGCAGAAGTGGGATAATCATATAAAATTACGTTTGCTTTTTAGTGTTTCAGTTTAGGCTTCACAGTGCTTCTTACAGAGGCTATGGCAGAAACTTGAAGCTACCTACGTACGACCACACACTACTTATTACGATTGTTCGATCGCCTTCCTCGTACTGAATTTAGCTCTGCGGAGTCACTGGCCACTAAATACGAGCACAAAAAGAAGTCTGAAAGGCACCAGTTATGGTTAGCCACATTAGACACCGTTCAAAATTATATCAGGCCAACCGTTCATGGCAGCGATGCCAATTGCAGTCCGAGCCATGCGCATGAGCATTTACGTCGCTTTACAGGAAATGGTAAAAATTTCTTCCCTGCCCTCCCGACACATCCATCAAGCTCCTCATTTTTATTGCCTGTACTGCATTCAAAACAGCAAAAGCTTTTGAGCGATAACGCTCACATTTGCTTAGGCATGCGCTCAGAGGCTTCTTGGCTGAGCAGTTATCACTGAAGGTTCGCCAGTGACCAAAACTTCAGCCGGTGGTCTGTATTCGAGTGTCGCCATTTTCTTCAAATCACAAATTGTCGTGTTTTCCCTCTGTGCTAAATTTTGCTTTCATGAGGGGCACAAAAGTTAACTTTGCATTTGTCAGGTCGTCTGTCAGCTACTGGAAGGGTTTTATTAGTATAGTAAGCAGGTGGTTTGTAGATTACATTTCGATAGGGGGCCCTAATGAATGTCTGCATGCCAAGAGATATGTTTCAATGAGTAAGTGCTTATCCTTCAGTTTTTCTCTTTCTATGACGCATATAGAGTACATATGTATTGCGATAGTGATGCGTTTGGCTTCTGCTACTAACTTGTTCCTCAAAGAGAGAGAGAGAGAGAGATGAAGCTCGATGCTCAAAGACCATTGGCGACGAGGATATTGAATATCTACCATTTTTAAGTTCATGCATTTTGTATTTCCGCTAATATAGTGTCTTTATTTCGTTGAATTTTCAACTCATTTTCCTTATAAGGTTTTTTTGGTTGCATAGAGTGATGTTGGGCATACTTTTAACGAATATCTTGCAAAGAATCGAAAAACATCAACCTTCACGCGAACAGAAATAGATAATGTTTTAATTCCTGCCAAGACTTTGAATTAAGAAAGGTGGAAGAGATAGGAGAAAACGTAAGCGATCATGACTGAGGTGCACAGGCTCACCTTTCTTGAGTGTGAAGAGGTCGTCCCTGTACTGGACCTTAAGGAACGTTGTGAGCTCTACTTCGAACACCTTGTTAGGGTCATTTGGGATCTCGGGCGGGATAGAACGCCTCCTGCGACCGTATCCGTACTGATCGTTTCCGCATGGAACCTGGCGGAACAAATGCAGGCATAAATAAACAAAGTCCAATCAGGTTTGTTACCTCCATGAGTAAAAGACAAATTTTGCACTATGAAATGAGTTAATTTCGGTTGCAATACGCCGTTCAATGAGAGTACGGACGCGTGCTGCAGCACTGAGCATGTTCACAACTGGAACCCGACGAGACAGAGGACTAGCGATCCAAAATGACTGGAATTGTTAACAGCTATGAAGTACTTTAAAGGAAAATGAGGAAGGTAGAAGGCATATAAGGAAAGCAGTCTTACGCCTTTGCACTCCTTGATGCACACATTGACGGTCCCAACGAACAGTACGTAGTTTGATTCTGGAAATTTGAACGCCCTGAACTTCGCCGAAAGCGTGTCTCCGCCGTCGAGAGTCTCAAAGTTGCCGAATATGTAGGGGTCGATAGAGCATCTGTGGAGGGAGGAGGGAAAAGAATACGATAGATGTGAAACATAATAGTGCGTAATTATTGTCACTTGTCGGTGTGGGTGGGCAGCATTATTTTTAGCTTCTTTTATTTGCTTAGAACAAACACTGTCAGGTTCAACTCCCCAAGACAAATGGCAAGATCCACAAGTGGTTATTATGGAGCATTAAGGGCCGGTGAAATCATCAAAATAATTTGGAAGAACATCCTAGATGCCTAAACGCAAATAAAAGCTGTCTTTAAGTACGATAGGTTTTAAAGACTAGAGAACGTCAAGGTATATTCATAAAGACCAATACATTTGTTATAGACTCGAAGCATGCGATCTCCCCCTGAGCTTATGCGAGAAATGTTTAGAGCACTTCTCATATTCTTGATGTCCATGACTGTTCCAAAAATTTGGCTGTTATATTTCTTTTTACCCATTCACGATACATGCCTTTTTGTGGTCGGCTCCTACCTATCTTTTTGCGAAAAACGCTGCTAACGTACGAATTCAGCGGTGACCATTGTCTCATTTAAAATGGAGAGGCGGTGTGTAATGTCTTTCAATATTGACCTAGAGTCCATCAGTTTGCCGTAGTTCTCACCCGTTCATCACGATCACTTCCTCTTGCTTGTTGGCACTGTCCGTGACTTTCAAGTAGCTGGTCAGGATGCCGTACGTGCCTGCGTAGTGATGCATGGTGAGAAGCGGAAAGCAGACCGAAGTGAAACAAAATGCGTGTATTTATTTGTAATTGTTATCTGTTTGTAGTCATTATAACTTTCCTAATGCAAGTTTTTTGGCGCGGAATATATACAAACTGCATAAATCGACCGAAAACCGGAGGGAAAATCGCAGCCCTTCCTCGCCACCAATTCATAAAATGTAATTACAAGAAACATAAGCCACACACCTTCATCTTCATGCATACTACAATATACGAGGGAGTATACTTTTCAGAAATTAGGAGAGATCACTGCACTCACTCAAAACAAAGGATCTCTCTACACTTTTACATAGAGGGTTAAAATCAGACGCAAGTAGTTGTACCGTGTATCGTATACTGGCACCAGAGGGTGGAGGCGCGGGCAGATTGGCGAGTGGCATGAGTTATTTATATTTATACTCATGTATACCTGATGGGAGGTCCCCCAGACAGGCTTACTTTGGGATATCCTGCTGTACAAACCTTTTTTATGCACTTACGATTGATTTGTATTTCGTTTTAATAAACCAAACCTTCAAGGCGGTTCCAAAGCTTCGAGTTAATCTCTATCCTTAGTCCTTCAGAGTAATTTTGGACAAAAGTCCTGAAGCCAAAAGATTTTGGTCTAAACAATAAACTGAAGCCGTCATGGTGGCATTAAATACTAAAGGACCGTGAAACGCTATGAGACAGTTTCTTTTTGTGATGAGAAATCATTACTTAGAACTTTAAATGCCCTTTGGCTTTTAATATTGGAGTGACGGCTCTATTTTGCGGCTAAGAAAAGCCTTTGGCTTCTGTACTTTTGGCCAAGAATATCTACTGTTCATTAAAACAGCGTTAAGAACACAACTTATGAAAGACAACACGAGTGGCTACTGGCAGAGGGAAACAAAGACTTGCTCTGTACGATAAAGGCACTCCAGGTCAGCAGAAGTGGAAACTTTTTGTGTCGTCCTTTACTCGTTCTCTTCACAGACCTCATTTTCGATCGAAAGCTCTCACCTTCCATAGAAGAAATGAATAGTTAAAGCAATTAGTACTTACGCTCTACTCAAGCTTTAGACAAAGGGGAGCAATCATTGAGAGGAATCTAAATAAGCGTGCGTATGGCGACGACTCGGGAATAGGAATGCACAGCTGCATTCGAGGGGACGCCGCGAGTGCGGGACAGAGATGAAAGAGGCCACCTCAATCAGGTCCTAATTAACTCGTTTCCCGGAGACAAGTTTTACGCCATGATTAGCATGCCAACACGCACGGAGAGGGAATGCCTATTAACGCGTGCTTGACCGTGCGTCGGCTAAATTGGACAAAGCATAGGGGGCGCCACAGCCGACTCAGAAAATTTTAAAAATAAAATATTGTGTGAGCTACCATGGGGGTCTCGTAAATTCGCCTTCGAAGAAGTCGCTTTATCCATGGCAGTAACCATTTTCTTGGAGAGTCAAATAAGAAGCTTGAAATTTTCTGTGTCTCATCTTCTATGCTTTTAAATCCCATACACTCATTTCACGCATGTAGCAATTTACGTGATAACAGACCGCATTTTGTAAGTAGTGGCAGCGCGTCATTACATCATTGAAAGTGCAAAGAAATAAGTGCTGATAAGAAGCTATAACCTCTACTCTTGGGGTCCAGGAAGACGAGCATTTCAAGCGGCGTTCCGGGCTGAACGTTGAGCGTGGTGTCGAGGACGCGGCCGTTCTGCCGGATCGCCACATCGAGGTATGGCACGGGTGCCCGGGCTTCGATGTACTCCGTGATGTTCAGGTGCCTGAGCAAGTTCCCCGTGAAAACAGCATTGAGTGGCAGTTTAGAAGGAATAAGCATGAACGTAGGGGTAAGAAATAAAATCAATAGTGATGCAACAAGTCTCAAAGTATGCGCTAATCGAGGCTAGAAATGCGATCTGCCACAACACCGCCTTAAAAACACCAGAAAAAATTGGGAGAAATAATGGCGCAAAGGCATAACAGATGCCTTTCTAGTACACTACGGTCTGTAGACCCAAATATCAATGTAAAGGTATTTATCAAATAAAGAAGGCTAAGTTAAGCTTCACTATAAAAAAACCCCTGTTGATGATACCTGCTTTCGCGGCTCAGTTCTCAGGCCACGCGACTAGTGAACTCGAAGACCAGGGTGTTATCCCGGCCCCTGCGGCAGCATTTCATTTGAGGCACAACGCAAGGCAGCTGTGCTCTATGCAATTTCAGGGCACGTTAAAGAACACCATATGGCCAAAATAATCCGCAACCACTTAAACATATTAAAACCTGCGCGCCATACCATCTGAGGATTGTTGTCCTTGATGAGGCGTACGAAATTAGATTTTCAGAATTTGTTCGAACCTGTTAAAAGCAATACACAAATTCTGTTTGTGTAGATGGGTTTGCGACTAGTAGCGCGCAAACTAAGATGAAAATTGATGCCGTAAACTTAGTAATGAACTAAAATTCAATTATTAACTTTATTTACTACACTTAGCATGCATGTTTATATTGAAAACTAGTATTCGAATACTTTTCAATTTACAACTTTATTAAAGCTCATGTGTCCTAAGATCAGCTCATCTATGTTTTCACCCCAAACCTTATAAGCAAGCATGCGAGACCACCGCGCTCGGCATGGGGCTCCTTCTTGGTAAGACGCAATTGGTGAGTACGACGCTTCGCCTGACATGAGTGTGGTGTTACAGGCGATGGGAATAACTTATCGTACTTGGCCAGCAGTCTGGTATCAATGCGCTTGACCATATGCGAAGTTAAGCAACTGTCCGTCTTTTCACTTATTCTAGAAGCAATCGCTCAAAAAAACAGTTCTCACCCAACTCCGCCCGCACAGTGATTATTCGGCTTCGCGGGACATTAATGAAGAGTTACCAGCGTCTTGTGTCTCTCCAAACCCTTGTCAAGCGAAGCGTCATACGTAACAACTGTGTCCCACCAGGGCAGAGCTCCGTGCCAAATGCCACGATTCCTATGCGTAATTTGACTGTTTTGGGCGGAGAGCTTAGAAACGCATATTTCAGTACTCATGTGCGTTATTAAATTTTTACAGTATAAAAGGTTCTTCTAAAGAAAGTCTACACGTTTTCAATATAAATATGCATGCTAACTGCTCATAATAAAAATTGAAATAGTGAATTTTATTTAATTAATAATTATGATGGTATTTTTTTCTTTCAGAAATCCTGTCCGCCTGGCTGCATACAAATTCACAGAAACGAGTTTTGTATGCTGCTCTTAGCACTATTCAAGATTCAGAAAATCTAAAGTGCTTCGAAGCTAGAGCTATGTGCTCAACAGTATTGACTTTTGGTAACCTATCAGTAGAGCGATTGCATGTGCTGCAGCAAATCGTGCAGCTGGATCATATCAACTGCGGCCTAACTGGGTCTAACACTTCTTTCCGATAGTTCTTTCTCTGTACCATAAATATAGTATCTGCGGTCACTTACTCTGGCTCGACGAGGTCGAACGGCAGCGACTGTCGGCGGGAACGTCCGCGCGAAGCGACGCTCTGATTGAAGCCTCCCGGGAGCACGCACTTCGCCAGGATTACCTCTGTCTCCTCGCCAGGCGTCTCGATCATGATACGATGGTAGTAGATCCACTGGCCCTGCGGTTACGGCGCAAACGCGAAAGTAGAATTTCACGCACCAACTAATGTTCGTGACAACCAACAAGGCTAAGCTGCGTACTCATTCTTTTTACGAAATTTTGAGTCCTACTCTATGCTATGCCTAGATTAACCCGCTTCTGGAATGAATGAGCAGTGCTCGTAGTTTTGATCGCATCAGTGCACAAGAACAGCACAAACAAGGCTAGCACAATTGTGAATACCGACGCTAACACAAGGGCCACTGCGGCGCATTTGCGCTTGCGTAGTGTGCTGTTTCATCCGTCCCCTTATGTAGCTAGTAACACATGTCTGAAAATACAACTGAAACTTCTGCGCAATATTTTCATTTCGCTCTGAGTAGGTAGCCAGGTGGCAGCAGCGATGGTGTGCTACGTGGAATCCTCGCCTGCTATTGGCGTCATCACGCAAGCATTTGTTTTAGGTCTCAGCTCTTACACGCCTATTCCGGCGTTTTGCGTCGTCGTCGTCGCCGCCGGCGTCGGCCTCGTAACCAGCTCCGCTCTCCTCTCAGCCCCCCTATTCCTCCGTGGCGGCAACCGCGCGTGTTCTCCGATTGCTGCACGCGCTCCTACCACCGCCGTTCACCGCTGCGTGTACACCCCGCCCCCTCCTTTCTGCATGGCGGCGACGGTGTGCTCTGGCTGTCGAAGCGCCGGCTCGCTATCAGCGGATCACGGTACGTGCATCCCAAGCCGAACGCAGAGCCAGGTTGTCTTGACTCGCTAGCACGTCAGCGGCATCAGCCAGCCGCTGCTATCTCTTCGTCGCGCGACATTTCTATGGGCCCACGCGCTGCCTCCCCCAACCTCCCGATACTTGAATTGCTCTCTTCATTTCTCCGACCACAAAGCTTCCTTCATGACAGTAAAGAACTGTTAGCGGAGTGCTTCTTGAAAGAATATGTGTTAAAAAGTAAAATAGTTGTCTGTAATTGTACATACATGTCTTGCACAAAATCTTTGCTTCAATCGATCGAAAAAGTGAAGCAGCTGATGAGCGGCGCTCAAATTTAGCATGCAACGTAATCGTCGGCAATTTTTTTTACTTCTCGCTATCCGATTTACCGCGCGTTCCAGTTGAGGTAGGTCTAGCGGATGCAACCAATGAGGAGGCTACGACTCTGGCACAAGCATACAGGTACCTCATGATGATAACGATATTCCCTAAAGTGAAATTTCAGAACTGCGTAAGCGTTTCTATTTTACTTTTTTTTACAAAGCAGTATTTATTGTTCTCACGATTCTTACATAATTTCTCAGAAGCGAAAGAAGAACGGGATAACGGTGCAGAGCTCGTGGCTCTTCTTGTGAGAAATTCTCTTTAGCTCACAACTTACTCTTGGCTCAAAGCTCGTGACTCTGTTAATTCGACAAAGGCGACGTGGCTCAATCGACAAACGGAGCATCAGAGCTGCACTCTGAATACATTTTCAAGAAGCCTGTTTTTGGTCGTCTCGACTATTTTAAGGCGAAAGCCTTTAATGCCTCATTGTTGTCGACAAAAGGATGTCAGCAGAAGGTTGCCAGCAGAGGTGTCACGCTTTCGCTAATAATATAATAATTGCTTCACAGCAAAGAACAGGCGCAGTAACTGTCACGCTTGTTTTGTGGGCACCACCGTTACTCTAGGAACGTTGGTGAACACACCTAAACCACACTGTAAGGGAATGGAGGAAGGTGGAAGTTAAAGCGGAAAGAGAGAAAGGGCTGTCATAGTGGAGGGCTTCCTGAGTAATTTAGACCACCTGGGGATCTTTAACGTACACTGACATCGCACAGTACACGGACGGCACTACATTTCGCCTCCATCGAAACGCAGCCGCCAACGGTCGGGATCAAACCCGGGTACTCCGGCACAGTAGCCGGGCGCCACAGCACCGCCGCGGCGGGACACGCTTTGGAGAGGTAGAGTTAAAAATTAGAGGGTCTCTTAGATGTCTCCTAAGAGGAGAAAAACCAAGGCCTACCCTTCTCCAATCATTTGCCTCTCATTGTTAGCCTCATGTCGGCATTCCTTGCAGTGCTGCATATAATTATAATTGGATTACAGGAAAGGGAAGGCGCAGTATCAGTCACACTTTCTGCGACACGTATGCGTTGGGACGGTACACCATCGCTCCTGCTTCGTGGCGTTCCTTGGCACACGTTCAAGTGTGGGATTGCAGATGGCAGGAACACTAGACAAGATAAGACTTTTAATCGGCGTTCGTTGCAGTGCTACTTATAACTGGTTTAGAGGAAAAGAAATGCGCAGTATCTATCACACTTTCTCCGGCAAGTGAGAGTTTGGACGGTACATTGCAGACGGCAGAGACGCATCCCGCCTGGCCAATCAGAACGCGGTAAAAGCGGGACAAACTTTGTCCACGACAGCATGACCCATTAAAGGCTTTCGTCAGAGTCTTGTCTCCACTGGGAATCGAACCTCTATCCCTTGGATCATCAGCCCAGTGTTTTAACAACTGTGTCATGCCCCCGGATCGTGAAACGCTCTTGGTAATTCCTCTTGTCTACCGTGAAGACGATAGCGGGATTCTGCGACTGACAGATACTGCCCCTTTCCTTTCCTGTAAAGTATCTGTCACAATTCTCCGCGGACACATGTACCACACCGTAAATGAAGGGAGGAAGGCGGGAGTAGAGAGGGATATAGGTTGCGTAGTGGAGGGCTACGATCCACCGCGCTATAATGGATTTCACCTCATTGTACTTTACTGGTCCCAAGTGCTCTCTTGAGTTTTTTTATGTTTGCTGATGAGTCGAACGAATCCGCATTATCGGGTCCCTCCCATTCGCATTGATTGATTGATTTATAAGAAGGGAAAGGCGCGGTAACTGTCTCACTTGTTTTATCTGGGCACCTCAACCGCGACGTAAGGGAAGGGAGGAAGGTGGGAGTGAAAGCGGCAAGAGAGAAAGAGAAGCCGTAGTAGAGGGCTACGGAGTAATTTCGACCAACTGGGAATCTTTAACGTGCGCTGACACCGCACAGCACACGGACGCCTCTTTGTTTCGCCTCCATCGAAACACAGCCGCCGAGGTCGGGTTCGAACCCGTGTATTCCGGCACAGTAGTCGGGCGTCTTACCACTGCACCACCCCGGCGGGGCTGTGGACAGCTCAACCGCGCCGTAAGGGAAGGGAGGAAGGTGAGAGTGAAAGTGGAAAGAGAGAAAGAGGAGCCGTAGTGGAGGGCTACGGAGTAATTTCGACCACCTGGGAATCTTTAACGTGCGCTGACATCGCACAGCACACGGACGCCTACCTCCCAATCGCATTGCGCATTCACAAGGCCCACTTTTAGTCCTCTTGAACCAACACGTTTTCACGGCCTATGGTTAATGCGGCCCACTTTTGTTCCTCTTGAACCAACACGCTTTCATGGCCTATTAATGTGGCCCACTTTTGTTCCTCTTAAACCAACACGTTTTCATGGCCTATGGTTAGTGCGCCCGACTCACAGTGCGAAAGTCCTGGGCTCTATTTCCACGTACCATCCAAACTAACCCAGTCTTCTCTTCAGCTGAATTATTTATATTGTCTTACAGCAGCTTCCTTGAGATATTTAGGGAGGATCCGGATATTTATTATGTATTCCTGAATATGTATGGCTCAGTGCAGACCAGTCATTTCTTCGCGGCGCGGACGGACCTGCCGACAAAAAAGGAGGACGTAGCCGTTAAATGCATTCCTGCATTAAAAAACAGTAATGTCAGCGCGAGTCGATGATTGAAGGTCTATACCCTGCTGCGTTAGTCTTCAGATCTTAAAACGAGACATGGCGTACAGATATAGAGTGGGAAGAGGGGAGATGCCCATAGCGCTGTAGCGCACTGTACCGCCGAACTGTAGGACCCGCATTATTCTGTACACTTAAGAGATGGCACAGTACACAATGGACCTTAGTAAGCGATACTTACACAATTCCAGAGGCTAAAGCAAGGAGTCACAAATGTCGATTGAACACTGCAGACAGAGCTGCATGACAATGAGCTACCACATGCTCCGCTCAACACTATTCTTTCATCTGGAGCCACTGCTACCGAATAATCCTACCCAAATGATCACAGATGAATCATAATATAATGTTTGATCCTGCCCCGATCGACGTAATTCTCCATCTTTCTTATTTAGACGTATGGTGTTGAGTACTGTGCCATTTAATGCGCCGTTGTAGCACAGTGTGAATACTTGAGCAACGAATAAATAATGCGATGAAACTACCTGCGATAAACCTATAGGTGTGAATTATTTTCCATTCTCTCACTTTCTATCACTTATTCTCCACTCACGCTTCTCGTGCATTGCAAGCTACCAAGGCATGTGGAGAAAAGCGCATATACAAAATCGACGAGAACTGCGTTGACAAGCCAGCTCTGCTTTTGCTCCTAAGGTACTGCCGCTGTGCAAAGAAGCACCGTCGCCCGATATCTCGCTATGTGCCACGCGTTTTCGTATCATCTTGAGTGGTTTCGCAAGCCTTTTTCGCCATCCTCTTCCAACAGTTCGCTTTCCTTTTCAACTTCAACGGCATCGAGCGGCGGAACGTCACTGGGACCGCGAGCAGCTGTCCAAATCTTCAAAGCGCTAACGGAGCCCCCAAGAACGCGACCGAGGGGCGATAGACGGAGCGAAGCACGGCAGAGCGTAATCTCATTTGGCGTCTTCTGAATGAGGGAAGCGAGACTGCAGCGATGGATAAAAGAGAGAGAGAAAGAGACAGCAGAGACGGCGCGAGCTTAGCTATTGATCAACGCGTCTGCGCGAAGTAGTGGATGCGGAAGAGTCTGGCGTCACTACAGGCGATAAGAAGACAAACACAGATCCGCCCCCGCAGGCGGGATAGACTACAAGGAACAGCAACAGCGGTAAGAGGCCTGGCGCATGACTAAGTGGCGCGTTTGTCTCCCACTCTGTTTCGATGGCGGCGCGGCCCGCTTTGCGAAAAGGATTTGAGCGTCGGTGGCACGCAATCTTCAATGACAGCGAGGCTTGTAACTGCCTCGCATTTTCTCGCGCAAATGAGTAAGAAGCTCACGACGCTTGTTTACAGAGCGGTGAAGAGGCACCCCTGTAGCAGTTTAGCGATCATAGTTTGTTTCTCAGGTCTAAATAACGTGTGGCCTTTCCATAGACTTTTTTTGCGGGGAAATGAATGAGATAAAATTAGAATTTTCCGTTTCACATTTAAATCAAACACTCTGAAGAGCAGGTTCATTATTTTAACGAGTTGTGTTAAGCCAGTGTCAACATGACATAAATTACCATTAAAAAAAACGACTAGCAGCGTTCGGTTCAATTCACGTCAGGAAACAGCGCGCTCACTAATTATCAAGTGGGACGCTCACTAATTATCAAAGTGGGAGGTAATTAAACAGGCCACCATTGACAGATGTCTTACTTGCCACCGCTTTTCACTGTCATGTTGTAGGACGATTGAAGCGCAAAATATCGGTGCCCTTTACAAATATGCGTTCATCGTTTGAAGAGGGGGCTAAATCTCCTTTTAAATCGTCTAATATGCTGTGGTAGGCCGCTCACAGTTTATGAATCGTATGAATCACTCAGAGTATTTGACAGATCTGTCATCAACACAAATAACGAATCTATTTTTGTAATATATTCATGTTGGAGCGCTGCCTTCAAATCAGACTTCCAAAATATTGTGCTCCTCACTACTTGCCTCGGCGAATAGGTGACTTGGTTTGGTTTCCCTTGGAAACCATCTAACTACATGGGCGATGTAGCACCGACGTTTATCGGCGACGTAAATTTTACGTTTTATTTGGCTTTAAGCGTTTATGTGATTAAATGCGCCATTTAAGTAATGCTTGTTACTCCCTACGGAGAGGAAAAATTTAGGGCAAAGCCGAAAGTTTGGTTTGAATGCACAATACAGACGTGGCGGTTGAGACTTAAACATAATATCTTTATTTGCAGTGTAAGTGGGCATAATATAAGCCTACAATTTCAAACATCAAAGCTCAATATTGAGAATCGTCCAGCTTTAAACTCTTTCTACTGCATTTATAAAAATATTCTGCTCTTTTTTCAATTTAGTTTGGAATTCAGTGGGCAATGGTGTTGCATGCATCATTTTTATTTCTTTTCAAGCTGTAAACTTAACGACAACTTGCAACATATTACCTGTTTGAAATTTGGACGATCTTTACTTATCATAACTGACACCCTAAGCAGGCGCATCACTCTACTTCATTGCGAAGAGGAACATTTTGGCCACATGTCGATGACTATCCATCATTCTTCGCTCGGCGCTCATTTCAAAAGCCACAGTAAATGAACTGATAGTTCAGCCTTTTTTAGAGCGTAATTATTATCGATACCAAAGCCGGTGTCGTCAGGAATACGAAGCGGTAAGCATCGCTTACCGTGAGCTTATTGTGCATTCGCGTCGTTCCGCAAGCGTAGATGTTGTCCAACGGCAGGATAAAGGTGGTCTTGCCAGACGTCACTTCCGGTTGGCAACCTGGGAGACAGTAGTAGACATTTTTTCACGCATCGGGGAAATTACTCACAGTGCCAAGAGATCAAACATGTTTTCATTCCCTTCCTTTTCATGCTTCGCCACTACGAAAGCGCATAATTTTTTCCAGCATTTTTTTTCTCCTTTGTTCCTTTTACTGTGTAATTCTCCAGCCGCTATTTTACGTCCGGCTGGGCTAACGGACGACCTAGTTAGCTATCTAGCAACCACAAAGTTCCAACAGCAAAAATAAAAAGGAAGAACGCGAGAAAATATAGATGCAGCAAAATGCGAAACTACATGCAGTAAAAGAAAACGACAATGAAGATCAGATGTAAACCGGAGAGCAGAGCAGGAATGTTTTCATGATTCTTCTGAATACACACACACACAAAAAAAAACGTACCTTCTTTTTTCTAGAAAAATAAGAACATTTGGTGGATGCTTTCTTTACGCAGGGCAAAATATTGGGGGGAAAATGGAAGCAGTGGAGACGGGACATAAAGGAGGCTGTTGAAAAAAAAATACTTCATCCATGCTCGAGAGCTACCTCAACAACGTTTTTCTTAAACCCTCGCCTAGGACACATATAGAGACCGAAAAGAACATCTAAATAGATCACAACATTTCACTCGTGCACATGCTAAGAGCTTTACTCACAAAGCCCAACAGCAACACATTTATAACCTTTAATATGGCAGATCCGTCAGGGAAACCTTTTGTGACCACATGTATTTCTGTTTGTTCTCGGGATCGGCTCGGAATTATTTCGTTCATTCGTTTCGTTCACCTTCATCCTTGAAGGTGAGATACAGTTGTCAGGATGTTCCATAATGTACACCTTATGCACTATTCAGTCGCACCTAGCCCGAGTGTTGTTTCAAGAACACTAGATAGGAAACTCCTAGCCGCCTTCGATTCGAGGATATAGAAATATTATTAGCCATACACGAAGACAGTCAAATGAAATCAGAGCGACAGCGCGCAGGTGGTGCCCCCCCCCCCCTTCCACCCTTCCCCCATATTTTCATCAGAACACAACCTGTAGTCATTACTGGTCCTAGTCGTAGCCAACGCAAGTGCTTGAGACGATGACTGTGACTTCCCACTGCAGTGTTATGGAGCTTTCTTCTGCCCCGGGATGAAGCAGCTATTGCTTAGGAACACGGCTTAGAAGTCCTCAAGGATTTTGGCAAATAAAAGTCGCTTGTGTTTTGTACCTGTTATCGATCTCAATTGTTACATTTTCTGGTCTGCTTACATTCGAAGAAAAACTTTTTTTTTGTCTGTGTGGGCTTCCGGGTGTGTGCTTCTAATATAGGTGGGCCTAGATTCCAATTGTGCATTTCTCCTGACGTTCAACAGAAAGACTGTTACTAGAATTTACAGTCATCATTAGCAGACTGCGCTCGGAAAGAAATGGGCGCATATATTATTAAAGCATAGCTCTAAAATTTTACATTCCTGTGCGAGTTCGTTCATTACGCGAACAAGTTCAGTTGCGTGTTGTGCTAAATATTTCTGCGCTCCTTGATTGGTTCATGCAACGCCTCGCTCAGAGTGTCAACGGTATACGTCCGCCAGCGTGGCTGTTATCATTGGGAGAAGTATAATTGCGGAAAATAATCGTTTCGTTAGAGCAGCCTAGACCCGAAAACCACGAACGGTACTGTGCGGAATGGGATTGCCTTCCAGCCACCCGATATGAGTAAGGCAGCAGATGATTATCAAGACCGTAATTAAAACGGGTCTTCTATTTCCGAACTCATGAGAAGAACGGGCACACAACAACAGTATGAATATAGCCCGAGATATGTAAGTCATTTCTCAATGGCTGTTGACGCCAATCTTTTTAAGAGAGATTGTGTATTGACAGCACTCAATCGACGTAATCTCATATACTTCCAAAAGGCACGTTTAGCGGGCCTAAACTGAAGCTTCAATGCAAAAGTATACATTATATTCCAATAAAGAAAGAGGCTGCTCTATAATGCGCAAAAACTTGAAACTGCTCTAAACTAAATGAGCGATTACTCAAACTACTCGCATAGAGAGTTTCCAATCTTCAAAGTAGGGCTCGCGGAAGAACATCTTATATCGTTAGCCTAATTAATGCCACCCTGTCTACGCTGCAACTTTCTACACTACGTGCCTGTGCAAAGCAGTCAAATCTGCACTCTGGTCGTTGGCAGCGTCTCCGGCCAAGAGGAAAGCCTGCCTCTGCATGCTCTACCCATGGAGCGGCTAGAAGTCGAGAGAAAAGCGGGTCGCTGCCAGGCAGGCAAACCGAGGCCGAACTGACGAGGACCGAGGCAGCTACATCAATCACGCCTTAATCCCGAACCTCCTACTCGGTCACGAACCACGTCCGTAGAGTTTCGCCAACTGCGTCGTGAAAAACGAGGTCCCACAAGCAGAGGAAGCGCTGCTCGCCGAATGTTTGCAGTCCGCGCGCGTGATACTGGCAATCGCCTTTCCTATTCGTTTTTTCTTTTGTAGTTGTTTTTTATTTCTCGATTTCGCTTTCTCCTGGGCCTCAATCTCGGGCACCCGATGAGACGCATGCCATCCGCAGCCCACGGCGGCGCGCAGTCGCGTGAACGTTGGCACCCGGTGGTTACCGCGCCTGCCCAGTGCAGATACGTCGTCGACATCCTCGTCGGCGCCGGAAAGAGCAGAAACCTTGTCAAATATTGATCACTGCACACAGTCGACAAGAGGTGTAGAAAATTCTGCCAGCCACGAGTCGTGTGGTCCTAGTTCAACGGTCGGCTCCAAACAGCGCGTGTTTTGCTTGTGCTAAACAGCGGTGGCGCGCTTGTTGTCGGACGTGCTGCGCTGAACATGGAGCGCGTGCGAGTTCGTATCCCAAATTGGGGTTTTAGCGAGTAAGTCCCGGAGGAGGGAGGAGCTAACGGGCAAGAGAGCCAAGCCCCGTATCAGAAGAGGTCGCGAAGTCGACGCTGTCGACGCTGACGAGGCCGCGACGGCTGCGATGGCGACAGTGTTGTGTTCTGCGCACGACGGAGGCGTGTAATTACGGCAGCGGCGTAAACAGCGTTAGAAGGAAACTAGCAGGCGTCAGGAAGAGGTTGCTTTCGAAACAGGAGAGGAAGTGTTGCTGTTGTTTCGTGAAGGAAGGAAGGAAGGCAACCTATCAGCCAATTCTTTAGCGAGGGACACTCTGCATACGAAAGTATGCACAACGCGACAGCGTTTTAGAACAAAGAGTAAAAATTAAAGACCACACAGCATGCGGCTTCTTTTCCTATTACAAATGCAGCTTTTGCCTGGACGTGGGAAGAATGGTGCCGGCCATGCTGCGGTGCTTTCACTGATATGAAGGACTACTTACAGAACGATGCTAATAAAACTTCTAACACTGTAATAAATTATAGTGCCAGTTTCTACATTTTCTTTTAGCTACATGCCTGTCAAAGATAAAAAAGAATGGAATAATAGACTAGGCTGAGGAGGCTCCAAGGAATTCCAATGCTTTGCATTCCATCCGATTTCCCAGCAATTTAAGTGATGTATTTCACAAATCCAAGAATACTCCCATTTTCCCAAACTAACGCTTCAGAACCGCTGTAGCACTGCTCTGTAATCAGTAATATTTTAACTGCTCGTATACACTTCCAACTACTATGAACGTGCAGGTCGACTTACTGCATTACCAATTTGTCATTACTTTTCAGTTCGTCCCGCTGAAGGCACAAAACATTGAAGCCATAGTCAGACATTTTTTGCTTACTCAGTGAAAGCAGACAGTAGAGCATTCTCGGCAAATAATTGGAGTTCACAAAGCGTAGGCAACCAAATTTTTGAGGCGCATCGGCATGAATTTCAAAAGTAGTTATATAAAGATTCCTAATCCTTTTCCGGACTCACTTCGGCAGCACCATCCTACACTAATCACCAAGCCGCTGCCAATTCTCCCTGGTGGATATGCGTAAAGCATCTGAGTATATTTGAATAAACTAATTTGATTTCGTATGATATCAAAGGAGACCTATAACAGCAACCGCATCATGCGCATTGTTCGTAGTGGCGTTCTTGGAAGTGGAATTGAAGAAAATTAGGTCATTTCTAGAACCTACTAAAACTATCGTTTCGCTTGCACAGTGTTGTGAGCCTTTATTATTCTCCTCAAACAGGGCGAACATTGAGAAAATGTAGCCAGCTTAACGCGCCTCACACAGCAAAGCTGCAGTTAAATAGCATTCCAATACTCACCCCCCATAATTTTAAATATCTTAAATATCTGCTAAGGGGTGCATTGAAATGCTAGTTAACTGAGGGCTTTATACAGAGCCTAGGGTGCTCGTTGAAAAATATATAGACTCCTGAAAACATGTACCCACTCCGCAAGTTTATTACTCGTTTTTTTTTTCTTTGTGTTTTTGCTATCCGCTCTAATTGTAATACCGCATCTTCAAGGCTGTGTGCTACTGGTCTTACGACCCGAGCCTTCACTTGCTGTACGAAAGAGCATTTCTCATGTACCTGCCAATTTGAATTTCCCTTCCATATGAGGTCCTGACACCGCGTGGCGTGCATGACTCTTTGTGACAATTTGTGCACGAGTCCGGAGCAGCCTATATATATCTCTATCATGTGTCACTGAGGCTATTTCACTTCCTGCTTTTATGCAAAAGGAGTAGGAGGGGTCAAGAATAGAGAAATGTAAGGCAATAAATATAGTGCAGCCTTCGAAGCAATTGAACGAGGCGTTGTCTGTAAGCCTAGGTAATGTTTTCTGAATGCCCGCACACCAGCACAGGCATTTTCAAGCATTTCTCTTCTGCTAGATTGAAAATTTAATGTTCTAAAATGCTACCAGTTTTTTTTTTTTTTTTTTTTTTTCACTGATTCCAGTCCATCCTTATTTTCTCGTACACTGAATAGCAGCGCTCGTAGCATCCGTTGAGCGAGTGACAAAGCACTAACAAAAAAAAAAAATGCTGCATAGAATTGAAAACAGTAAGTTACTAATTCGGTTATCCTTATTATCTCATCCTGCCGTTCGCCAGAAGTTCCCCGCTATTCCCATCGGGACACCAGAATGTGCGATACCTCCGCTCCGGGAGTGGGTGAGCTCGCTCGAGGATCTTTGCTTCTCACCCGACCCCATCCTCCTTGACTGGCACGAACGCAGACGTCTCAGCACACAAGCGAAGCTGTGGCCAGTTGAGCTGGATTTTGCCCCCGCTCACTAAATCCGCGGCGCGTCTGTGGAACCACACATTACGCGGCCCGGCAACGTTGTGGGCACGTCGGGGAGAAGAGTAGAAGAAGAAGAAGTGGGTCGGCGCTAAGGACAAGGCTCAAGACGTGCTTGCTGCGACGTAAAACTTTCTCAGATCCTGCTAGAGCCCACCAAGTACGTGTCGCGATTGGGGACAAGGTCATCAGCGTCGTTTCGAAGCTCTAGCACGACGAAAGCTGCACTGGAAATGGGATAGCTGAAGCTTTTAGTCCAGCCAGCACCTCTCTCCTCTTCCGCTGCTGCTCGAGTATGTGTGTGAGTGCGCCTTTGTGTGTACTGACACGTGCTTCAGAGCCTTTGCAACGCTGTTTATGCTTCCAATTAGTTATAGAATCTAGTTATCGCGTGCTTTTTCCCAGTGAGATTTAGTCCTAGTGAAAAAGTAGCACGATGCAAGCGCTATGGGCGTTCTTAGCGCCAAGATGTAGCTGCCAGCTATGGTCGTTCTTAACGGCGCGTTGTACGAAATAGCCCTCGTAACAAGTTCGGCATTACTAGACATATTTGCCTTATCGTTTAAGCGATCAATGAGGGAGTACTCTCCATTCATAAATAGAGAGATTGAAGTGTGTGAATATCCATGCATTCATCTTAGATCAAGCAGTATTGTTGCTTTGTTTTATCGGCATTTTTTCAACCTGCCAGTATTTCTGAGTTGAAAGGAAACAGACTAGCACACCTGGCGTCACTTGCTGCTCTTGCAGTACCACCGTATCACCTGACAGCCATCAAAGGAGTAGCAGCAGCCTTTTATTGGCCGCTTTCAGCCCAATGTTCTTAACGGCATCAAGCTGCAAAGGTTTTCACAAACTGATGCGTTAACAGCGACCAAATAGCTACAGTATTTCAAAGGATGTACAGCAAAGTATCTTCTCCTGTTGTCCTTAAATTGCGTAAGCTATTACGGCGCTCGCCTCAGTCGTGCTGTTGCTTCGCCATGATAGACACCGCACGCGTATTTCGATGCCGTCAACTCTAAAGTAGGCCAAAGACCCAGATCATTTGGAACAATCTTGAACAGCAATACTTTCTAAAAATGCAAGCTAAGTGGTATCAAACGACCCGAAAAAAAAAAGTGAATAATTTGCAAGGGGGTAATTCTTAACAGAAAGAAGGGAAATACGAGAAAAATATTTCTAACGCAATAGCGTTAAAGGCCCCCATTCTGCAGAAATCTTGGCGTTGTCACGAATGCGGCATGGCTCTCACGGGCATGAAGGGCTCTGGCAGGTAGTATTTGGCAGGTGACATTGCCGTGCAACCGACTAGTTTTAAGTCACGAGACCATTTGACATGGAAGTAGCTACCAACTAGGGCTTTTCCTTTGCCTTGGGTGGTGCGATGGAAAATGAACATTCCAGGATACTTGGGCGATAAGCGTGAGGCGCTACCCCTAGGCCACGCAGGCGCATCCGTACGGCTTGTTTAATTAAAGGATTAGTTAGGCGCGTATAAGGATTAGCGAGACGAGCCCCAGAGGGGAGTCATTAACGGTAATGTGTCACTTTCAGGCTGAGCTTAAGTGTCAGCCAAATTTCTTGACTCACAATTTTCGCTAAGAAACGTCTCAAAATGCAACCTGAAAATCAATCCACACTCAGGGCACAAATTCCATCAGATGCTGACAAATATCGAGTAAAACCTAAAATAACAAGTACTCATAATACCCACGCCAGCCGAAGTGAACGCTAAACATGGTGACGTGGACAACATAATGTTACCTCTACTGGGAACAGCTTTTCGTTATAATGAGCCGCGTTGAGCTACTGGCGTACATACTTGGGAATTTTTCTGGCGGAAAAGAACTAATATCTGCTGACAGCTCCGCCACAGTTAACAGCCGCATTTGTCCTAGAAAGAATACTACCCCAGCGCTACTTTCGCGTAATACATACTGTGGCGCACTTTTGTTTTGACCGGGGCATCTGATGTGAGAATATGAAAGCACGCACCGATAGCGCTCCGCTGGTTGTCTTTGCTGCCAGAGAACGGCTGTCCAAATATCATGATTAGCTTGCAAACACAAACGCCATATCACAGAAGTTAAACTCTGTGATGTATTTGGGCGGAATGAAAACAGTTTAGGCCGGACAAAACTTACTTCGGAGATAGTTAACTAACTCGTTTTAAAGTCTGAATCACAGATTCGAATTTGGTAACTCTTACGAAAGTGACATTCGTATGGTGAACCTAGAACAGTGATGTCACGACAATACAGAAGCATTCCTTTGGTCATGGGTGGCGTGGACAAGATATGTGACCACGAGATATCGGCGATAAGAAAATTAACTGTGGTTTATCTTGCGGTTAAACCTGGAGTTACGCGAGAGCTATCTGGATGGCTACGCTTAGGCTCGGCTTGAAAGTAAACACATGGCTTTTTCACATAGTAGTTTACTCTATGGTTTCAGCTTTATTTATGTCATGGGGGTACTTTTGGCCACTAAACTGTGACGCGGCGAAAGCCTCTATCGTGCGGTGGTCCGAAGCCATCCACTACGGCACCTCTTTCTCTGTTTTCACTCCCACCTTCGCGATAAGCGTAAGCTACTAGCCAAACTGTATGAACGTGCCTTCATGGCATAGGGATAACGTGAATTCAAGGTTTTGGCCGGCGGACGACGACGTAGTGTAGCCCTCGCTACAAAAAAAAAAAAAAATGCACCGAGCGGTATCTGTGCATCTACGACAAAGAGTAGAGTAGCCGCAAACAGTGCCGCTGAGCTCCTCTCCATGCTAAAACTAAACGAAAACAGGGGCTTTGCCTCTGTTCATACATCCTTGTGACGTCTATAGTCCATGACCAACTACGCACATGGTCGCATGAGCAATGGCACACACGACGTAAAACATCGGAGAGTCAAGGTTAAAAGACCAAAGGTCACCTTCACCGGGGGAGTTCGTCAACGCAATGCTAAGTGGCCTGCCGAACTTTAAATCAAACTGACACAAAAAATAACTTGATGCAATATTGTAACGGGCGGAGAACGATGAGGAAGAAAGACGCGCTTGTTTGTGGAAAGTGGAGAGAAGTGCGTCGAACGCTGGGCCCTCACACTGCCTGGCTCCATGGCTATATCTCGTATATATGTTTGATCCTCTTTTGTAAATGTATTTATCCCTGTTACAATATTATGCCAAAATTTAAAACACGTGGGCGATTCAAAAATGCCGTAAATCTTCAGATCTGCGTGGTGCGCTACGCCTTCCACAAGGGCCTTATTGATGTGGCCGTGATTACTACCGCAACAAAATTATGCAAGATGTTTTAACTTATGTTCAAAGCTGAGGTATAGGAGAAGTGATGCACAAAGTTTAAAAAATATCAAAAATTGGATTTTCTTTAATTGCCTTCAGAGGTTTTCATTGTTAGCTTTTTTTGAACATTAGGGCTATCGTATCTCTCTGCTGATACGTTATATAAATATAAGCTTTAGCTGTTTGATAGATAGTTAGGCTGAGAACATAGTACCGAAACATTGCTGCTCTGCCGTAAACCGTTTTTGAAATAAAGCCCTGCAAAATAGATAAAAGTTTGCTTCCTTGTCAAATTTTGAGACATTTTTAAAAACATTACACTACCCAGAAAATCTAAAATTATCTGATTACAAATAAAAACATGAATATATATAGTCAGGCAATTTTCAACTACCTAACATGAACATTCTTTGTGTAACTCATAACCAAAGTTGGCCAAAACAGCAGAGAAGACAAGCGTGGCACTCCACCTCTTCGTCGTTAATAATTCCCTATGCCGCGAAAACTTTTTTGGCAGCAAAACCATTTGCGGCTCTCTTCTTTCCAGTCATCAGGAAAAAATGTATGAAATTTTAAAACAAATATAAAAGGTCGGCAGACCATCCTTTGATCGACCTTACGTGGAAACACCCTAATAGAGCTCTCGCTCTAAAATGTGAACCGTGTCCACGCCAGCAGGACTTCTACCGCAATATCCTTCGGTTCCCCTGTCAAGCGCGCAAACCACTACCCTACGCCTGCTTCTCAAAAACGAGTCTCTATAATTATTTTCGCTTAGCGTAAGAAGCCGGAAAGCAAAAGAAAAACAGTGGCAATAAATAAAATCAAATATATAAGCATGAAAAATAAAAATCGCAAAATATATTTAAAACGATGAGTGTGTATGTGTGTGTATATATATATATATATATATATATATATATATATATATATATATATATATATATATATATATATATATATATATATATATATATATACATACATACACGGAACTCCTGAACTCGTGCAATGTTTTCAAATTTCTAGAAATAACGAGACTTAAGTGCACCCTGTCAGTTTTTTCAGTTCGAGCACAGAGCCATTACTGGTAGTTGAGGAATAATACACCTAGCTGCTCGCAAACACTATGCTTGTACTTGAACAAAGCCTCGAAACATGAGCACACACGTTAAAAATATTTAAATAGGAACAATACTGCGCTACAAGCAACAAAATGCAGTATTCGTGCTACCTATGTTATTTTTTGTTTACACGGGCTATTTCAATTTGCTGATCCACTTTGCGCTAGGGGCGGATCCGAGAACAATGGCACTATACACAAAAGTGCCAACTGATCCGCCTCTCAAGTGTGCACGACCATTGCAACCCATACTGAAATCATTGTCAGCAAAAAACAAAGAGAGAGAGATAAATAGCTGCTAGAAACCACCAACAAGCTTGCAATAAAAAGTAACTCATCTGCACGCTCCTCCTTTTTTTTTTTTTTTTCGCCTAGCTTCCGAACAAACAAGGAATAATTAGAGCTTGACGTGATTAGAAACAGAAGCTCGGCTCAGTGTAAGGAGTTTCGCAGGACGAACATCAGAAGAGGCCTCTAATTACGCGCCTAATGAAGTCCATCTTCGTGCCTCATTCAGAGCCAAAGGCGGATGGTTCTGTTTCGCGTTTCGCTGATTGACCCCCTTAATCAACGTGAGCCGCGGTGACTCCGTTTCCTTCGCTAGAGTTTTACACCAGCCTCTACCGGCGCATCCATGCTCAAAGAATAAAAGACAAAGAAACCGGATCGCAGGAGTGTGCAATTAAGACGGTCTGTGCGTGTACAGGGCGCGACTGTCTAAGAAGCACGGTGCGGGCCACCTAGACGACGGCCATATATTCCGAACGGCAAAGCTAGATTCAGTGCATCGAACGTGACTCCGCTCACTCGGCGATGTCGGGACAGTAGTGCCGAAACTTTTTCGTCTTCTTTTTCGTCTTCTGCCTTCCTCGTCCTTCAAGGAAAAGCTCTGCACACGTCGTACAAGGCACATTTTGTTATTTATGCAGTTTCTAAAATGTTATTCATATATGCTAGCGGACAGTGTATTGTTTTTGTGCGAGTCGTACGCGTGCGTACGCCTTTTCTAAAAAAAAATGCACCGCACATGTAATCAGGCATGTGCAGCCCGGGAGGTGGGGGCAGCAAGAGCAGGGACATAACTTGGTTGTTTTCCTCTTGGGAGCAAAGTAGCATTCTTCCGGCAGCAGAACAGACGAGGAGGATTTAGAGCGCTGGCTTACAAATATTTAGAGCGCTGGCTATTTACAACTCGCCACACCATGCGATCATGACGCAAGTATGATTGCCCGCATATTTTTCGCTATTTCTTTTTTTATTTGAGACGTTTGTCCTCAGGCATGGTGAAAAAGGGAGGGAGAAGTAGGAGAAAGTAAAAGGAGTGTAAACAGGTCTCTCTTTAAAATTCGCATAAGTTGCCGATGGACTGATTGCCTAACGTTCACTTGTGGTAGTCACAGTCAAGTCCCAACACAGGCCTACTTTTCCTTAGCTAGCCCCATCTCACGGACGCCGCAGCTGGGCAAGTCCACAGCAGATGCTTTACACCACACATTTCTGGTGAAGCACCACAATGCGGGCATTTGTCGATCACGTGAAGGCGTTCGTCACACCACAGATGACGCGCAGAACAGGTCAGAGCCGCTTCTGCCCGAATCCGGCGCACAGATCCTCCTCTCGAGGGAGATTAGGGGGGAGAGGGTACGAACAGTGTACACACGGGGGTGAGATAGCCCATTAGATGCCAACAAAGGTTTGGCGTGTGATAGCCGATTGTTGACTGCGTTTAAATCGGCGATGGCTCGCGCTCGAGAAGTAGCACGTTAGTGTGTTTGGGAAGGAAGCCGACTCGTGTGAGGTGCAACATGGAGCCTGAACTGCACGAGCCGAAAGTGCAGTTGCTCTTCGTAACCTTATTTAATAAAATGTTCAAGCAAAAACTGCAATTGACATCAGAATGAGATTCACGGGTCACTATTAGATGATTGGAGATTGCAGCGTGCACTCAGAATCGCAAATTGCTTAGACCTCTGTTGCCGTTTTCTCGCCTGCACTTCATGTATGTCCTGAAATACGCGCTGAATGAGGATACAAAATGTGCCCCAGTGCAAAATTGAGTCAACAGAAATTATCTGTCAGGTGATGCGCGCAAGGAACCCGCTACGAGGTATCATTTGCAAGTTGCATTGCGCAGGCTGTGCATTTATTCATTAAACGGCAGAACAGAAAGATGTTAAAATGAAATGCATTTAAAATGTTCTCTTTCCCAAAACAACATCGCATTTCGGTGTAGTTCCCAGTCCCAGAAAACTTCCGCCGACCACCTAAGCCTATAAAGCACGACGGTGAAAGCGGCTCCATTTAACCTCGAGAAAATCCCGTGCACAGCTGTCGTTGACGTGCCACGGATAATCGTGAATAAAAAAAAAATGTGCACGTTGAATTATAATGGCTTCGCGAAATAAAATGCAGTGTGGAACGCGTAGCAGAGCTGTTACGACGTTCTGGAAATCAGCGTTCATAGTTGCTACTTGCGCTGAGAAAGGAAACAACTGAGAAGAAATTAAACAATGGACAGAATAGCTCCGTGTGGGCAGCAAAATTTAAGTATCCTGGAGGAAAGCTTCAAATAGGCAGTTGTTGCGGCCGAGTTTTCAACCACGGCGCATCATTTGCTTCTTTCGCAGCTTCCCTTAGTTTTACTCGATTTTGATTGAACATGGAACCATGTTGCGCAGTGCCGTTGCATTTAGGTGGCATGTTAAAAATCAAATCAAGTCAAATCAATCTTTATTTAGCATTCTTCCGCGGTGTACAAAACAAATGTCAGGACAAAAACAAAACAGCTGCTACAAGCAGCTTGACGAGGTTCTTGCCCGTTTGTCATTCGGCAGCGCGGATTTTTATGTACACGGTAAACACAGAAATACTTCCATATTTCAACACACATCGACATAAGTTCTACTTCACAACAACCGTAAAGGAATCATTATCATACAAATTGTCTCAAATAAATATTTGCATATACGAAAGCAAACTCAACCGAAAGCCAAACGAACAGAACATAGTCAATATTAACAATTACATCGAAATGTGCACACAGTTATTTTAAGCAGGTTACTTAGTTCAAATACTTCATGCTGCAAAAAAAGGACTTTACAAAACTGAGAGCGATTGAGAGGTGACAGAAATGAAGCAAGTCAGTGTGAAAACAGAGTAAAGACGTTCTTGCGAGAACAAAAAAAAAAAAGAAACAGGCTAATAAAGATAAAAAGAAGAGTTTATCAGCGTAGTGCTTAGGGTACACTTTTTTAGGAAACTTAAAATTCAGAGTAGGAAGGCTCTAACTGCTACTTTAGACAGCAAAACAGCCATCCTTAAACTTTGGTTTCTGCTCGCACAGAGGGAATAAAAAATAAAACAACAAGCCTCCACGTTCAAAGCTACCAGGACATGAAAAACTTCAAAGTAATATTCCCCCTCACTTTTAATATATTCAAAAAATAAAATCCGAGACATCAGCCATTACGCATGACGCAACGACGGATAAAAATCCTCGAAGCTATGAGCTAGGAATGAGAAAAAGATGTTAGCGTCTTCTATCTCGGCCATCTTATGTGACATTGTGACGTCTCAGAACCGGCCGACCAATCAGTATTCGGCCACATCACATAACTTCAGCCTTCCAGAGCGTTACTGATTTTTTTTTTTTTGCGCCAACGACGCAGTCTACGCCGGATATTCTAGACATCACCTTTGGCCTCGTCGCGTTAATATATACTCCCATGTAAAAGGAAAGAATAACAGCGCTAACAAATAGACACTCACAAATAGGCACACAGCACAGGCGCTGACTCCAACTTCTTTTTCGAAACATCACATACAAACTTCTTCTTCAACAACCAAATTCTCATGCACTCCAACTCCAAATGCTCCAACTAGCCCAAGAATTAGTTTTACTCCCATCTAAATAGCAATAAAGGCCGCAAAAGGAATGCTTAGGTCAAATAAGCAATGGGAGGCTTATTTAGCAATTATATTCGCGATTATTCAACACCTGCGAGATTCGACTGCATATGCAGTTGTATTCTTCCTGCACAATTGACCGTAAAATTCTGAAGGCTGCCTGCGTGCCGTACGCTTGTTCTGGCATTTTTTAATTACGCCAAGCGTCAAAAGGAGTCAACTTTTATAAATACGTGTAAATTCTCGAGTAAATTTTGCTCTTTTTTTTTTACAGAAAGGTGGCAACTTCCAAATTCACGCAGTCCCTCCAGTAGCACTTAAGCTACACCTCCTAATTTCATCTCCCTTGTTATTTATTATGACGTCTAATCTGTTATCGAAAAAGTCTTGTAATAACCATAACACGTATCTTCGCATTTACACATTCACCGAAAGCGAATGAATTGCGGGATTCATGCCTCTGAGAAATAGTGGTGCCTAATTCACTTTAGTCAGTACATTACCCTGTAAACACGTGTTTAAATCAATCAGTACTTCACCATCGCCCATAAAGTGCATGAAGTGCAGTGCGAAAGATGACTAAGGATGGTGACAGATCGGGAAATCTCCCTCGTGTAATAGAAAGAGAGCCGAATTCACGCGTACATGGACGGTCCAAATCGACACAGTTATTATTTAGATCGCAACCGAGCGGGCTCGCCTTCCTAACTGTGGAAATGACTTCAGGTCCTTAAGGGAATAATAATTTAAGGGAAACGAAACAGTACCAGCACATAGGACATCCGAGCAGAAACAGCAGATGGTGAAAACATATGGCCAGAATGAGGGAGGAGATGGTTCGCCATTCGGAAATTTGCTTTCTTTATTTTGCTTAAGGTTTAATTGTTTCAAATGCAAAACAACAAGGAATGTAGGAGACAGAATTCATGCTTCCCGTCACAAGGTAAGCCGCTCCTCAAAAAGGCAATTAAATATTCTTTATTTCTCATGCGCAATGCAGCTTTCTTAGTGCCGGCACATGTGGTTAACAAATTTCGTCTTGTACTGCCGTTATAAAATTCAGCAAGACCCAGCAGAGGCATGCCGCAATCATTAAGACAGGAGCTGTCACTAATAATTGGGGAACCTACTGCGGTGTTTTGCGACTGCTGAAAATCGACACCCTCAAGCACTCTGGTTCTGCACTAGGAAAGAAGTAGCAAGAAAAGATTCACCTAAAACCGTTTTTGCTATTCCGAACGTTGCTAAGCAATGAAATTATTCCAACAATGAAAGGTAGTTTGTGGGTCAGACGGTAAAAAAGAGTGAATTTCCGCATTATCAAAGCTTCAGTGACAAACCGGCACGAAATGTAAAAATGAAAATTACAATATTTTCCTACGGCTCGACTTAACTGCAATATTTATAAGAACAGTGAGCGCATTTTTCTATTGTGCTGAAGGAAATAGACGTAAAAGGATTACTTGTCGTGGTCCTTATCCCTAAAATTAAGGTCAGCCTACGAGAAAACTGCAGCAACTGTCGGGGACACATTTAGTCATAGCGAGATATACGATTGTAGCAGCAGTACAAAACGAAAGCACTATGCCAGAAAACGGTCTGGAACGCGCGCGATTTTCGACTGTGACCATTAGGTGAACCGGTAATCGTCTCATTTATCTATCATGCTAGCAAGAAGTCAAATCTAAATTTCACATCCACATTTACGATCTCAAAGTATACTGTCCTCTACCAAAGCTATGACCTTTAGTTGCCGTGCGAGTGTTATAGCGACTTCTGTGTTTTAAACGCGGGTACTGGTACACAAGGATTTATAGTAAAGGTATACCGGCTTATTAACGTGCTCAGCCTTTACTGCCCCCGTGAGACCGAGGTGCAAAAGCGGTAATAAAGATTTAATAAGGAGTAGTTCGAGAAAGTGGAAACCTTAACTATGAACACGCTTAACAAAACCGTATGACTAAATGTCCTGCGCCTTGGTCTAAGACAGTAATTACGGAAAGCCTTGCAGCCGCACAAAGTACAGGGGGTAGTCAAAAAATCCCAGGCCACATTGTCTGCTTCTGAGCAGCATATTCAGGCAGCTACGACAGTCCCACAACTCAAAATATCTGTGGACGTTGGAAGAAGCATTATCTTAACCGCTTAAATAATTGATAGCTTTAGTGCGATCTCAGGTGCCAGAATATGCCGACCAGAAGCAAAACCTGCGGTCTGGGAACTTTTGATGGCCCCTGTACATTATCAGTACAAATCTCTATGCACTTCCGTCAAATGTATAAGTGATGAGAATGCACGACCGATAACTATAAAAAAGACTGTAAACGTTGCATTTGCAGGAGATAGCGGATTAAAGAAGAAACCAGCGTTGCACCAACTTAGACACTTATCTCTGGCGCAATAGAAGCACTTTTTCCAACCACAGACCGCTCACCGTACACCTAACCAGTCTAGAGCGACGTTATGCAACTCCGCCAGTATTGTCTGCGCTTGAAAACCGCTTAACATCACATGATTGTTTAGGTAAGATTTGGAGTCGTGAACGCTCGAGAACAATAGCAAACCTCTGCCATAATACTGTTGCCATAATAACGACTGCCATAATAATGTTGAGGATACAGAGCGAAACAAATTGGCCAGCGAAAGGCTAAAAATAACTTTGCAGTATGCGGCATTGTTCACACCACGTCTACTCTAATGTTCTAGGTATAAAATCTGTTATTTGCGATGTAAAACTTCCTACTGAGCGATTTTTTTTTATTTCTGAATGGAAATTTTGTACGCCATCATGAAAGAATTTAAACAGAGCAGAGCGCGTGATGCATCGTACTTCGTAAACAGAAAGTTAGCTCGTCAAGGTTATGGCAGCAGGACTACGCTAGCAAAAAAGTAAACTTCTTTCGTCCTTTGAGCCAAATGGATTTCGCCTCGGGGAACCTCTGCTTTGTGCAAGGCAAACAACACGCTAATGGGCCATCCACAGAAACACAGTTTTCGCTTCATTTGGCTGACATTCGCAACATCCTTTCAGAGATTGTTGTTTCTTTGCACTTTTTTGAAGTAACCGACTTAATAGTAAGTTTGTATAACGCAATAAAACTAACAAGCAAAGCGGCACTATGAAAGCGGTCCTACTTTGTGGTCGATGGTACGAGCCGCAACAACACTCCCAAACGGCATAATAGTAATGAAAGCAAAATAAAATGACGAGGACGAATGCTAACACAAAATAGGTGCGCGCATTAGGGAAATAAATGTACAATCTGACTTGACGAATGGTCTCTTGGTTATGACTAGTCAGCAGTGTTTTTCTTGCATTTCGAGAGCAAACGTAGGGCGTTTTCGTCTTTTACACGCAATTTTTTATCCCACTGAACCACAATCTTTGCCTTAGCTACCATGCTTATATTCTGTACACTCCGGCCGGAAAACCCTTTCATACTATAAAACAGACAAGCATAAAGCAACGTTTGTGATCCAATGCACAAACAATATTCGCTGCTGCATGTGTACACACGTCAGAAAATATGGCTGTCGTCGGCGGCCCTAATGCAGTAACAATTCCTTAAAGAGCACAGAGCGGTTAAGCTAGTGATGCGTGTTCTACCAAAAGTCGGGGATATACAATTTTTAGTTACCGTTTGAAAGAGTTGATAGATATTTAGGTAAATTTTCGAAGTACTGCAAGCCATTCGCTATATTTAAGTGTAGGCTTTCTTAGTAGAAAGTATGCTTAGTTCGGCCCAGCGTTCGTACCATTGGTGTTCACGAGGATAAGCTGAGAGATTTTGACTGCCTTATTAACTCATATCAAATAGTTACCTTCCCAGCATAACTCTTTAGGCCCACAGGAATCAGTCGAGCCGTCTAGAGGCAGGTCTTACTACACTCCCCATGCCACCTTGTGGTGTCGTAGCGGTGAAATAAAATATCATTGTTATCGTAACAATAACAGTTCGACTCCTCAATTATTGACGGTTTCCTAATCTATCGTAAGCGATCGGCCCACCCATTTTGTATATCGTTTTGAAAATAGAAGTCCTCGCCTCTGCTACACATATGATATTGGGGTCTCATAGCAGCGAAATCGAAACTTCTGGCCAGAAAAAGAGTAAGCACCATTTACGAGATCATCACACTGAAATACAGCTGCAACGTGCTCTTGTCTAGTTGGGAGCATGAATAGCAGGTCTTGATTCTATCATTACTTGCTTATTTATTTCATCATCATTATGCTTAATTATTTCATCATCATGAGACCCAGCGCTGCCAAAACAGCTACATGGAAATTGATCAGGTAATAGCCTCGATAGGCGCTACGCACTACAAAAGTATAACTTTTTATCAGCGGACAACCTTAATGAGATATCCCAAGCCATGATAACCAGGTCATGTAATTAAAAAACTTTAGTTGTGGTTTAGCTTTGGTTAATTCTAGTTGAATTGCGAAAGCAACGGCGGAAGCTTCTTTTGCCTGCTACTTTATTCCCCTATCACGCCCTGTCAGTGTAAGGTGCTACATTATTGGGGACACTTAAGCTCATCTTTTAAAGGGAATGACGCGACAGCGTACGCTGCCAGCCCACTTATAAAGTCAAGCTTCAACCAAGCCATATGGACGTTCCTGCGTGGCGTAGGGATAACGAGAATGCAAACGGTTCTGGCAGGCTGATTCTGATATCACCCTCCCATATGAAAGGAGCGGCCCGAGTTCGCATCTCCTGCCCCTGGCATAGGGGTCGCGTGAATTCAAATGTCATAGCAGAGTGATTTTTCTATGAGGAGATCGTAGCTACGCCTCTTCACGGCGTAGCTGCGGCCACCCGAGGTCTCGCTTTGGCTGTCGAAGTATTGCGTTCGCAGTAAAATTTAAATTAGGCTCCGCCTTAAGTGTAAAACTAGGTAAAACGAAACCCGTCACAGCTCCTTCGCGACCGTAATTCGTTTCCAGCTACTTGTTTTGCGGTTGACTGAGAACACGTTTTACTTCGTTTAGAAAGGTCCTTCTACTCTAGAGCAGTAACAAACTGTATTCGTTCTATTTTGGAGAGCGCTACGGCTCTACTTCTGCTCCATACAACAGACAGCGTGTCAACACGCACGTGACCGACCCCAGCTACACTGCTGCCGTTTCCTCGCACGTCTAGGAGTCGTGGCCGTCGACACGAGCATGCCCCGATCACGTGATGCTGCTGGTGGCATCCTGGGATTTTCCCCGCATGCTAAGTCGACGAATATTGCGACGGCGACGACGTGGGCTTTTCCACCACGCGAGCTCATTAAAGACTTCGCGATAACACGGACGATAGTGATTAGGTAGCACAAGACGCAAGCGAATTGATGACTGTACACGCTATAGGAAGAAATGAAGCTACACGTACAGATCTCTTATTGCTGTTTCCTAAATACTCAGCTCAGATTCGGTGCTTCGTCGTAGTCTGAAGTATAAGGTTAAAAACCAGGCAAAAAGCTTTCCGGCCGGCGGTCGGCCGCGTTAACTGACAATTACGAGTTTTATGTTCGAAGATGCACTCCACCTTTCCTAAATTATATATAGTGCTTAATCTTACTCTCGAGGCGAGGCAGAGTACAGATCTTGAGTGCCATCTTCGCTGAAACAAAAAACAAGAAAAGGCTTCGCCGCAATGATAAAATATGAAAAAGAAATATGAAAAAGAACTCGAGAAATGAAAAAAGCAATAACTTCAAGAAACATTATATTAATAACTAAGACCCTCAAATGGATCCTCTAATTTAGTGCCAGCTGCACGCCCAGTACTTTTCCTTCGTCCTACGTAATGAGGACATGCGAGGCAAAGAGAACTTGCAGGAGGCAATGAGCTTCAGAAAAAAAAAAAAAAAAAAGCCTCTTTTAGCGCATTGTACGCGCGCTCTTTTTCTTTTGTTTAGTTTTGCAGCCCATCATGCTTTTACTGTTCTAGTATTTTTCTTGACAAATCGGGAAATTACGTGTGTCGAGTGCACACCTACGTCACACTGGCGGCCGTTTGTGTGGTCCATGTTGCTCGGCGCAAGCTTCAAGCATATCTAATTGCCTTATCATCGCCTGCTCTGGTTGGCAATGGTGACGCTCTGCTTTACCCCACAAAATGGCGCCCGTGAAGTCGCCTGAATTCCTCCTTAAAACGATGCGTCAGGTGCAGGAGTTTCGTTCTTATGATTACTCTCTTACCTCAACCATGCAATAAGCAGCTTCAGCAGTTGAATATTTTGTAGGACTGCTCTTAACAAACAACAATTGTTTTAATATAAAAAGCAACAAATTCAGATGCAATCTGAACCACCCCAAAGTTTCTTGAGACTTTTAAAACGGTTGGGGGAAGCCCGGAAGATCTATCCTGCTAATGAAGAGTGGCGGTGTGCCATGTTCGTGCAGTCCGAGTTTAATGTATTTTTCTCTGCCTGTTATTGCAACAGCCTATAGGATTGTTGGATGGTTGGATGGAATCCTCGAGGCGCTGCAGATGAAGTTATGTGATGTTAGGAAGATAGTGAGAGACCGGAAAGCATGGCGTGATATGGTCCATAGGGTCACAAGAGTCGGACACGACTGAACGACTGAACTGAACTAAACTGATAGGATTGTTCGCACTGCGTGTTAGCATGCATGTATGCACATGCATGCATAGGCAAGCATATGAACATTGTACGATACATCTCAAGACCGAAGCCGATATACCCGAGGGCAGTGAACGTGGAGTCATATAAATAGATCAAGAAGCGACATCTAAGCATGTGAAAGGGCGCATATTGTAGCCAGTGCCTCGGCGGACAGCTTCGTAGAGTGCGTCAGTCAGACGCACTGAATTTAGTTGCAACCATTCCACTTTTATGCGAAGCATATTGCTAGAGGTAAACCACAGCCCTTCGTGACGGTTACACGCCGTGCAAAGAATGTGAAATGCTACGTCACACCACGTGATACGCTGACGTCACGACAGAGGAGAGACGGGGGTCCAGCTCGCGCCGTTGGCTGCGGTTGCACGCTGTGCGGACCACGTGGTATGGTGACGTCACACCACGTGATACGCTGACATCACGACAGAGTAGAGACGGGGGACCGGCTCGCGCCGTCGGCTACGGTTGCACGCCGTGCGGACCACGTGGTATGGTGACGTCGAGTATCGTTGGCCTGGGGGACGACATGTTCGTTGTGCGTGTCGGTAACACAGTTAGATTAGAGATGAAGGATTCATGCTATTATCTAGTTTTATGCGATGGGAAAACATCGTGCATTCCAAGTTTAAACCGTGTAAAAGCACGTCTAACCAAGGAAAGAAAAGTTTAGCCAAGTGTAACCATGGAAAGCCGAGTTTAGCAATCTATATGCTTCGCATCTGACCAGGCTTAACCAAACTAAGCCTCAGCTATTTTTTTCTGCTAATCTGCTCACCCAGGCAAACTATCGTCAAAAAGCACCTTCGAAATTAAACTAAAAACTTAACGTTAATAAGTTTGCCGTAAAACCTGCGTATGCAGCTATCGGTAGCCTTTAACTGCTATGAGGCAAAACGAATATTACAAAAGCAGGAAGGGCCACAACTACATGATTAAAAAAAAAAAGGACAGAGAGAAAGAAGTGAGCTTAAAAAAATAATCCCGACCAAAAGCCGTTTGTGCGAAACGAGCAACGTCGTCTTACTGACAGGTAAGAGCAACGGGTACAAGAAACTGTGAAATAAGGTATTGCAAAGAGAACGTCGGCTTACTGAGAACAAGATCAGCAGTAAGCCGCTTTGTCCTGCTATTGATCTTTTTGCATTCCTTTGGCTCAAAGTGCAGTGCTCTAATAAATTCAAGAGGATTTGAGCCAGACAAAAACGAACACGCTGCTCAATAAATTAGAGCCTAATTCAGGAAACTAATTCTAGGGCAACATCCGGTCTGCGCCTCATTGTACTCACAATGTCAAGATGCCCCAGCGCCTGTACTATCACTGTGTGTCTATGCGCACTGATTAAAGGAGCAGATGAAAGATATGCACAAAATGAGAAATATTCGATCATTCTGGCAGTCACTGATATTGAGAGACCAAGATACTTTGTTGGGCGAGTTGGTACTTATTCATTATTAATACAAACAGCGCGAACACGAAGACAAGGGACAAGAAACAAGAAAGCCACATTACAAGCGCTGACTCACAACTAAGCCTAAGCCCTTTACTCCAAGGTCCAGAAAAACAAACATGAAGAAAACGAAACAGTCACGTGAAAAAACCCCTGGGTTCACCTGCTGCATAAAAATTACTTTAAAAAATCACTTAAATAGGACACCTCTTTGCTTGAAAAAGCAAGAGAAGTCTTGCTGACACACTTATTGTCCGTTGAAATAAAATACAATTCCACTATCTCTCTCGCTATCTTCTCTTTGTGGCGATATAAAATCTTAACACTGTCAAACTTAGGAGTGCACTTCTTCTTCTCCTTCTTCATTATTTCACATGACTGGCAATGGGATACCAGAAACATCTTGTCCTTCCCACTTTCCAAGTTGTTCCTGTGTTCCTGCAGTCTCTTATTAATACACCGTCCGTTCAGTACCCGGCAACTGGCCTCAATAATAACTGACTCCCGATAACCGGCCTTTGCAATTCTCGTCACTTGTCTTTCAAAACCCTTGCCCATGCCATGGTAATGTGGTTTTCTTGTTTCTTGTCCCTTGTCTTCGTGTTCGCGCTGTTTATATTAATACTGATATTGAGAGAGTCGTATGCGATCCGTACTAAGGTTTGCGAAAGTATTGCGACAAAATAAAAACTAAAATTTTTGGCCACCTCAGAGGGCAGCTTGGAATAAGGTACCGCAATACGTAGATCTCGGGCGCAAGCCCAAAACCTAGTTATTTTTAGCGCCTATCATGATAAGCACTAGAGATATGAGTAGCATAAACGAGGAAATATCCGTTGTATGCAACGCTCCATCCACCCGCATCTACCATCGTTGTTCAATGAGTTGCACTGTACGTCCCTTAGTGCTTTTCTGTAGAAGACAATGGCGTTTCGCTATAACATTTGTGCTTTCAAGCTTTTCAAGTGCGTACGAACTGAAATCCTCGGCGCAGTCCGGTTCATCCTTCCGCGGCTTGGTCGATGTATTTTTTGCGGCTATTAATTTGAACTCGCCATTGTATGAACCTCTGCAAAATAATTTCATGCTCCGTCCATTAACTGGTATTTGACAATCGAAGAGAAATTCAGAGACAGATGGATGATGCGCGTAGATTGCAAAGATTCAAATTCTAAGGAAATAAAAATTTTCCTTTAGCCCTCTTAGGGATCACTTAACTGCTGGTTTAATATTGGCATACCTCCGTTCAAAGGAAATTTACTCCAGGTTACCCCAAATTATTCTTCTCAATATCTGTTTCTCTTAATTTATTCACTCTGAGAACCTCAGTGTAAAAACACTTTGGTGAGTGGGGGGAACTGCAGAACAGCAAAGCTTCAACAAGCACACGGCCTCACCCTAGTTTAAAACAACTAGTTAAACTAGAAAATTCAACGGAAAGAATTAATAGCATCGCATAAAGAAGGGTGTCATCCGGAAGTTGTTTTTCAGCGCCAGCTGAGTCTGTCAAGCTCTAAGCGGCTGTCCTGGGGAAACCAGTAAAGTAAGAGGAAATAGTGATTAATGGCAGAAAGTCACACCAGAGTGAAGTCTGCAGCATCTGGAGCACGCGAACGGCAACCAAAGCACCTAGCTTTCTTATCGACCTGCAGTCTCAAACAATACTCGGACATGCAAACGTTGGTCTTCAGTTATGTCCCGTGTGCTATTGAAATAAATCAATTATTTGTTCCCGTCGTTTTTCTGGTCCTAAATCCAGAGAAGGGCGTTCCAGGTACTCTTGTCCCCACATGGCCTAGCGCGGGGAAAACGAAAAAAAAAACGGCTAGAAAGCATCCCTCACCAATTGAAACTGCTGTACGAATGGGAAGCTTATTGATTACGCTCCGCCATAGATATCCGCGCGCTCTTCCTCCTCTTCTGCTTCGCGCGACCCCTAAGAGGCGCAGCCAATTGCACTTTGTTTACACTTATGTAAATTGTGGCTAGCGCTCAAACACCAAAGGAATAAGCAATACATCGGTCTTCTTTCTAGAGAGCCAAGAGCACTTCCCGCACTCGGAGTGTTTTCCTGCGTCTCGTGGCCGTGGGACCCTCCTCGGTCGCTCAACACCATGCCGCAGCAGGCGCCAGACTATGGTTATATACGTTTACGGCTGTGTTTACGGCTGTGTGTTTTTCGTAAGTCTTCTTTTAACCAGGTCGCTAACCAATATTCATCAGAACAAAGCGAAAGGCTCTCTCGATCCCCCTCGACGGGCCTCTCTCTTTTCTGTAACCAGCAGTCACAAAGAGAGGGAGAGGGTAGGAGGGGACGGGGACGTGGCAGACTTCTGATGATCCGGACATTTCCCTGATAAATATCAGAATGCCTTGAGGAGCGAAGCTTAGATCTAACCATTTTTTCTACACTACTTTTCAGCAACAAGAAATTCTTTTTATCTTGTGTACTATTGGTGTGGCATAACATGAGGATGCCTGTATTTTTTCGAGTGGCCAAGAAGGTTATTTCTATCACCAAGCCTGAAAAGGCTCTACGTCTGGGCGTTTGATGTTTTCCATCAGCCATACAATGAGGTTTTTCTCCCTCATAGCCAGTGAACCAACACTCCGTAGTCGTCTTGCTCTGAACTCATTTATTGCGAGACACATATACAGAGCACATGTGGCGAACATTTACGCCACAGGCAGGCATAGAACATTTTGAACCTGTGTAAACTACTCTTTAGAGAGCCACATTTGCATATTTCTGACGGATTAAGGGCCACATGATATTAATAAGGACACCTCGTCAAAAATAATTAAATTTGAAGGAGAAGGAAAGCGCGATGAAAAAATGTAGATCTCCTTCAAAGGGACGGGACGTTAAGATCCAATAAGCCGAGTGGAGGTCAAAGAACATGCATGACAACGTCTGTCCAATTCGGTTCAACGTTGTGCAGATCATAGGTTCAGCGTATTTGAATGGTTTTTTTTTTTTTTTCATATTCTATAACGAAAGCTTAGAATTGCTAGAAGCTGAGATGCACTGGGCTAGGTTTGCGCATTTTGCCGGTGCCTCCAAAAGGCAGCTATTGCGCAGAGACCATTACCTTGGCAACCGGGTTCAGTTGGAACCGAGAGTGACAGCCGCCCGACCGCCGGTTTGTCGGCCGCACATTGCTTGACATGGCACAAGCCGCTACTGCACATGCACCGTAACCATGGCAACCAGCTGCACGGTTTCACACGCGTACCGCAGCTGCGCTCGCTACACAGGGGAAGAGGAGGATAGCGGCATTCCAGCAGATGCGCGTGCTGGCGCGGAGAGGAGCAGAGGGGTAGTTTCAGCACTGAGCATGTTCTCGTCGCCGCGGAGAGCTGACTGAGTGGTGCAGGAAAGCGTCTGCCGGCATCACATGCGCAGGGAATGAAAGTGGACTCCGCCTACAACGGAGTGCATTCGAATACTTGGGGATCTTAAACGTGCACTCACATCGCACAACACACGGACGCTTCTCAATTTCGCCTTCATCGAAACGCAGCTGTCTGTGGTTGTCTTCGCCGCCGAGTACCTGGCTCTCCAGCCACTATCACTTCATATTCGGTTCAGCAGCGTTGAACTCCCCTAATTTTTTTTTTCTTTGACAGCATGGATCTTGAGAGCATGGCGTTTTAACGTTATCAATTGTTTATAGTCTCTAAGGAGCGCTTTAATACTACAACAGCATTGATCATTTGGCCCGACTTTAACCTTCGGTGTAGACAATTTAGCGCTTGCGTTAAGTTTACCGATCGGGAATCGCGGACAACTGTATATAAGGAATCAAGAAATTACTGGCAACATAGCCAAGAAAAAAAAATATTTTTTTTTTTTAACAATCCGATCAGGGTTCTTTTTTTTTCTGCTATATCTTATGTGGTACATTAGCAAATGGCTAGAAAACAAGTCTGCGTAGAGCACAAAGCAAAACATAAAGCCGGCTTCAGTGGCTTACCAGCATAGCCCTTGAGCTTCTCCAGGTAGGCCATGGACGACGAGTCGTTGAGAAACACCACCACTTTCATCTCCGTGCTCGAACAGGTGACGTCATATTGGACTGCACAAAAAGGGGTAAAAAGCATTACGGTGAGCCTGTATCAGTATTGCATCACAGTTTTCTATACCTTACTGTCCTCATATTACCGCATCAGAAAATTGCTGGTATTCCAAAAACAAAGAGAGGACAGGCAAAAAATAGCAAAACGTATAATTCTAGTGTAACCCCGCAGTTCTCAGTGCAAACAAAAAAACTATATTCTTTATCTTGCATATTTTCTATCACTCCTCAAGACGAACGTAAAATGTATATGGCTACTAGGCAGGAAATGATGTGATCGCAAACGACGGTCCTTATTTCATCTCTTATGCTAATGAAAGTGCTGCACGGGTGACGTTGGTAGCCCTAATTATTATACTTATTTATACTTTATTATACTTTATTATACTTTATTATACTTAGCATTATGTATAACTATACTGAGGATATTTTTACTCTCGTTAGCGCATAAGAAAGACAATAAATTTCAGAAGCATTTCTGTTTTCCATAATAGAGGTTGCACGGGCCGAAATTCTGAGCCAAGCCTGGCCCGGCCCTGAGCTCAGATTTAAGGCCCGGCCTGGTATGCCATATTTGCGGTTGAAGTGATGGCATAGAAAGAAAGAATTTCAGGATGATAATTTTATCCAAGGTCTTGACATGTTTAGTTCTCAGGTTTGAAATGCCAAATTTGCTCAATAGGTAGAGAGACAGCAAATCCGCATAATTGCCTCATTGTGCAAAAACAACAAGTTATGCATTGAAATGAGGCATTTGCTGCACTCCTGGACCCCTGATCAGTCACTGACGGCTACCCAAGATGCGTTCTCGGCGACGAGGTATCGAGGAAAGGGAGGTCGACGCCGGGAAAGAGCTCGGAAGCTCTTTGGGGTGGACGCGGGAAAATGCTGTTCATCCTGCTTATCCCACTATATCCGTATTCACACTTTCGCAAATGTTGGATGTGTTCGTGATTGGGGTTTCCAGCCAAGTCCTGCCCACCCGCGACAAATATACCTTTTCCCGGACCCTCCCCAAGCCCGAGGAAGAGGGATTCCTGGTAGGAAAGGGGCCGGGTATGGGCTTTCCTACCAGCTCGGGCCCGTGCATAGCTCTATTCCTGTTATACCTTTTGAATTGATTTTTAGTACTATTTCTGCCCCTGTAGCAATCAGTCACCACGACGGTACAGGAAGGGGACGTAGATGCTGGCTAGACAGAAACAGAGCAATACCCAGCGCCTCCGGCCGCCTGTTAGAGCCAGACATGCATTCCAGTACTTATCGTTTTTTTTAGATCAAATCTGTATTCCTTATCTAAATCAAATCTTTACTCACACCGTCAACATATTGCAATAGAAAACTTCTCTAACACAGCACAATGCAAAGCGAGAGAAAAAAGAAACAATACAAGGCAAAAAGGTATATTTCAAGTGGCGCAATACAAAAGAATGTGCTCCATTTGATGGTGCCCACTATAGCGGAGAACATTTTAATGACGTCGTGGTTCTTTAAATTCGTTTGAGTAATCGTTATCGTGCGGTCCCACAGCGGCCGTCTTAATAGTTTTTTTTTTTTTCTTTCTCGCTCTCTCGGCCGAACTCGTTCTGAGTACTTTTATCTTTCCTGAATTACCTGGGCTGCACATAGCAAGATATGCAATGAAACACACACACACACACACACACACACACACACACACACACACACACACACACACACACACACACACACACACACACACACACACACACACACACACACACACACACACGCACACGCACACACACACACACACATGCACACCTTGTCACTATAAGAAATCCTGGTAGGAATGCATTTTTAGCCAATTTTGCCGCTGCGCGACCGGCAGCTCAGACATTAGGAATGGATCGAACTCTGAGGTGGTGAGTGAAAATTATTGGCCAAAAGGAGGAAAACCCAGCACAAAAAAACCTTCAGCTAAGAACTTCAATTGCCCTTAAAAAGAGAAAAGAGCCAGAGAGGAGAGAGCGAGATAGATTGGGTCATAAATTGCCCAAATTGCCCCTAATGGAAGCCAAATGTCCCTTAGGAACGAGCTTCGAGTGCGGAGCAGGCGCGGGCAATCTGCCACGCTGAAGCGCGGGAGTACATACATTACGCGCGCACACGTGGGCCCATATGGCGCTCAAAAGCGGGTTTACTTGAAATTTTGATTAAGCGCCGAATTTGCGGCCGCATTCTACCCCGGTACTCCTAAAACCGGATTAGCGCTAGAGCCGGGATGCGGTTCAAGACTGATCAGAATTTGAGCTCATACAGAGTTTATCGCATCAATTTTTCTCGTTCTATAATAAATGCAATATTATAAATGTTTGCTCTGTTAAATTTGAAACAACAGCAGCAACAACAAAAAAATACTGCAGTGCTGCGTTAAGCAGGAAAAATACATCAGCTCTGGATTTTTATAGTCGCTTTTCACGAAATTTGTATGCGACCTTATCGGGCTAAAGCAAGTGGGCGTCATCATCATGGTAGCTCCACTGCATCATAGGGGGACAAAAACTCATTTCAGCACTTCACTGAGTGAAAAAAATTGATTTAATGTTACGAATATCATAAACAAACCATCAACGCTAACTGAGGTCCCAAAACTCAACACGATTTTTGTTATCCTGGTTTCAAATGGGATTTGTTTTCTGGGGCATAGCCCCTTTGTTCAAACACCGACATTTCAAATTCATGTACAGTGTCTTGCAAAACGACAGTAGGAAATCCCCCGACCTCTCCTATGTGCATGTCATTAAGGAGACAAACTTCTAAATAGAACTAGAGTATTTTCTTTTCTTTTTTACTTCCGAAAGTACACATCCAGTGGGAGAAGAACATCAAATATTCCTAAACAAGACATTCGGATCGCTTCACCAAATCTGTGTTTGTTTTGTTTTGTTTTTTCGAAACACAAAGGCCACTACGCAAACTCAAACTGACATAGTGACATTTTAACTTTTTGCATGCCTGTGTCTGGTGAGCGTGCGTGCGTGTTCTAGCGGTAGAGGTGCCATGCATCTGCCATTCTTCCAAGAGTACAATCAAAAATACATATGGCGTCTCGGGAATGTTTTGAGCAGCACAACAAATTGTCCGCTTAATGTCCTCGACATTAAGCAGACCCATTTGTAATCCACTCCAATAATCTCCTTTTTGTTGCTTGATTTTATTGCGAAAGAAATACTACTCGCACTTTCAAGCCATCACCTTGGTCCCAGCGGTAACCACGCTTGACCTTTAACCTTTAGACGACCCCCGTAGACGACCCCAAGCTGGCAGGAGCTGCCAATTTGGGTCTCTCGTTTCACATGGGACGGTTATGTCAGAATCAGCCTGCTAGGACCCTGGCATTCACGTCACCCCTAGAGGCCAATAAGGCACGTTCATATGGCTTGGTTAAAGCGGAACTGTATATATGGGCTGATGAAGAAAAAAAAAGAGAAGAAAAACGTTCGGTCACCCGCAGCTAATGCTTTATCGGCGTGTGTTAGTATTTACCCTTTTTTATTTTGGTTTTTCATATTTACATTTCCTTCTCTATTACCTAGCAATTAATTCTATTTATTTTTTTGCGATGTAGTGTTGCGATGTAATATACAGTCTAATACCTCTGCACCCCAACTCTTGGCCGATCCGCCTGTGTGGGTATGTGCCATCAAATTAGAGGAGAACAACAACAACAATGCTTTCGCCCAATATTTGGCTCAGCAGCGTTCAACCCTCTAAATTTTTTTCTTTACTTATTCAATTACCTGACAGGCCGTTAGTCCATCGTGTGAGGGTTAGGACCAAAATTCAGAAGTCCATTAATAAAACGACATAATAAGCAATACAAAGTTAGAAGTGCCACACACCGTAAGAAAACATCTCACTCCAGAGTACTATACAAATGAATAGAACAGGCGACGAGCAAACGGATAAATATTAAAACAGAATTCGCGACACAGGTTAAACCGAACAGCGAATAAATATCACGTAGCCCCAGGTATTTCCACGCAATCGAACAAATCGTAACGCTGATAAATTGAAAACAATTCTACCAACACAAACAAAGAAGGGGTAAACAGCAAACACGGGTACTAGAAAGCGTAGAATGGCACTAAATAGTTGCTGAAGAGGAAACAAGAAAACAAAAAAAAGTTTGAACGCAGGCATGCCAAGCGAGGGCTTCAGCAAAATGTTCGAGAAAGGGGTTATGGCATGAATTTCCATGAGACAAAGAAGTGCGTGCTGCCGGTTGTGTTATTCCTGCTAGAAAAAGGAAGACAAGAAATATGTTGCTGGGCTTTATTTAGGCTGAACAATACAGCCGAATAATGCATCTGCAAACTTCCAATCGTCGACCAAAGCATAAACGAAATTAGGTTGACAGCCGCATCCTGGAAAATCTTAACGCCGACTTGTTAAGCCAAAAACGAATGATGCCGGTTCGGATGACCCTGAATGACAAAAAGGCGATTGTCATTGCGCCCGAAGGGACGCGCCAGTCTATCAAACTAGAACTTGTCAAAACTTCGATGTTTAGAGTTCATCGCACACCAAAGTTTATATTCCGCTTCGACCTTGCCAAAGAAATTGAGGAACTTCCGGTTACATTTCGCTTATTTCTTTACATCTTGTTAACAACAGTTAACTCCGAAGCGAGCTCATCAGAAGCATTTGCATAAGCGAGCTCTGCAAGCAAGCAGCAATTTCTTCAGCGGAACGTGACCCCCTGCTTTAATTGCGAACCTTTCGAACCGTGATTAGCACAGAGGGAGGGTAAGATGAAAGCCGTCACGTTAGGTTGTCGTTGCGAAGCGCCCCGGATTGCGTCCAGCGTTCAGCTCATCAATATCTGAGCAGAGTTCCTCAGCCCCAACGGGGTGAATTATTGAGCGCTGCAGAGCCGCTCGAGTCGCGCCTTGCACTGACACCAAGCGAATTTATTGTCCAAGGCGTGCTCAACGTGGAGGAACCGCTTTTATTCACAGCACGAGACAAGACAAGCGTATCCACTGGGTTCGGTGGCAAGGCCGTTGTGCCACTCCGTGACATTCCGGGGCACTTTTCTGGCCTTGTTTACAAATACGTTTTCTACGCAATGTACACAAAAAAGAACGATAATAGCTTTATGAGATTGTGCACTATATAATGTCAGTATTATGTACAAAAACCTCGGAGACGCGTAAACTCTCCTTTAAAAATGAATCATAACAGTGCTAATGAATATCATCATCGCCTTTCCTGCATGCTTGACGTTCGCTATCACCAGCTGATCATACCATTGACTCAGACGACGTCTCTCTTTAGTCGATGCATTCCTTTCTATTTACTCACGATGCTATTTGCTTTCGGATGCCGATTAAGCTCTGCACCTAATTACTAACGCCTAATTATTTCACTGTAATTACTGTTACCATCACAATATACCTTCAAGACACGCCAATAAGGAAAGAACACAACACACTCACCGTGACCCCTTATAACGCAGATGAACCAACGAGCATTATCGGCCAGTATAGCACTTTCGTTTCGCAATCAAAGGGCAAGCTTTGGTTGGCGCCCAATAGTTGCCTTAACCATACCCAATTTATTTTTCAGTATTCTTATTTTTCTATGATACGGGAACCTCTTCATAAATGCTGTCTTCACTTGGGCCTTTCGTTTAATTGGTCTGTTTTTTAGCTACATCGGATTAAACAGTAACAAGTCGGATTAATGCATTCGTGAACGACGCAGTAGTTTCTACGACACGGGCCTTATGCTAGCACAATGTCAATGCAATTCATATATCAGCCACGTCGCATCTGAAAGCGAAAGAAAAATATATCACCTCCTTGTCTTTTTTTTTTTTTTTTTTTTTTCAACTGTCGGGTTAGGCATGGAGTTTGGGTGTGGGGCATTGTACCTTTCAGCAAGCCCACCGGAATCTATCATAGAGAAAATTGCAGTTCGCTGTGACCATCTCAAAGGTGGCATGTCTGTTGTTAAAATTGGAAAGTCATCGGCGTTGTGTCCGCACAGCGTGAACCGATTACGTGGCTTCAGATAATTGGCTATGCGGCGTTGATGATGACGAAAACTAAAAAGCCATTCACAAAATACCAAGAAGAAATAGAAAAAAGAAAACGCAACTTCGCGATTGCTTTTACACCGTCTGCTTCCATTACCTCGGCGATGATATTGCACTCACAACCTGTTCCTAGATCCCTCGCGCACTGCATGAACATTCCCAAATTTCCTACAACGCTTTTTTTTTTTTTTGACATGCTGAAATTTACTTTCATGTTCCCCAACCGATCCTAACCTAATAACGTCGTTCGCAAAGCCATTGTGTTCTAACAGCGTCTCTTTAGCTAAAAAGCTCTTTATTAAAAAGAAAACGCTATACGCTCTAGTAAAAATTGCCAAATGCTGAGCCCTCAGGTCATTAGACACTGTGCGTCATTCGCCTGGGGCCTCGAAATTACTTTTTCGAATACGGCGGTCGCTTCCACAGCGTTTGAAATATCTCTGGCACCCTTTGGACTGCCTTGCTGCGAGTGCGCGTTTGCACATTGCATTTTGCTCTTCCATTGTTTGCCTGAGAAAACCGCGAATGCCGCCCGACTATCTTGACGCAATCTCATCTTGTTTGTCCTGTACGCAAAGCGACGAAAATCAATTTGACGTCATGTTGCCCTTAATGGTACTCAACATATCCAGGCGCAGATACGAAGTTTCCTTTTTTATGTGATTTCTTCAGCAACTTGTTCATAGTTTAGCTCTTCTATGTTGTGAGAACTTCATCAACCTTCTGAAGAAACGAAATACGAAAAGTAAAGTTATGCGTGCCACTGCATATGCACTTCTTTGATGGTGCTCACAATTTTTTTCAGCGCGGAAATCGCTATTCTTTTACCTAAACAAGTGTTCTGCTGCGTTTATAAACGAGCAGACTGCTTTCACAGCCAGGCTACACACGAAACAAGCAAAACATAAACCACACAATTTTATCCCTATGCACAACATGATGACAGTGGAAAGTGGCCGATGTTAGTTCAGATGAATTGCCTTGTATTGTGCACATTTTTAACGAGCATTACACAAAAACAATAAGACTGCACGAGGTACTTGCGCATTCAGTTCATATTTCCTCTCAAACCAGAACATGCACTACACTATCGTTGCGACAGTCCTGCTACTCAATGTTGCCATTACTGTAAATACGCTTTTAGTCAATCAGAAAATTACCGATAAAATAAAAATAAAAATAAAAATTTCGCGGTCAGATTTCTGATTTGCTGCGCAAGCCGCACATATAAGTGAAGAAAGTGGAAGAGAAAAAAAAATAAAATGCAGGGTGATTAAGTAGGTGGCGCCCAGCTGGCTGCCCTAAGCGTGGAAGGGGATTAAAGAGAGTGAAAAAAGGGAAGCTAGGAATCTGAAATCAATCTCGCAAGTGTCGGCAGGCCATTATTATTATTCTACAAAAGCTTCTCAGCGTTGAACTCAGTCACGAGTTTTTTTAGGAATGTGAACAGCCACTCTAGTGTTTTGTGAGACCAAGAATCAATCCAAGGCCCCAGAATATTTAATTATGCAAAGAGACGAGGGTCCTAGCGGTGGAGGGTGGCAGCCAGGACAACAGGCTCATCTTCAAATCTCGCAGAGCCACAGGGTAATTGTTTCATCGCAACAACAGTTCTCGTACGCTTGGCTGTACTGCACTCCTAGCCACTGCGGGAGAGGCTAGATAGTAGTGTCATCTAAACTAAGCGGTCAAGGTGGTGGGAATGGCATGTTGGGCCTCTATGCGCGTACCATGAAGCTAAAGACGAACTTCGCGCAACTTATAGATTGTGTGAAGCTTCGAAAACCACGAAAATGGTGGAACAGTGGCGGACATACCATCAAAGTTAAAGACCCTGTTCGCCAGAAAATATGGCGTCAGCGCTGCCGCCGTCAACGTTGTAGGCGAAAAATCACGAGCATGCATGACGCTAACATGTGACATGGCTGCGCACTAAATGGGTGTAGGGTTGCCTGTGGCTACGTTTGGCAGGAACTGCCAACTCAGGTTTTTTTCTTTCATCTTCTTTCTTTCTTTCAGGGGGATGCCAGAATCAGCCTGCCAGAATCCTTGCATTCTGAGTCAGGCGCTTTACTCCTGGTCCACGCAGGCACGTTCATACAGCTTGTTTAAAGCTGGGCTTTATATGTGGCAGGTAGCCTACGTTATCGAGTCATACCCTTCATGGTGGAGATTAAGCGTCCCTCAATTTTAAATAGAGTTTTACATCATCAGCTTGTTTTGTCACATGTCGTTAACGGTCCTTGGATCTTTCCACGTTCATTGACGGCTGCAGTCATCAGGGACGAAATTCTGCGCATGATAGACAAGGCCAAATATATTACTATCGCTGTGAGACAAGAAGACTAACAATTTTAACTAAATCTAAACCATGTCTCTTAGGCATGTTTCCACTGAAGCCAGAATTGAAGCAATCTATGACGTAGTTCGAATACGGTACAGCAAAGGAAAAGTCTTACTTAAACGGGTAAGCCTTGGTTACCGATGGCACAAACCATAGCAACAAGATTGGCAAGCATTTCTTGGCATCGTTATTCATGCTGAAATACTTTTTTCTTGTGAAGCAAACCTGTTTTTTTCTGGGTCTGGCTCAGCAAAAACATGCTCTTAGAGCGCAAAAACTGCTATAAGATGACCACCCGCCTATCCTGTAGTCTCCAACAATAAAGATAACATGGCTTCATTGATAAAAAGAAAATTATGAATCCTAATGAAATGCTAAATGTTGTCAGTGATCTGATTCTATTCTAGCCTGGCGATTAGTCTGTAAGACAGAACAGCGCGCTATTTTTTATTTGTGATCTAGAATAACTTGTCCGAAACAAGCTAAAAGGATGCTCGACATTTTGTGAAACTATGTTTATTCCATACCTGCAGAGCATGCAGAAAAAAAAAATTACTGATGGCACGAAACGGTAAATGTTTCGATGGGAGACCACCTTTGTGACAGCAATGCTTTTTCAATGTCTATTTTTTAAAGGGGAGAGTTACTAATTAGAATCCATAAGAAAAACTTTTAGGTAGTTATCTCACTCTCATCTCCCTCTCTGCATTCAGAACAGCGACAATTCGAGGAATTTTGTGAATGGTGAATATGCTTCTACTTGGCCAGCGTGCATACAGCTCGGCCTAAATAAGGCATACTTATGAAGCCGCCTTCATTATCAACGCCTACAAGCTTTGAAACCCGGAAATACAGTATGTCTGGATGGAGCCGAAAGTTAGGCTTACAGTGATAAGATACTGTGGAAAATAATTGCAGAATAATAACCACTTTAGTTCGGATTTCCTACAATCGCAGCTTTGTTTGGACGAAAGGAATAACAAGCTGCGTAGCATGCGTGAGTGTGCAAAAACGTAATCTCTAATAGACTGATTTCACTAAGAGTTTCGCTACGCCACCGCTACCGGAGTGCATGCTGGTAATTGTAGTAATTCCCTGCGGCTGTGCCAAAGTTGCTGCTGCCATTAATCTTTATCTGCGTGTTCGAAGGTCTTTTCAGCATTTCTGCTACAGTTCTTCGCGGTGTACAACGCCAAACGTCCCTGCTGCGTTTGGTGCAATAAGCCCGAAAAGCGTCGGTCCCGTAGACTGATGTTACACAAGCTGCTAAAGCCGAGGCACATCAACACACAAAGCTTGCACGTTGTTGGCCCTTTTTTTTTCTTGTCTTAGTAAGTTTCACGATGGTGGTTACCAGCTTTGACAACGCATGATGAGAAACCAGAGTATGTTTTCTAAGCGAGAGGGAACAATAAAGACTTCCCGAAGAAGGGTAGTGGTGGCGTTACTTGAAGATGGGAGAGAATGGATAGCATTTTTAATGTTCCGATTATTGAAACAGAGTCAACAGGCAGGTCTATTTTTCATGGCACATCGCTATTATTCTCCCTCATTGGTCACCAAGACGTAAACTAAAAGAGAAACTGCCTGCAGGGACGTGCGAGCCTTAAACGGCGTCTTCTGGTAATAATCATGAATAAGACAATTAGAGCGTCCGTGTAAAACATTGCTATGAATTCAAAAGGATCAGCGTCTGCTTTATAAACGGCTGAGTTAAATGGCCCTCTCTATGCGTGAGCTCCAAACGGTCGGCCATTTGTCTTTATGTCACGCAGCCATCCCACCAGGAGTTACTCTTGTAGCAACCATTCAGCTCTTTCCAACCGTTCTTTGGGGTCAAATTAGGCGCCATTCCACAGTACATCCTCTCCCTCACTTTTTCCTTGGCACCGCTTTGCACCTTATCTTTGCAGACCAGCAACGAAAACCGAGCTCCATAAATCAAGCCTTAGTTCAGAAACCCCGTCAGCCATTGTTGAACTGTCGGCCGTCCACGCTCCGCTCTACCTCATTAGTGCCCAGGTTGGTTGCTTGCTTCGGTTGTGCAGGCGCAGAGAGACTGAAGCTGCGAAACGAAAACATATCGCTGCTGGCTCGGCCAAGTTGGCTGTCAAGTCGAGGGCGCCTCTTTACGACACCCATGGGGACTACGGGAAGCGTAGGGCGAAGCGAGGAATACTGCGGCCGATTTATTCACGACGCGAGCTTCGGATCATGCCGCATAAGTGAAGTGGTAAAACTTTAGAAATCATATGCGGCATGCTTCTGAGCCGTCTAGGGTAGACGGAACTCCATGCCCAGAAATGGTGATATGTTGCGCGGAACCCTTAGCCGCATTTCGAAGCAAAACGTAAGGAAGGGAGAACACATTTGTTCCTGTAGTTCATTACATCCCGCATACGTTTTCACCCAGCTTTCTTTGCCAGAGAAGTTGGTATAACCACCCGTCAAAAATGTTGTGGCAGTATAAGTATCTCTAAAGAAATTGAAACTAGCCTCCATTTGCAAAGTGCACCAAGTTTGAACAGCAGCTACGCTCAATTGCTACCAGTCTTGCGCTGGCACCATACGGGCATATATATACTATGTTCGATACCTGACAGCATCTCGAAAGGGTAAAGTGGAAATATTCCCATTTATTTGCTGGATACCCTCATCAGGTATGATGAAATGACACAAATGTAGAAGCCCCGTGCCTTGCGCTGACTATAAATGCCAAATGAGAGAGGCAAGAGAAAAGAAAGGCAGCAAGGTTGCGGCGAAAAAACTGCAGCATTAGGCGTCGCTCATACAAATGCCATATTCTACTATTTTACTGAAAGGATACTTGTGAAATATTTTGACTCGGCCTAAAACACCAGCGCATTTCTGGAAAAGGGCAGTCGTAACGTCCGCTCTCCGCGGCTTACAAGCGAACGGCAACGTTTTGGACAAAGGCATCAATGATGGACGCAAAATGCGAAGGCCGCCAGTAACGACCACCCTGAAAACATCCCACAGACGACTAGCGACAATGCAAGAGTGCGCGGAGCGAACGGGAACAAAAAGCGTCGTTTCTGGCGGGGGCAACTCCCTTGTCTCGACGACACGCAGACCTCTTCTTAGTCGCGTTCTAAATGCGTGGACGCTGGAATGAAAGATAGCCTGCTCAGAACCGCATGCTGTCCTCGCTGCAATCTCTACGTCCTCCTCACTTGTAAGATAGTAACAGAGAGATCTCCTCAAGCATGAGTCTGTGCATGTGAAAGAGCGTTTTTGTGTATGCGAAAACTCTCCTGCAAGCGATACCGAAATTTGCACTTCGAAAAACCGAAAGCTGTGATACGTGGGACTTTCGGGAATATGAACCTTTCAAAAGACAGTAGGTGGCTAGCAGGAAAGGCTTCAGCAGAACAATCTCGAGTAGACGCTCCTCAATATATTGTACCTTTCTGAAATCCTACTCCGAAGCGCCCTACGAATAGTCCTTAGTGCTTTTTTCCTGGTTTCCTGCCGTGAATTCCGGTACACGAGTGGCGCGAGATAAGGCACCAAGAGAAAGAAAAGAGGTGCAGATTGCTTCTAAGAAATTTACCGTCGCATATCTCGCGAGTATTGCGTAGCTATACCATCCGATTAAACTCATGTAGTGTATATTTTGAACTCGTACTTTCATCCTTTATTATCTACGAAATACTTTTCATTTAAATTTGGAGGTATAGCTACTCCACATAACAAGTGCTCTGCGTCCTAAATGGTTTTATTGCTTGCGTACATTATACGTACTGCGCGCAGTCTGAATGCTGCGTTAAATTTTGCTTGTAAAATATTGTGGAGGTTAATCCTTATAACGCTGCTCTTATCCGGGCAATGGCTAAAATCCTTTCTAGCTTCCGGGTCCAGACGAACTGCCAATCTTCTTGAAACTTTTATCGCCACGGGCCACGCGACAGCACTACGTTGGAAACTTCTGCTTCCCCATGTTAGCGTAGCCGTTTGGTAATCAATTACACCGAAGAGAGGCACCGGGAAACTATTTACGTTGTTGCCCAACTTCCCACGAACCGCCACACCTAACGGCTCACGAAAGAAGCATTGCGAATCGCCCCCCCCCCCCCCCCCCCATTTGCGCCCCTCGCCCCTCCCTTCCTAAACAGACCACACTTTCACCTTATCAGCATATGGGCTGCCACCAAGGTACGCCGCAGCTCTATCTACTCGTGTTTTTCGTCCCCATTTTCCTCTCCCTTGCTCTCTAGTAATTATTTCACGCCCCTCGTATATACGCGTGCTCCAGCTTGGCCACCAGCACGAGGGGAGCACTTCCGGGATCAGCCGCGACGGTCTATCACGTATGCATCACCCCGCATGCCCTCACCTCCGGGACAACAACGTTCAAGAGGAAGCAACAAGATAACAGCACGCGCCAGCGTTGTTTTCCCTAACCATTTCAAGCGAATTGCCCTTCGCTAGAGATAACGCTTCCCCGCATCGCTAAAGAGCGTGACAACAAGGTGTGGAAGAACTAGTCAGCAAAAAAGAAAAGGCGGCGGGGGTAACGAAAGAGCTACCGCGTACTAAAAAGCAAAAAAAAAAGCTTTGTAAACACAGAATGACAAATAAAATAATACCGACGGGATAACGGGGCGAGTGTGTAGACGGTGCCACGCACCTCGCTGGGCACGTCCACACTGCGGCAGTTGCATCCGGTCGCCTTCCACCTGCCACCGCACTTCACGTATATGTCACTGCCTTTGGGTCTTGCAAGGGCACTGCGACAAGAACGCATGGTGGGGACAAAAAAATTTCGTCCGCAAAGATGAGGAAGGAAAAAAAGAGCCGCATGCTTACACTAGCATGCGGCTCTTTTTTTCCTTCCTCATCTTTGCGGACGTGTTCGCTCCTACCGGAAAGGTATTTCAGCCGAAATAGAGATCTACACGAAACATCAGTATCCAAGGCCTTCAGAAGGTATAGAAAACTAGGAAACTAGGCAAGAAATTGAGTGCGGTGGGACAAGCCCTTTGCAACCAATTCGCGTCTTTGCGAAAGACGAGATGTGACATCGGGTTCCCAATATCCCTACGTGGAAACGAAATACTCTAATTGTCTGCGTCAGAGAACCCTTCCATGCCAGCGCTGAGTCTGACCAAGACGGGAGTGAAAGGGCGGGACGGCAGCCACCTGAGAGGCAACGTGAAGAAGTACACAGAAGGGAGTCTTATTGCCGTAGAGGTCCGCAACTTAAAACAAACCTTCCCATTTCATTTTCTGTCCGTTATGCACTAGCCAAGCTTTTTCCAAAGTAACTGCTTGGCGAAAAGTGCACAAGCATAAGTAGACTACAATTAGAGCACTTTTAAGTATGCGGAGTGATAAACTTAGTTTTTCCGTCACTTTGCACCCAGTTTTTTTTTTTTTTTCTAATGTGTGCTGAAATCAGCTCCATTATGGTCGCGGTGGCGAAAATTTGTTTCACAAAAATGTCGAAGATATTCCCGTGTTAGAGATGCTAAAGAAATTGATATACTATTGGCCTCGAGATCGAGCAGAGTCGCCACCTTGCGTCCAAGCGGCGAACCCTGCTCAGTGTGGATGCGTGCTCGCGTCGCGCGCTTGTCTGCAGTGATTTATGTGCTAGCGTGCGGCGTGTACAAGAGAGCTTTGTTTTTTGTTTTTTTTTTTTTCACGATATCGTCCCGCGCTCCATCAAAATAAAAAATGCATGTCCATATCGAGTATGTCATGCTGGATAAGGACATAATCAGTCGCGGTCTTCGGCGCTTCAGATTTTTTGACAGACGGCGTCGCAAATGAAGTGATACTTTCGTTGGGCGCCGTTTCAAAGCAAAACTAGTCGCTGTCGTCAATACAACTCAATGCAAACGGTCAAAAATTGTATATTCCCATTTATGTTTGGAATGAGCCGCAGCTACTTGCTGAAAGAGGCGACCGCAGACTGCTGCATAGCCGTGGGATTTGACTTCACGTTAAATCCCACATGGTCAACGACACCGCAGCCCATCCCTCATAGACGATGTCGCTTTGGTGCGTTAAACACTGGACCATAAGCATTTCTATATATATAATATATATATATATATATATATATATATATATATATATTTTTTTTTTTTTTTTTTTTTTTTTTTTGCTGTTGGCTTCTGCGCATCCGTGACAGTAGTAGTGAGCACAATTTGCTTTGGAGAAATGCTCGAGCGTTTGAGACACATATCTTTCCAGCATCTAATTGTTGCACTAAATATTACATAATACACCTAGATCAATGTACTTCACGGGTAGCCCATTAGAATTATAAGACTCCTTTTTCGTCTAAGTGCTGTCTTGCGAACAAACTCGTTGTTTCTGACAAGTGGAGTAAAATATAGCTTCACAAGGGCTTAACATCGCTGTTAGTTCGGGAATAAATACATCCTTATAGATGATAAGATGAACTCCATTTCATTCGGGATAGTTTTGTATCCTGCACCTGTTTTGGAATTATAATATTTTGCTTCGCATAATTTTGAGCTACTGCTCACTAATTACAGTGATAAAGAAATTACGGTTCATCTTAGCTGAACCGGCCTGACCTCACAGAACTCGAAGGTGGAGAGGGGGGGTGGGCAGTGAAGAGGGGGCACGTTCCCACAACATTACACTTAGTGCGTTGAATTCCCAAAACTTGCCCAAATTTATTGAATGAGAGTATGCTGGACACCGACAGTTTATGGGATCTGTGGTGGACAATAAATAACACACCGCAAGGTCTCTCTCCCTATGAGGATGAACAGTGGTGGTTTGAGCGGTTGCTTACCAAATGCGATAACCCTCTATTTTACATTGGAAATCTGCGTGCCAGCTTTCAATTTCTATCAGCCGGACTCCGCGTTTAGTAGCGCCTTCATAAAATCAGACACTTGTTAAGAACCTTCATCATCGTTACGTTTTTAAACACGGTAAAAGTCGTACCCAATTTAAGAAAGGGACAAAAAATGAAAGCGTACACAAGACTAGCATGCACGGCTAAAGGCGTTCAACATAAAAGCAACACCACCACCGCACATAAAGGACCTATCGCGCACACGCAATACATTTCCATGCTTTTTCCCCAAAAGAAGGCTACCGTAACTCCGCTCTTTCAACCAACAAGCCTTACAGGAGGCCGCAGATTCTTTCTAGACTCATCGAGTCCTACAGGAATTCAGCCGTCCGACACCATTGTCTTAGCTAGTGGCTGCTTCAATTGCAACGAAGTACTTGCAACCAACACAGAGCCCATTCAATTTGAGTAGAGCAGCTCCCCCCGTCTGGAGATACACCTCCGAAAGCGGCGAGGTCATAATTCTCCGGTAATATAGCTTCTGTCAAAGATCAATTTCGCAGGAGAAATGACACAGCGGCAATTCATCCTGCTTCCCCAGTATTCAGCCTTCACTTGTCTGTCTCCGCTAGTCCCATTTTTAGATTGCCGTTTTGACCCGAGGACAAGAGGGAGGTTCCTTCCCGTCTTTTCCGTAGTCGTTAATACGTGGACAGTTCTACGAGTCTCCCTTCCTCTATCTTTCGGGATCCCACAGGGAGCTCGGGAGCAGGGACAGCGTCGTCCCGTTGTCGCTTATCGGGCAGTGCACTTTCGGTGCCTGCTGGCCGGAAACGACATCAGTGGCACGATCTAGGAGCCCGACGAGTAATGATGCGCCGACGCTGTATACACATTTATTTGTCGTCGTTGATTTTGCTCGTGTTGTTCCCCGTATTCTCCCCTTCCTTCATTCCATCACCTCTTCGCTCACGTTACCCGTTATTTTATTTCCGAGGCCCGCGTCGCCCCGAGGGAGGAGATCTCGTGCGTCTCCCTTTCGGTCGGCGCGCTATCTGTTTCCGAGGCGAAGAGAAACCGCTCGGGGTGGTGAGGCTGCAACAGAAGGGAACCGACGTCGAGTTCTGAGTCAGTGGCTACATGACAGCCGGCGGTACAAGAATGTCTCAGTTCTTTTTTTTTTTTTTCTACGTGTAATGCTTCATACTCTCTACGCACCTCTTTAACCCTGAGGGAGTATATTTTTTTAACGCGAAAGCGTTACTTCGCTATGCTCACAGACAGTGTCCACAGGCCGAATCCGCAAAATCGTGTCAGCCGCAGTAGCGAGTAATTGAGAAGGGGTAGCGATTATAGAGCGGTGCCAATCGATAGAGGCTGACGTAATGTTGCTGCAGAACGAATAATTAGGCCAATAAGTTAATTAGCTAATTAATGACAGGCAACGAATGTAGAAGTTGTCCGCAGCAATTGGAAGTAATTGAGAAGTCGTAGAGGTTAATGAGTGCTTTCAATCGATAGAGGGTGACATAATGTTGTGTCCGAAATAATAATTAAGTCAAGAAAACAATTAGGTAATTAACTACAGGCCAAACATGCGAAATCGTGTCCTCAGCAGTTGTAACTGAAAAGTCGCAGAGGTTAATGATAGGCTTCAATCGATAGAGCGTGATGTAATGTGTGCGAAAAAATAATTAGGCCAATAAGTTATTTAGGTAATTCATTAGAAGCAAAAAAATGGAAAAGTAAATGGGAAAATGGTGTCATTACGAATGACTTGGCGCCCCATTTGAATGTATCAAGTACGAAAATAGTTATTGAAATCAGTCAGTTAGGGTGGCGTCAAGGATGTGACGTCACGCAACCGGAAGTAGAGCCGGAAAAGGGCATAGGAAGGGACTCGCGCGCAATTTGAAAAATCGTGTCCACAGCAGTTGTGAGTAATTGAGAAGTCGTAGAGGTTAATGAGTGGTGTTAATTGTTAGAAGATGATTTAATGTAGCGTGCGAAGAAATAATTAGGCCTATAGGTTATTTAGGTAATTATTTAGAGGCACAAAATGAAAAAGTAAAGGCGAAAATGGTCTCATTAGCGAATGGCTTGGCGCCACATTTGAATGTATTAAATACAATAGTTAATTAAATCATTCAATTAGGGTGACGTCAAAGATGTGACGTCACGCAACCTGAAGTCGAGCCAAAAAAGGAATAGGAAGGGATTGACGCGCAATTTGAAAGTACCAAAAAATAAAGTAGGTAATTAAAGCAGTCAAATAGGGTGACGTCAAGGACGTGATGTCACACTTAAGTTTACCAAACCTATTACGGTCGTGTAATAACACCTACCAGTGATAACATCGTATCCAAGGGACGGGAGTAGAATTCACGAACTCTAGCTGCAGGTGCGCACGTATATTTTACATTTGAGGACTTTAAACGGTTGGTCTGTTGCTGTGATTGAAAGCGCCTTTTACCCAAGCAAAAACATTGTCGCACGCTGTTTAGATATCTACAATGGAGTACTGACCCGACCAGCTGTTAAGCCTAACTGTTTTCGCAAAATTAAATTGTTATCATGAGCGGTTCTGGATTGTAAATCTGTCTCGGGAAGCAGTCATAAGCTGTGACTTTTCCTTGGATCATGCTGTCATTACTGCAACGTATAAGTTTTTATCAAGAAGAGCTATAAGCAGTTTGTTCGTTCTCTAAACTCTTAGATCCTTTATTTATGCCGGGCTTTCTTACTCGTACGGTGGGTAGCAGTAGGCGTTTACAGATTTCAATTATGTGTTTATGAACAATACATGCGGCTGCAATTGCTCTTATTATTTTCCTCAAGAACACTTGAAAACTCAGTTCCATGGTAGAACAGATGGAGACCCGAGTCGATGTTGCCGCTTCTACGCGTCTTCCTTTTCGCATTGTCCCTTTGTGAAGTTTTACTTTCCTTTAGAGAAAACAAGAAGCCCGACAACACGCTCTGCAAAAGCATATTACTGACGGTAATTTTTACGCTGTGCCTTGTAACCAGCGAACGCTTTTATATTGTTAAAAAAAAAAAAAAATTCTCGATCTTTGGCGCCAATAGTTTCTAATGCATCAGCAACTAACATTTTAACTCTGCTAAACGGAGCACTAGACACACGCTTATTTCTCCAAGCGCATTAGTTAGCGAGTGTTTCATGCGTTCAGACCACATCAAGCAGAAGAGATAGGCGCCTGGAATAAACACATTGCACAATTCATGTCACAAAGGGCATCATTAACGTTAATGAAGTCATACAGAATCGCAGTCAGTGGAAAAAAAAAAAAAAAGAAACGTAACGGAGCAATCTGAAACGTGTCTTCCACATGCAGAAAATAGATCACAAGATTGTTCGTACCAAGAAATGTCAACGAATGGCGGTCAAACATGAGAAAACGTGCCTAACCACTCGTTAGTAATTTCTAATACACTTTGCTGGTTAAAGAGTCAACAAAAGCGTAGCTTGAAAGATGCTGTGAGCAAGTATTAGGCACTCGAACGCCTTTGCTTTTTCTTCCACAAGTTGATCAGCCAGTCGGCCTACAACGGCAGAGATATATGACTGCGCAGAATGAAGCCGACCCGTTGTTCTTGACATATTATTTTCAGGATTATGGGAACCTACGTTTCTCATAACTTTCCGGGTTTAGACGAAGGAACGCAGAATCAATAGCGAAGCTTCCGGGCCGAAATTAATATGCTCCGAAGATATCGAGACCGCCTAACAAATTGGCCGCTTAATCAACGGCTTATCGTTTCTTGCATCCGTTTCGCTGGGAACTGTGCTATTGAATATTTTGCGTCTTCCGCATGAAGCACTTTATCTTTACCTGGCCCCAAACACATTTCCCTCAATATAGTTGTTGTTTTTTTTTTTTTTTTTTCAATTCTGTCCAGGCCCTGCTACTGCTTGAAACTAGGAAACGCCCATTGGGTAAGATTTCGGAAGGGGGAAAAAAGCAAGAAATGAGAAGTACCATAAGCGTGCAACGGCAACACTTGATACCAGAAATTAAAACGGGTAGTTGCTATAAACATCTTGTTACCGCCTTCGCTTCCTTTACTATAAATATCAGTCTTATCAAAATATGCTATCGGTAGTCTGCAATCCTCTCAGCGAATGATAGGGCGAAGAAATTCGACATTACTGTGCTATTACGTGGCTTGAAGGACAGCGCAGCAAAAACAGCGGTACAGTTGAGCGGATTCCCCCCCCCCCCCAATGATACATTCACACTAACAGCTGATATATTTAAAGGAATTTCCACTGTCGAAAAAGAGCCTTTATAATCAACTCAACAGCGCAGATGCGTTCGCGGTGACAATGTACGGCTGTCACATGATTCTCAAGAATACAACTTTGTTGAGGTCGATAGTCTGTTTGACAAGATAACGTCTTAACTAGCTCTCAATATGCATGCACAAGGTCACGACAGTCGGTAAAACCGATACTCGCTTTTGAAACACAGCTCATTTCTCAAGCAACATGAAATATAGTGCAAAAGACGATGCTGTAATGGTGTTATTTTTTCTATGCTTCCTCTACACGTTAATAGTAGTTACAATTTACACTGACAAATTGCAAGAACCTCTCCAGAGGTTCTCGTCTAATAACTTCTTCAGTCAATTGATTGGACAGGGCTTTGCGACCTCCAACGCTTTAAAGTGCATACGTAAAAATGTACACCAGTGTATGCGAAATTATTATGCAGATTATATAAGACTACATTAATTGCTTCCTTCACAGCGGGTTTTCACTGTGAGCAAAGAGTCCGCACGGCTTGTTAAGCATCAACTAATGATTTTGCTTGATTATGTGGTTTGGTTAGTGAGGTTTATTGTCTCAAAGCGTCTAAAACTATGAGAGACGCCGTAGTGGAGGGCTAGGCAAATTTCAACCACTTGGGGCTCTATAACATTCGCTGACATAGCACAGCACATGGGCGCCGTTCTTTTAGCCTATCCAAAGCTGGTGCCGCTGCCTAAATTCGATCCTGCGTCTTGGTTCAGCAGTAGAGGTCCCTACTGAGCCACCTCAGTGGGGCTTCTCACATGACGAGCAACCGTAAGTGTTTTTTTCTGCTGCAGCTGGTCGTACTACTTAATAGCACGTAGCAAATTTCAGAATTAACTCAGATTTGCTAAACTAAACTGGCTCAGTCGCCTTGCACTGGCGAGTTATAACGGCCTCTTATCGTAGACACGTGCTGAACGTCTTCTCGGCACGCTATTCCCGGTGACTTTTTAGAGCGCAGCTCATTGGCGCTAGTTCCTGGGTTTCGCGGCGTGGGTGTTGTCCCTTGCAACCAGCTCCACTTTCACTCCCACCTTCCTTCCTTCCCTTACAGTGTGATTCAGGCGTCCACAGAAAAAGTGTGACAGACACTGCGCCTTTCCAAACCTGTAAACTAATTATGAAAGGCACGCTTCATAGCTCAAGTGGAAGACGTGACCACACATGGCACACACTGCTAGGATAATAATTCATGAATAATGCGAGAGCCCACACCGAACTTCAGGGTAACATGTGCAGTAGCCGAGAATTCATACACTCACAGAGAAAAATAGTTTAACAAAACTTGAAATTGGGCTAGATGGTGCATTGCTTGACTAAAGATAAAGCGCACAGGAAACACACACAAGACAAGCAGACACAGGACACGCGCTCCTGTGTCTGCTTCTCTTGCGTGTGTTTCCTGTGCGCTTTATCTTTAGTCACAGAGAAAAGCATTATATTTTGATGTAGTTTACATATATACAGATATTTTGATAGTCCGGATCTCTAGCCGATCGACCCTTGGTTTTCGAGGAAGGTCTGGCCGTATCTAGCCCGCCCTCATTTTCCTTTAAAACACATATTTCTAGAAATTCGATGAGACACTTACTAACTTTGGCTAGAGCGTTTTCAAGTCAGTTTAAAATATTTGCGAAGGTTCTTTCTTCTCATCTGCAGCCTATGGCATTAGTGTCTTCACCGCGCAACGTTTCCATGGGCTCACGCGCTGCCTCCTGCAACCTCCCGATAACCTAATTGCTCTCTTCGTTTCTCCGACGACAAAGCTTCCTTCATGAGAGTCAAAAACTGTTAGTGAAGTGTTTCTTGAAGGAATATGTATGAAAAATAAAAAGTTGTCTGTAATTGTACATACACGCTCGAAATCTTTGCCTCAATCTATCGAAAAAGGTGAGACAGCTGACGAGCTGCGCTCAAATTTCGATATAGGAGGTAATGTAATCGCCGGCAAATTGTTTTCTTTCACATCGCATTTAGTATCGACTTTGAAATGATTTTCATTTAACCTCCTCTGACAAGAGTGCCACTAAAACGTTGCATAAACTGTACAGATATGTGCACTTAATCGCCCTTTCATTGAAATTATTCGCCTTCTTCAAGGCCTCTTAGTTCGTCTTCATTGCATGGTGCTCGTAGGCTGCATACTTTACATATGGCCTTGCCTGGCAACATGCTAGTCAATAATTCATAATTGTTTTACGAACCCAGATTTCTAAATCAGTGGCAAGCAGATGCTAATATAGTTTAAAACGAGAGCTGGCCGAAACGACATTCGTTAGTACTAGATTGAAGAGCACGAAAAAAAAAAAAAACAATTGTGGAAAATGCGAAAACGTTGGGTTCAGGCTTTGGCATGGATGATTTAGAGATTTACGCTATTTTTTTCTCTGTATCATCTAAAGTGCAAACGCATGATTACAGATTCCAACTGATTAACCACGCGGTAGCTAAAGTGCATGTTTGTCCGCACACGCACTTGCATGAGTATATACACGCATGCATGCGAATGTGCTCAGTGAGTGGAGTATCCTTAACGTTCCAAAAAGCTAAAACTTGCACCAATTCTCTTGACCTCACCAAGTGGTTTAAAATTTCGTAAAGGAAGCAGTATCAAGATTTCATGACTGCCAAAAATGAGAACGCAGCACGGGCACGTAGCACTAGAACCTCCCTCGAAAATTCCAACGGATTAGGTTCTTGCGAAAATACTTGTTCAATGTGTTCGGACGCGAAGAAAATATTTTCAAGAATAAATACGTTGTTCCCCAGGCATCCGGCTAAATAAAGCTAGAGTTATATAGGCAATAGCGTTGAACCAAAGCGCGTTGTCTTGAGTTTGCTTCAACAGACTATATGGAAACAAGCTCGGCTTATGCTTACAGATGAGGTAAGCTCTCTAGAGACCAAGAACTGCGGTGAACAAACACACTTTATGCCTGCAAACATATTTCACTCAACGACAAGAAGCACACCAAAGAAAACTGCGGATAAGAAGCAACCCATATTCTCCAAAAGACGCAAAAAAACTACTTTAAAGGAGCAAGTAAGATATCAAGAAAAATGAGATGCGCGCAGAGCATAGCAAGCAAGGGTAGCAGAAAGAATCCACGGGGCTGTGTCTGTCTAATATTCTGCAACGCTATAAATGCTGCCGTCTACAAAAGCACGCAGCTTGCACTGGCTCTCCTTAAGTGATGAAGAGTAATTCCTCAAAGTCATGGTAAATGCGTGCTACGTTTCTCGGTTATTGCACAGGAGAAGCGTGATAAAAAGAAACTGCCCCTTTTGTACATTGTTTCGCATGGCACACAGCCTAAACACCTTCCTTTCAGAGCAGTGAAGTGCAGAGTCGTTCGAATGCCTTACCTGCATTGGATGGACCGGCCCAGTCACTGCATACAATTATTCTGACAGACCAAGAAGAGCCCGTCAGAAGCAACAAGCAACACTTAGTCTGTAAGGAGAGGCGAAGTAGGTGTTCTCGGGCGAATATCGCAGTTGGCTGCTTACGCGCGAGCATAAAACAAACCTACCTCTTTAACCACTAAAATAAAAGTTTATAAAAGCTCGATATTGTAGAGGAGCCGGCGAAACGGTCGTTGAGGTACTGTATAAGAAGATAAACAGATTGCAATAAAGTTATAAACAGAGCTGCGCGTTGCAGCGCCAGTGAGATAAAAGTAACGCAGACCGCGATGGCAACTCACACCAGAGAAGAAAAGACTCATTGGAGCTTGAGGGAGTAACAGAGACAAATAGTTCAGACTCAGAAGGAAAGAAGCGGTGTACCGTATTTGAGGAAGCAGATCTTATAAGAAAAAGAAAGAATACGCAATCAAAATTTCGAAAGTGTGAGAAGAAGCAAAAGGTGGAAACAAAAAAAAATTGCGCGGAGGTTGGAACCTCGAAGCGCGGCACCGAGAACATTTCATTCCAACTGCGCCCGTGCGGAACGCCTCTCGACTACTCGGTGAGAAAAATGACGTTACGGAAACAGAGCCGCGGAATATGGGTTTTCCGCGCGCACAACGTAAAATGCAGCCGGTGTGCTGACTAGCTTCCTTTCCGCCGGCCGTGTTGCAAGCCCTGTCATCTTGCTGCGTCGCTACTGCTGTTTGATTTATTTTAGGTTTCTCTGCTTACTTTCCGTTACGATTGTAGCTGGGCGAATTGTAGTTAGGCTGTGAACGTTCGGATGCAAGGGCGCATATTGGCGCTGTGCTAAGTGGCGGATATGGAAACTTATTGTGTTGATACGAGGCGCAAAAAGTTACCTCTGTTTATTCAAGAAGCCAAAATTGCAGATACTGATATAGAGTAAGATAGGAGATATGGCAGTGTAAATTTCGTGCGGAGGAATTAAGTCACCTTCTCGGCTTTCGCCTTCATCAAAAAAACGTGTTCATG